>NW_011494656.1:3421654-3430771 GCF_000754665.1 Bison bison bison | reverse complement strand
ATTTTGAGCATTTCTTTACTAGCATGTGAGATGAGTGCAACTGTGCAGTAGTTTGAGCATTCTTTGGCATTGCCTTTCTTTGGGATTGGAATGAAAAAACAAACTTTTCCATTTCTGTGGCCACTACTGAGTTTTCCAAATTTGCTGGCATATTGTGTGCAGCACTTTCAAAGCATCATCTTTTAGAATTTGAAATAGCTCAGCTGGAATTCCATCACCTTCACTAGCTTTGTTTGTAGTGATACTTTCTAAGGCCCACTTGACTTCACATTCCAGGATGTCTGGCTCTAGGTGAGTGATCATACCAATCTGATTATCTGGGTCATGAAGATCTTTTTTGTACAGTTCTTCTGTGTGTTCTTGCCACCACTTAATATCTCTGCTTCTCTTCAGTCCATACCATTTCTGTCCTTTATCGAGCCCATCTTTGCATGAAATGTTCGCTTCATATCTCTAATTTTCTTGAAGAGATCTCTAGTCTTTCCCATTCTATTTTTTTCCTCTATTTCTTTGCACTGGTCACTGAGGAAGGCTTTCTTATCTCTCCTTGCTATTCTTTGGAACTTTGCATTCAAATGGGGATATCTTTCTCCTTTGCTTTTGGCTCCTCTTCTTTTCACAGCTATTTGTAAGGCCTCCTCAGACAGTCATTTTGCCTTTTTGCGTTTCTTTTTCTTGGGGATGGTCTTGATCCCTGTCTCCTGTACAGTATAGATTTTGTATAGATTTCTGTATGATATAGAATTCATAAAGATTTTAACAATTATGTTAATATAAGCCCACAAAATAAATTTCATTACTTTAAATCTAAACCTGATTACATGAAATGTATAGCAGATTCCTGTACCCTAATTGCTCCATAGATTTTTATATTCAGTATCACATATTTTCTTTCTGTGCTTTTTCCATTCTTCCTACACTGATCCTACCTCAGCTGGTGGACATGTCTTCATGACTTCCCAGCATTCTGGTCTACCAGAGTTAGTTAATTCCTACCTACCTGTCAAGATACAACTTAAATGTAAGCTGTCACAAAAACCTTTACTGATCCTTCTAGGCAAAGCAAATAATTTCTTTCTCTTTCTGCTACTCTGCTCTTTACCTGTGTCTGTAATAGTAACTATATTTTTTATTTCAATTTATTTGTTAATGTACTACATGCCCTCATTATTGGGAAATTTCCTAAATTGAATGACTACTGTCATACTCATCTAATGTCTCTATAACATAACAGAATGCTTAGTCTACACTTGAAAACTAATATAAAGGAGGGAATAAATGAATCAGTTACTTTTGTGACTATATAATCTTTATTCACATCAACCCTTATCTTAATTTGTTTCAAGTATATTTATGTTTGCCTTTCAATTTTGATTTGATATAATTACTTTGATATACTTAGATTTTCCTTTCAAAAATCTGTATTATTTTATTATATTTTTATTATTATATTATATTAATATATTATATTATTTATATATAATATAGTATTATTTATATATATTATATTATGCTATTTATCCCAAGAGCTTATGAATGTTATCCCATTATACTCTTGACCCAGATAGGACAGTGTCTCAATACTTTTCTATACATTTCCAGTTGGGCTAAATTTATTTTTATTTACTTTTTTTAGCTCCTTATAAGCACTGTGCTAATCAAATTGTGGTGCTGGAGAAGACTCTTGAGAGTGCCTTGGACTGCAAGGAAATCAAACCAATCAACTCTAAAGAAAATTAGCCTTGCATATTTATTGGAAAGACTGATGCTGAAGCTCCAACAATTTGGCCACCTGATGTGAAGAGTTGAAAAAGACTGTGATGCTGGGAAAGATTAAAGGTAAAAGAAGAAGGGCGTGGCAGAGGACAAGTTGGTTAGATAGCATCATTGACTTAATGGACATGAATTTGAGCAAACTCTGGGAGGCAGTGGAGGATGGAGGAGTCTGGCATGTTGCAGTGCATGGGGTTGCAAAGACTCAAACAGAGCTTAACAACTGAACAACAATTATTTGCACTAAATCCATGTAGTTGAGAATTGTAACTCACTAAGTATCTAAATGAATGAATAAATGATGCAGTAGTCAAACCAATGTCAAATGCTTTACTTGTTAAGTACATTATAGCTGCTTTAGACAAAAAGACTCTCAAGAGTGATTAAAATCACAATTACAATATTATCCTATTGAAAAATATAAGCCCTTTGACAGTTATTACCTTTATGATATAATTTGCTGGATAGAATTTCAGAAACAATGCACCTATCTATACAAGAAACTATTATGTGATATATTAATTTTTCTGCTTTATATTACCTTTAATTACACAAATGATACATGACTATTATTTCTTGCAAAATTTATCCCCCACACTGCAAAATCTCCTTTGAATACCCCCTCAAAAATCCATCCTTTTTACCTCCTCGATAGATGTAGCTCCTGGCAAGTTGCATATTTCTTAGTTTATCTAGATAAGATGTACACACTTGGTTATGTTCAATTAAACTCTTTACATTTATGTATCTGTCACTTTGCCGTGAGACAAAGAAAGAAGTAAACATTAAATTCCATTAATGGAGGAAGAAGACATCCAATCTTAAATGTGTATTTTCTTTGAGCACATAGGGAAAATCATAAAACCTGCTGGTTGTGATTTGAAATCCTGTTTTTAAAAGCCCACTTCATTTCTAATTATATCTATCAGATAAAAGAATCCAGCTGTTTATGTTTTGTGATAGCTTGCTTGGATGTAGTCCAAAAGGTGAAGTGGGTGAGTTTACAATCTCCTAGCAGCACACTGAAGCAGCGTGGCTCAGCAGGAGCAATGGTTAAGTGTGCTTGTTTTGCTTTATTCAAACACTAGCATCTTTTGCATTGTGAGGGGGACCTCTCGGGAGCCAGGGACAGCTCTGGTTTACATTGCCAAGTCTCCTTCCTCCCCACACCCTGCCCTCAGACATCCTCAGAACCTCTTCCACCAGGGACTCCTCAGCCTTAATTGGGGGAACAATGGGGCTTTTCAGAAGGAGCCACTTACCCCAGCAGCCCTGCTTGCTCTTTTATGGCTTCTGTGTGAGCTGGACTGATTACCCAGCGAGCATATACTATACCTTGTCAGATTGCTTATTAAGGAGGCTGGAGCTTGATTTGTAAAGAATGCGAAGAATACCTCCAGTCTTGACTGTTGCATAATACAGTTCCTCTGGGCACACTTTACAAAAGACTCGAGGTGAGACCAGTACCAGGTTGCATTTAGGCAGAATGAGAAGGCTTGGGGCATTGTGATGAAGTGCTTTCAACATTTCACAGTTTAACATAATTGATTTCTAACAGGAGCTTTCTGTCCTGAAGTCTTTTCAGTCAAGAGAGCTATCAAAGAACTTGGGTCACTTACATCTCTATTTAAAAGGCAGATTTTATTCCAAATATTAACCCTGGGGATAACTAAACAACTAAAAGATATATAAACAAGTCATGAGACCAGCAAGGTACCTGTGGTAGTTATGCTTAGGATGAATTTTACAGAATGTGTGTATATCTAGGCACACACATACACACACACAGAAGAATGTATATATATTTATATATATATATATATTTACAGTTGACTCTAGAACAACATGGAGTGCTGACCCTCCAAGGAGTGAAAAATTACCTGTAGGTTATAGTCACCTATCCCTATCCTCTGCATCAGTGGATTCAACCGACTGGGGGTGACATATTGGGCAATATCTGCTTATTAGTGCACCACACAGTTCGGACATGTGTTGTTCAAGGGCCAACTATATTTGGAAAATATATCTTCTATTATTCACCAATTTGTACAGGAGGAGATGAACATTATCCAGCTTTTATTTCATTATTTACAAAAGTGAAATACTTGAGGGCACATAAGAAAGATAAGTGGTAGGTGTATGATTTATCATCTATCAGCATAGGCACATACTTGTATACATTTATCTGTTTTAAATGAAAACAAAGAGTTCAGGGTAAAGATGGAATTCCTAAGAATTTGGGACTATTATTTCAGATTTTGATATTAGTTCTTGGGTGTGGCCTTCAGCATGAATTTTTCTTCTCTTCACAACTCCTCAACTGTAAAATGGAATCCAAATGTTCAGTAGAGGTTGGCAAGTTGTGCAGGAATCACTAAATATGGCTTCTATAAAAGAAGAGATTTTCACTCATAAAAACTCCTAAGTGCCACACTTAATAAAAATTTTATTTACTATTCCATTTCTCCTAAGCAAATAAAAAGATATCAGGTAAACACTCATCTGACATCAGTCTTGACAAGCCTCTTCCTACTGATTTATAATGTTGTATGTTTTAAAATGCATTTGGAAAATTAGGTTATTTTGCACACTCAGGCATTTTATTTTGCAGCTGGAGACTCTAAAACGTTCAGTTTTCATATCTTTTAGACATTGGAGTGGGACAATCAGTGGAAATGATATTTCTGGAACTCAGATGGAAGCTCAACTAAAGATATTTGATTAAACTTAATGAAACAGAATTTAAGGAGTATTTTGTGCTCTTGCAGGGATTTTTACTGCCTATTAATTTTTCAAAAATTGTTAATTCTAAAATTTTGGGGGAAAGTATGAAACACTATTCTAGCAAAAAGTCAGTAGATATTTTTATTATCTACTTGTATTTATTATCAATATAGAATCTGTTGTTATTTTACTATGTCAAATATTACAGATATGTTTTGGATACCAGCTACCACATTACTGTAATGAATTCTAAGAAACTTAAATAATTGTCTAGTCTTTTTTTACCTAACCAGAAGAATGCTCAGTCATGTAGAAAACTAATCATGTTACATTCAGAAGAAAGAAAGTAATCAAGATTCAATATCATGATTTATCTCTGTATTCATTTGAACTCTCCAGATAACAATCTGTATTCAGAAACAATATATATACTAGACAGTATAGAATTTATTATTCAGAAAACATAGATACTAGTTATGGATTTTTTCCTAGATTTGTGATTTTATATAAACTACTTAATTCTCCAAATGCCTTGATTCTTTGTCTTTAAAATGGAGCCTAAATTAAACTATATTAAAACTAGTACTAGGTCATTTTCTTCCCAGTTGATTAATAAAATGAACCTGATAGATTTAAGAGAAGGTCCAAAAAGAGATAAATGAGACTGACTTTCATTTTAAAACATTTTAGAGAATAAGCAGAACACTAGGTTGGCTTTCCAGGTGGCACTGGTGGTAAAGAAATGGCCTGTCAGTGCGGGAGATGTGGGTTCCATCCCTCGAGCAGGAATGTCCCCCAAAGGAGGGCATGGCAAGCCACTCCAGCTTGCTTGCCTGGAGAACCCCATGGACAGAGGAAACTGGCAAACTACAGTCCATAGGGTCGCAAAGAGTTGGACATGCCTGAAGCAACTTAGCATGCATGCAGAACACTAAATAAAAAGAGAAAACTTTAGAAAGTATATATAGGATTAAAAAAAAAAAAAAAGCAGATTAAAGCCATTAAAGTAACAGCAAACTTCTCAATACCAATAACAGAAGCCAGAAGTCAGGTAACATCTTCAGAATGCCCAAACAGGGCCATTTTCAACTTATAATTCTGCTCAACTATCACTCAAAATAACAATATAGTAAAAATATGTTATGCAAAGTTAGACTGAGAGAATATGACTAAAAGGTCACTATTAAAATAACTTTAAAGAAGTTCAAAAGAAGGAAATTAAACTAGAATGAAAGAATGAGATAGTAAGAGCAGTAGTGAACAAAGAAGCTTGTAAATGTAGGAGTAAAATTTGAAAGAAAATCAGACTTCAGGTCTCAGCTATTTTTGAAATGATTAAGTATAGTTGATTTACAAACCTGTATTAATTTCAAGTATACAGTATACTGATTCAGTTATTTTTTCAGATTATATTTCATTATAGGCTATTACAAGATATTGAATATAATTATATGTCATACAGTAAATCTTTGTTGCTCATGTATTTTACATATAGTAGCTTTTATCATCGGTAACCCTGCACTCCTAATTTTTCCCTCCTTCCCTCTCCCTTTTAGTAACCACACTTTCTTTTAATGTCTGTGAATCTGTTTCTGTTTGGTTTCAGCTTTGACATGTAGAGATCATCACTCCTGTGCGAACAACAAGAAAAAGCGGAAGAAACCAAATATCGGTAATTTTCTTGGGTTCATCATAAAACTGAGATCGCAGAATGGACCTACCACCCTAAGCCATGATGAGAGGCCAATTCCCAAAGTTACAGCCACAGTCAGCTTACCCCGGGAAGAAGTCACTATGCCATAAACGAGTAGGAAGAAAGAAGTCTGTCACTAAGTGGTGACCGACTCTTTTGAGACTGTGTGGACTGTAGCCAAGATCCATGGAATTTCCCAGGCAAGAATACTGGAGCAGGTGGCCATTTCCGTCTCCAGGGGATCTTCCTGACCCAGGGATTGAACTCTCATCTCCTGGTTGGTAAGGATATTCTTTACCAATGAGCCACTAGCAAAGCCCCACACTAGTAGGAATGATGATTTAAATGTCAATCTTGAGTTGTTGGAGGAAGACTGTAGATTAATGTGAGTGAGACACTTCCAGAAACTGAAGTTTTAGAGAAACCAAGACACTTTCATGAGTTCACCATCAGGAACTCCGTCAACTTTAACAGTAAAGATCCCGGCAAAAGCCCCTTATGACTTTGGTAGTGAGAGGGGATGAATGATCCTACTTAATGGTAGGAAACAGTATGTATTCCCTTAAGCCTGGGAATGAGGCAAAGATGTTATCTCTTACCTCTAATATTTTGGTATCCAACTAAATGTTCCGATTAGTGCAAGAAGACAGGAAAGGAAATAAGGGTACCATTGAAAAGGAGAAATAAAAAAAAAAAAACTGTCTTTATAAAAAGATTTACATATAAATTCCCAAGAATAGATACACATAGTAAACACATTACACATGCAAACTCCTATGACTAATAAATAATATAGCAAAGTCACTGCTTTCCCATATATGGCAACACCTGGCATTTGGAATTACAATAACATTATTATTTTCAAATGATAAGCCCCCCAATTAAATATTTAGGCTTCCCTGGTGGCCCAGATGGTACAGAATCCACCTGCAATGCAGGAGACCTGGGTTTGATTCCTGATTTAGGAAAACCCCCTGGAGGAGGGCATGGCAACCCACTACAGTATTCTTGCCTGGAGAATCCCCATGGACAGAGGAGCCTGGCAGGCTACAGTTCATGGGGTTACACAGAGTTGTACACAACTGAGAGATTAAGCACAGCACAATTAAATACTTATGTGCAAATCAAACAAAGTATGTAAAAAAACTGTATGTGGAACATTCTCATGAAATAAATCAAATGAAATAAAATCTGTATGTGAAAAAATTCTCAGGAAAGAACTCCAGATAATGAAAGCTTACAATCCATGCTCATAGATTAGAAGATGCAATGTTGTTAAAATTTCAATTGTTCCCAAATGGATCTAAAGATTTAATGTAATTCCAATAAAAATATCAGCAAGATATTTTGTAGATGTTGACAAACTAGTTTAAAATTCAGATGGAAAAACAGAAGACCTAGAATAATTGCTATGATATCGAAGAATGAAGTTGGAAGATTCAACCTATCCAATTTCAAAACTTAGTGGAAAAGCACAATGATCAAGAAGTTATGGTATTAGGGAAAGCATAAACAAACATGTAGATCAATAGACAAGAATACAGCCCAGAAACAGACCTACGCAAACATAGTCAACTAGTTTTGAAAGAAGAGCAAAGACTATCCAATGGAGAAAGTATAGTCATTTTAATAAACAGTGCCGACAAGTGGACTTCCCAGGTGCCGCTATATGTAAGAAAAAATGAACCTAGACGCAGAACCAATAGCTTTCACAAAAATTAACTCAAAGTGGATTGTAGACTTAAAAGTGAAAAAGAAAACAAAGTAGAATACCTATGCGCACTTGGGTCTCACGTGGAATTCTTAGATATACCATCAATAAGCACAATATATGTCAGAAATAATTGATAAGTTGGGCTTCATTAAAATTAAAAACTTTGACTCTGCAAATATTGTTAAGAGAAAGAAAGGATAAGCTATAGGCTGGAGAGCAACTGGTGAAGGTTTGAGTCAATAGCTATAAGCAAACCCTCTAAAATAGGGTAGCAAACTCCACATCAATCCCGATTATTGTTGAGATGAATATTCATCTTTATAAATCAAAGTTTATGAAAGTCTTCCAGAAAATATAAAAAGAGAGATCATTCACTTTGTTCTAGGAGACTCATAATAGTAATAGCAAAGTCAGATTAGGATATACACCAAAAAATTGGCCAATATTAGTAAGCTAAATCTAGAATTATATATAAAATATAATACATCATAACTAAGCTAAGTTCTTCACTTAAAGGTAAAAGTAATTTCACTTTACAACATTGTTGATGAAAGATACTCTGAAAACAAAACGAAACAAAAAGAAAGGAATAGAAAGTAACATCTTTAACCTTACTGTCCAAATATTTCAAAATAAATGATTAAATGTTAGTGTAATATCCTCAAAATATACATATAGTTTACCTTATATATATGTGTGTGTGTGTGCCTGCTCAGTTGTGGCCAATTCTTTGTGACTTCATGGACTGTAGACTGCCAGACTCCTCTGTCAATGGGATTCTCCAGGCAAGAATACTGGACTGGGTTGCCATTTCCTCCTCCAGGGGATCTTCCTGATCAAAATACCCAAGGATAGAATCTGCATCTCCTGCATTGGCAGGTGGGTTCTTTACCATTGAGCCATTTAAGAAGTCCACGACATGTATGTATACATATGTATGTATTTAGTATTTATTTATACCTGCTTAAGAAGGCAATGGCACCCCACTCCAGTATTCTTGCCTGGAAAATCCCATGGACGGAGGAGCCTGGTGGGCTGCAGTCCATGGGGTCCCAAAGAGTCGGACACAACTGAGCGACTTCACCTTCACTTTTCACTTTCATACATTGGAGAAGGAAATGGCAACCCACTCCAGTGTTCTTGCCTAGAGAATCCCAGGGATGAGGGAGCCTGGTGGGCTGCCGTCTCTGGGGTTGCACAGAGTTGGACACAA
>NW_011494656.1:3417038-3421554 GCF_000754665.1 Bison bison bison | reverse complement strand
ATCTCTTCAAGAAAATTAGAGATACCAAGGGAACATTTCATGCAAAGATGGGCTTGACAAAGGACAGAAATGGTATGGACCTAACAGAAGCAGAAGATTTTTAGAAAAGGTGGCAAGAATACACAGAAGAACTGTACAAAAAAGATCTTCATGACCCAGATAATCATGATGGTGTGATCACTCACCTAGAGCCAGACACATTCCTGGAATGTGAAGTCAAGTGGGCCTTAGAAAGCGGCACTATGAACAAAGCTAGTGGAGGTGATGGCATTCCAGTTGAGCTATTTCAAATCCTGAAAGATGATGCTGTGAAAGTGCTGCACTCAATATGCCAGCAAATTTGGAAAACTCAGCAGTGGCCACACGACTGGAAAAGGTCAGTTTTCATTCCAATCCCAAAGAAAGGCAATGCCAAAGAATGCTCAAACTACCACACAACTGCACTCATCTCACACACTAGTAAAGTAATGCTGAAAATTATCCAAGCCAGGCTTCAGCAATACATGAACCATGAACTTCCAGATGTTCAAGTTGGTTTTAAAAAAGGCAGAAGAACCAGAGATCAAATTGCCAACATCTGCTGGATCATGGAAAAAGCAAGAGAGTTTCAGAAAAACATCTATTTCTGCTTTATTGACTATGCCAAAGACTCTGACTGTGTGGATCACAATAAACTGTGGAGAATTCTGAAAGAGATGGGAATACCAGACCACCTGACCTGCCTCTTGAGAAATCTGTATGCAGGTCAGGAAGCAGGTCCAGTTAGAACTGGACATGGAACAACAGACTGGTTCCAAATAGGAAAAGGAGTACATCAAGGCTGTATATTTTCACCCTGTTTATTTAACTTATATGCAGAGTACATCATGAGAAACGCTGGGCTGGAAGAAGCACAAGCTGGAATCAAGACTGCCAGGAGAAATATCAATAACCTCAGATATGCAGATGACACCACCCTTATGGCAGAAAGTGAAGAGGAACTAAAAAGCCTCTTGATGAAAGTGAAAGTGGAGAGTGTAAAAGTTGGCTTAAAGCTCAACATTCAGAAAACTAAAATCATGGCATCTGGTCCCATCACTTCATGGGAAATAGATGGGGAAACAGTGGAAACAGTGTCAGACTTTATTTTTTTGGGCTCCAAAATCACTGCAGATGGTGACTGCAGCCATGAAATTAAAAGATGCTTACTCCTTGGAAGAAAAGTTATAACCAACCTAGATAGCATATTGAAAAGCAGAGACATTGTTTTGCCAACAAAGGTCCGTCTAGTCAAGGATATGGTTTTCCCTGTGGTCATGTATGGATGTGAGAGATGGACTGTGAAGAAAGCTGAGCACCGAAGAATTGATGCTTTTGAACTGTGGTGTTGGAGAAGACTCTTGAGAGTCCCTTGGACTGCAAGGAGATCCAACCAGTTCATTCTGAAGGAGATCAGCCTTGGGATTTCTTTGGAGGGAATGATGCTGAAGCTGAAACTCCAGTACTTTGGCCACCTCATGCGAAGAGTTGACTCATTGGAAAAGACTCTGATACTGGGTGGGATTGGGGGCAGGAGGAGAAGAGGACGACAGAGGATGAGGTGGCTGGATGGCATCACTGACTCAATGGACGTGAGTCTGAGTGAACTCTGGGAGCTGGTGATGGACAGGCCTGACGTGCTGCGATTCATGGGGTCGCAAAGAGTCAGACACGACTGAGTGACTGAACTGAACTGAACTGAACACTACTTTATGGTATAGCTAATATTTACAGAGCAGGCAGTAAAGGAAAACAAGGAAAAGAAGCAAAAGAAATAGCTTTTGGAGAGAAATAACAACAGTGTAACTTATAATTAGTGATATGTTATCCTAAACAAATTCTAATAGTTATAAGAAAAATCTAATCCATTTTATTTTGCAGTCCCTTAACTGAAACACTTAGATCCATATGCTTCAGAATTAAAAAGTTTTGAATTTTAAACAAATAAAAAGGTGCATAACCATATATTATATAACATTTTCAGCAGATTGTTAGCAGCATCCCTTAATCAAATATATTAATACTTTTTCATTGAGACTGATGAATAGTTACTTTAATTAAGACAAAGGCTGAAATAGCTTCATATCTGTTCGCATCAGATTTGGCCTTGAAATAAGATTGGGTGCCAAACTTATTTAAATTTTTTTTGAGTTTTCAGAGCTTTCAGAATCTCAAAATTACCATAAGTGGTTATGAATTTATTGCAAGAAGGGAGCTCAGCACAATGCTATACAATTGCTAAATGCAAAAAAAAAAAAAAAACCACAAATACATTCTTATATACTAGCAAAAAGTTAGAAAATAGAATTGTAAAAATTATTTAAAATCAAAGCATATGAAATGTCTAAGGATAAATCAAAAATATATTACCAACACAGAAAAAAATTATAAAAATTTAATGATGTATAAAATAATGTTCAAGTTCATTGACAAACATCATACTTAATGCAAAGACTCTTAAATTACACTATGAATTCCATAAACTAGCAGTACAAATCCAATATTATTTTTTAAAAAGAACATAATGAGTAAATTCTAATTTTATATGTAAAAGCAACAGGCTTTGAACAGATAAATTTATTTTGAAATAGGCAGGAAACAGTGTGGACTCAGTGGAGCAAATCACAAGATTTGAAGTTGGAGTAGTTAAGAGGCATATAAATTGACAAATGGTGCAGAGTAGAGATCCCGGAAACCACGTCCGCATATGAGATAAATGCGAACTTATAAGCAGGTAAGAAAACATGACCTATTCAAACAATAGTGTGAGAAAAATTGCTTATCAATATGAAAAAACATAAACTTAACCTCATAACACCATCCACATGTTAAGTAGAAAATTTTACATGCAAAAAGTATTTTAAACACTAAGGAAAGATATATGATCATATATTTACAGCTGTAGAGGTAAGAAAATATTTTATTATTTAAATAAAATAAAATATTTTATTACTCTGGTACAAAATGTGTAATGTAATAGGGTAGAATATAACTGCTTTAAAATTAATTTTTTCTGAATTTAAACCCTATGAGCAAAGTTAAAGACTAAACTGAAAATTGAGAGTAGTTATTCTGTATGTGACTCATAAAAGATTAATATTCATAATATCAAACATCTTTACAAATCATTAAGAACAAAAGAAACAACTAAACGTATGAGGAAATAATATAAAGGGTTAACTTAAAGAGGAATGGCCAACATATAAGAACATATCTATTTGCATAGAAATTTGCAAAAGTTAAAGGCAAACAATGACATAATGTTTCGTATTCAATACATTGGCAAACACTGAGAATTCTGATACCAATTTTAGTATGAATTGAAGAAGCAGTAATTCATGCTATAAAAATGTTATAAACACTTCAATAGTAAATATTTAGTAAAATTAAGAAGGTGAGGACTTCCCTGGTGGTCCAATGCCTGCCAATACAGAGGACACAGGTCAAGTTCAGGTCTGGAAAAAAAATCCCACATGCCTTGAAGCAGCTAAATCCATGCACCGCAACTTCTGAGCCCGAGTTCTAGCATGTGAGCACTGCAGTGCATCTCAGCAGAGTATCCCCCACTTCCCACAGCTAGAAAAAGCCCGCACACAGCGACTATTAATAAGATCCAGAAAGGCAACAAAGAGCCAGCACAGTCAATAGACAAACAAATAGATAAATATTTTTAAAAAGAATGTGAATCATTTGTGACTTGTATCAGATTCTGTTTCTAGCATGAAACAAATGGATGGACAAGAAAGCAGCTTAAAAAGTGATGATAGGAGGGAGGAGCCAAGATGGCGGAGGAGTAGGACAGGGAGAACACTTTCTCCCCTACAAATTCATCAAAAGAGCATTTAAACGTCGAGTAAATTCCACAAAACAACTTCTGAATGCTGGCAGAGGACATCAGGCACCCAGAAAAGCAACCCAACTCTTCGAAAGGAGGTAGGAAAAAATATAAAAGACAAAAAAAAAGACAAAAGAGGGAGGGATGGAGTTCCGTCCTGGGAAGGGAGTCTTAAAAAAGTTTCCAAACACCAGGAAACCTTCTCACTGCCGAATCTGTGCCGAGCTTTGGAAGCACAGAGGGCAACATAACAGGGAGAAAAAATTAACAATTAAAACTCGCAGATTGCGAGCCCTACAGTAACTCCCCCAGCGGAGAAGCAGCGCAGACGCCTGCATCTGCCATTAGCAAGCGGGGGCTGGGCAGGGAGGCGCGGCGCGGGCTGCATCGCTTAGAGTAAGAATCTGGCCTGAATACCCTGAGCACTATCTGAGCGAAATAATTTGGGATAGCAAACCAGACTGTGAGATATCTACCACGCGAATAATAGCCAGGACATGGAAGCAACCTAGATGCCCATCAGCAGATGAATGGATAAGAAAGCTATGGTACATATACACAATGGAGTATTACTCAGCCATTAAAAAGAATTCATTTGAATCAGTTCTAATGAGGTGGATGAAACTGGAGCCTATTATACAGAGTGAAGTAAGCCAGAGAAGG
>NW_011494656.1:3412640-3416938 GCF_000754665.1 Bison bison bison | reverse complement strand
AAGCTATGGTACATATACACAATGGAGTATTACTCAGCCATTAAAAAGAATTCATTTGAATCAGTTCTAATGAGGTGGATGAAACTGGAGCCTATTATACAGAGTGAAGTAAGCCAGGAAGAAAAACACCAATACAGTATACTAACGCATATACATGGCATTTAGAAAGATGGTAACAATAACCCTGTGTACGAGACAGCAAAAGAGACACTGATGTATAAAACAGTCTTATGGACTCTGTGGGAGAGGGAGAGGGTGGGAAGATTTGGGAGAATGGCATTGAAACATGTAAAATATCATGTATGAAACGAGATGCCAGTCCAGGTTCAATGCACAATACTGGATGCTTGGGGCTAGTGCACTGGGACAACCCAGAGGGATGCTATGGGGAGGGAGGAGGGAGGAGGGTTCAGGATGGGGAGCACATGTATACCTGTGATGGATTCATTTTGATATTTGGCAAAACTAATACAATTATGTAAAGTTTAAAATAAAATAAAAAAACACTAAATGATAAAAAAAAAAAAGTGATCATAGAGGTATTAGAAACAATGGGTTAGTTACAAACATCTGAACATATGAACATATAAACAACAGAAGAATGGAATTGGTATATCCTTAAAACAGAATACCATGCAGCAATTCAAATGAATATACTAGAACTCAGTTATATTATGGTTAAAATGGAAAAAATGGTTGTTGAATGAATAAAAGATATTTAGAAAGATGCGTGCATGAGAATGAGTAACAGCGTATGACCATCATAATATTTAATCTGTTCTCTCTTTTTTTTTTAAACTATTTTCAACAATTGTGTATTACTTAAGCTTCTCCTTCTTAGAGTTTGCCGTTCTTATGGGTTATGTAATGCTTTGGTCTGAATGTTAGTGCTTCCAGAATTCAAGAGTTGGAATCTTAATGCCTAATGTGATGGTGTTAGGAGGTGAGGTCTTTGAAGGTGCTGGGTTCGTACAGAGTCGGACACCACTGAAGCGACTTAGCAGCAGCAGCAGCAGCAGCAGCAGGTCACAAGAACAGAATCCTCATGCATGCGATTAGTGTTCTTATGAGAGTCCCAAAGCTTTTCTGCCCCTTCCACCCTGTGAGGACACCGTGAGAAGTCCGAGACCAAGAAAAGGGCCCTCCCTTGACTATTCAAGCCCTCTCATCTTAGACTTCCAGTCTCCAGAACCATTTAATTTCCCAGTCTGATATTTTGTTATCATTGTCAAACAGGCTGAGGTATGCAAGTTTATATTTTTCATCAAACCTGGAAATATTCAGCTGTTATTTTAAAAACATATATATTTTAAATTCTTCCCTCTACTCTACTCCTGTCCTCGGGAATCTCCAATTCTACACACGTAAGACTGCTGTTGTTCCCCAGCTCACTCTGCTTCTGTTCAATTTGGCCCCATTTATTTTTCTCTCTGTGCTTCATTTTCAATGTTTTCTAAATGCATAGTAGTCAGTTGGATCATCCCTGATAGCTCAGTTGGTAAAGAATCTTCCTGCAATGCAGGAGACCCCGGTTTGATTCCTGGGTCAGGAAGATCCCCTGGAGAAGGGATAGGCTATCCACTCTAGTATTCTTGGGCTTCCCTGGTGGCTCAGCTGGTGAAGAATCCGCCTGCAATGTGGGGAACCTGGGTTCGATCCCTGGCTTGGGAAGATCTCCTAGAGAAGAGAAAGGCTACCCACTCCAGTATTCTGGCCTGGAGAATTCCAGACTGCTATTGTTCCCCAGCTCACTCTGCTTCTGTTCAATTTGGCTCCATTTATTTCATCTCTCTGTGCTTCATTTTAAATGTTTTCTAAATGCATAGTAGTGGATTAGTTTAGCTTCTTTGAGGTATTCTGAACCAAGTCTTAGCAGAAATGGAAAAAAAGAGACAAAGTTTAAGAAGGCATCAGTGTCTGTGATCATTTCCACTGACAACTTCCTCAGGACCTTGCTTTCATGCTCAGCTCTGCCTCAGTGGGAACCAAAAAAGCACATGTGTTAACACCGCCTGCTGTTGAGGACATCGCTCTTGGTTGACGTGTCACTCCCCTTTTCTTGTAGACACACGATCTCTGTTAACTGGTTTGGAGAAAGTGGTAGGAATTGAATTCTCTATGAGCACTGAACTCTCCACAGAAGCAGGACCACTGCCCTTTAGCTGTTGTTGCTGTTCAGTTGCCAAGTCACATCCAACTCTGCGACCCCGTGGACAGCAGAATGCCAGGCTTCCTTGTCTTTCACCATCTCCTGGAGTTTGCCCAGGTTCTTGTCCACTGAATCGGTGATGCTATCCAACCATCTCATCCTAAACCTCAGGAAGAATATCCCGCTCAATTCTTGGTTGTACTATTTGCAAAAGGTCATTCTGAAGACTGTCCTCAAATTTAGATACAAATTGCCAATGCCCAGAGGAGTTCTGTTTTTTTGAAAATTAAGGTTACCAGAGAATATTCAAAAAAAAATTTACAGATATTAAAATTATATGGGTTAATAGTTTATTTTTCTCTAATAGGCATTGGCAGTGTTTCCATTTTTGAATACTATTTAAAGGAAATCCAGATTAATGGACATTAATTCAAATATTCACTTTAAACATGAAAATTTTAACATTGACTAGCTAAGACAGGAGTCAGTTTCCAATCCTTAGTCTTCTCAGAATTAGAAATTGGAAGTAATTAATAGTTATTATACAATAATAATTGATCCCATGGTACACATACCCTTCCCCTGCAACTCATTAAAATAAAAACACTTAATTTGATAATCAACTAAAATACCACTCAGCTAACAAGATGTAGCATTATTTACTGGTTTTATAGTCATTAAATGTGGCAGAATACTAAATATCTTACAGGACCATCTGGTAATCCTTTAATCATTGAACCCTCAGCTTTATTTATGTAAATCTCAATTTGGGCCTATGTTGCTTAGATTTCATGAGTTTAGTTTACCTTTGATGATTAAGTAACTTAATTATTTGGTTACTCTGTTATGTTTTACATTCTAAATAACCGTGGACTAATTAGAGTACATTAGAATCTAACACTTTATATTCCAAATGCACTTATGTAAAAAAATCAATACAGAAACCAATTTCTTTCTAAATATTTAAAATATTCCCATATCATCTTGTAATATGAAAAGCTGATTTTGAAATAATGCAAAGCAATGAAAGTCAAAATGAGTTTTATATAAAATTACATAGTTCATATTATTGTCTGCTTCTTCATTCATCACAAAATATGCTATCATCCTTTGAATTCATCACAAACTTATGAAGAAGACTGTATTATCCCTAATTTGCAGATAAAAAAGTGATACCCAAAGAGGTTAAGTCACTTGCCTGGGTTATTAAGTGATCTAGTCAAGGTTGAAATTTTTGCCTATTTTATTCCAACCATTATTCACTGTACCATTATTCTTTTCTTTACTTTTTCATAGTTAGTATACAAATGCATTTTAATTTCTGGAAATTTTAAGGGAAAGGAATGCCATCTTTTTCTTGGGTTAAAATAAGGGTTGCATTGCTAAACTGCTCTCAGCTGAAGATGTCAAAGCAATAGGAAGAGGAGATGGAGGAAAAAGAGGAGGGAAAATCAGGAACAGAAAGAATAGGAGCAAGAAGATGACTTCTTCCACCACATCACCCATACCCCCATTTTATTCTTATCTCCAAATTAACACATTTGTCTCTCCTTTTATTTTTTGATTATTTATTTATTTTATTTTTTAACTTTACAATATTGTATTGGTTTTGCCATATATCAACATGAATCCGCCACAGGTATGTCTCTCCTTTTAAAACTAGGTGACTGTTTTCTATTGGTCTAGCCTACTGATAACCAGTGTTGTGGCTGGACTGCCCCTGGGGTTCTTATGACTGTAAGATAACCTCAGTAATAATCCTCAGGGAACTTTGGGAAAAACACAAACAAGCAAAAAGTCTGTTAGTCACAGGTCCTGCAGAGCAGTGGCAAACCAGGGGCCCCACAGTGAGGTGTTGGAGAGAGAGGGCGGTGGGAGAATGAGCTTTAGGTTCTGCTTTTTTTGGGGTCAAGGGAAGCGGGGATTTAAAAGGCAGGAAGAGAAAAAACCAAGTGGCCTGAACGGTCACTTACAGAAATCCACCAAGATCTCTAAACCAAAAGAGGGAGCCCCTGGGGACAGGGGCTTGGGGTGAGGCGTGGTGGGTTGTGCTGTGGTCAACTTTTTATCTAGTCCTGTAGCTGGCTGTGTGTCTATTAAGAGACAAGCCGTTTTGAAGTAGATGACTTGACACTTGTATTACAAAAAA
>NW_011494656.1:3407265-3412528 GCF_000754665.1 Bison bison bison | reverse complement strand
ACACTACAGTGTCATAGCTTAATAGTCAATGTTTATTTTCACCAATTTATTTTTGTATTGTTTTGAATCCATACTAGTTGTTTTGTACTGGGCTGACCACACATAGTGAGGTCATGAAACTTTAAAGTTTGCATCCTAAAGCAAAGTTCCCTGGGGTGATGTAATGTACTGATTTGAAAACAGAAAGGACTTATCCTGGAAACCCTGATAGTATTTCCCAGAGTACTGCTAAATTATGTATGTACTAGGATCCTGAAAGTACTACTCTCTGTTTTTCTTTCTTCATTATAGGATAATAGTGAGTCGAACTTATATAAGTTGACAGAATAACAATTATCAATAGCAAATTTACAATTTCTTATCACATCGCATATCAACATACTTTGCAAATATAATTTTATATGATTCTATTTTTTTCTTAGTATAGACCTTACAATATCTCTTTTGGGCAATACAGGAAAAAAAGTGCATAGGTGCACTAATCTGAATAGTTTAGAACAGCTTTTCATTTCTTGATTTCTGTTTCAAGTTCTTCTGGGAATATGTGACTAATCCAAGTCACAGAATAAACCAACTAAAATAAAAGGTAAGTGAATATCTAATCCTATGCTTTCTCTGATGCATTGCTATTGCTGCTCAGTCGCTTCAGTCGTGTCCAACTCTGTGACCCCAGAGACGGCAGCCCACCAGGCTCCCCCGTCCCTGGGATTCTCCAGGCAAGAACACTGGAGTGGGTTGTCATTTTCTTCTCCAGTTCGTGAAAGTGAAAAGTGAAAGTGAAGTCACTCAGTCGTGTCCGACTCCTAGCGACCCCATGGACTGTAGCCTACCAGGCTCCTCTGTCCATGAGATTTTCCAAGCAAAGTACTGGAGTGGGGTGCCATTGCCTTCTCTAAAGCATTAGTTTACCGTAACTGAATATTCTAGAGTTAAAAGTTACCACTAGGCAGATATCACTTATAAAGAAAAGTTAAATACCTATCTGGAATACTAACAAGCCAATATCTTAGAGGAGGAAGGACTCAAATCATTTCCATGAACTTGACCTAAGACTGAGACAAATCTCTCAGGACAAAGACTGTGAAGTATGAAACCTGACAATCTGTTATACTGCCAATTTAGAAAATAATCTCATCCCCTACTGATTCACTGCCAACTTGTCATGTTGCAAAATTTCCTCTTATTCTGTCAGATCATTCAGCATAACCATTGTTTTCCCTCAATCTTCCAGACTTTGGGGACAGAGATTAGAGAAAGGCTGCTTCTTTTTTGTTAGGAATCTTTTATTTCTCCTTAGAAAAATAAAGTTGTGAAATAGAATCCAGGAGCTGAAAGGTACCCAAGTGTATTCTCAGTCATCTTTTGCTGCACGAGCAGACAGTTTTCCAAACTCCATGAAAAAGAATACAAGTTTTGTTAAATTGAAAATCACTTGATTGGTAGAATGTGGTTGAGAATCTAGGTTTTCTTAAGGATTGCTGTCTTTCCTTTACAATAATATTTATTATTATATCACAATCTTGCAGTCAGTTCTATATACACCTGACTCTACAACTAGATCCTAAAGTGCGAATATTCTTGAATGTCAGACACTCCCTCACACTATTTGCAATGATTTTTGCATCAGTGGGGTGCATTTTTTAAAAAGGAATGTTTAGGGAATGGGCTGTGATTTGTCACTCATATCTGATGCTTTCCAATCACATGGACCCCATTTTCCAGGCACGAATACTGAAGTGGGTTGCCATGCCCTCCTCCAGGGGATCCTCCCAACCCAGGGATCAAATCCAGGTCTCCTCCATTGCAGGAGGATATGTTTTTACAATCTGAGCAAACAAGGAAGCCCACAGATCTTTTTAAAAATGGTCAGTTCAGTTTAGTTCAGTTCAGTCACTCAGTCATGTCCAACTCTTTGTGACCCCACGGACGGTAGCACAGCAGGCCTCCCTGTCCACCACCAACACCTAGAGCTTGCTCAAAGTCATGTCCATCCAGTCAGTGATGCCATCCAACCATCTCATCTTCTGTCGTCCCCTTCTCCTCCTGCCTTTAAACTTTTCCAGCATCAGGGTCTTTTCCAATGAGTCAGTTCTTCGCATCAGGTGGCCAAAGTATTGGAGCTTCAGTTTCAACATCAGTCTTTCCAATGAATATTCAGAACTGATTTCCTTTAGGATTGATTGGTTGGATCTCCTTGCAGCCCAAGGAACTCTGAAGAATCTTCTCCAACACCACAGTTCAAAAGCATCAATTCTTCTGCTCTCAGCTTTCTTTAGTCCAACTCTCACATCCATACATGACTACTGGAAAAAACATAGCTTTGAGTAAATGGACCTTTATTGGCAAAGTAATGTCTCTGCTTTTTTAATATGCTGTCTAGTTTGTCATAGCTTTTCTATAAAGGAGCAAGCATCTTTTAATTTCATGGCTGCAGTCACTATCTGCCGTGATTTTGGAGCCCAGGAAAATAAAGTCTCTTACTGTTTCCATTGTTTCCCCATCTATTTGCCATGAAGTGATGGGACCAGATGCCATGATCTTAGTTTTATGAATGTTGAGTTTTAAGCCAACTTTTTCACTCTCCCCTCACTTTCATCAAGAGGCTCTATAGTTCTTCACTTTTTGCCATAAGGGTGGTGTCATCTGCATATCTGAGGTTATTGATATTTCTCCCAGCAATCTTGATTCCAGCTTGTACTTCTTCCAGTCCAACATTTCTCATGATGTACTCTGCATATAATTGAAATAAGCAGGGTGACAATATATAGCCTTGAGGTACTCCTTTCTCAATTTGAAATCATATTTGGAACAATTGTTCCTTATCTGGTTCTAACGGTTGCTTCTTGACCTGTATACAGATTTCTCAAGAGGCAGGTAAGTTGGTCTGGTAGTCCCATCTCTTTAAGAATTTTCTACATTTTCTTTGGATCCACGCAGTCAAAGACTTTGGTGTAGTGAATAAAGCAGCCATAGATGATTTTCTGGAACTCTCATGCTTTTTCTGTCATCCAGCAAATGTTGGACATTTGATCTCTGGTTCCTCTGCCTTTTCTAAAACCAGCTTGAACATCTGGAAGTTCTCAGTTCATGTACTGTTCAATCCTCACTTGGAGAATTTTGAGCATTACTTTGCTAGCATGTGAGATGAGTGCAACTGTGCTGTAGTTTGAACATTCTTTGGCCTTGCCTTTCTTTGAGATTGGAGTGAAAACTGACTTTTTCCAGTCTTGTGATCACTGCTGAGTTTTCCAAATTTGCTGACATATTGAGTGCAGCACTTTCACAGCATCATCTTTTAGGATTTTCTGCAGGAAATTGGGACACATCAAGTAGGTCTATCATCCAAATACACCCTTTGCAGAATACAGTCTGTGATAGTCTTTCTTACAAGTAAGCCTTGCCCGAGGAGGTTGGAGTGAGAAGGCAGGGAGAGCATATGTACTGCAATCACCCGCATGTGCCGTAGTCTACATCAGCAAAGATATTCTCTCTTAGGGTCACGGTCTTTGTGACTTTATATTTTATAATACATGAGCATCCACGCCACTGATATCTCTAATACTGGAAGAGGGAGAGGGAGTAAAAGAAACAAAGAGTTTGTGTGTATACGCACATTTATGTTTATATTTCTGATAGATTGTGAGTTCTTTGAATGAGGAGATCATAGTGTATTAGTCAGGGCTCTGAAAGTGAAAGTGAAGTCGTTCAGTCGTGTCCAATTCTTTGCCACCCCATGGGCAGTAGCCTGCACCAGGCTCCTCCATCCACGGGATTTTCTAGGCAAGAGTACTGGAGTGGGTTACCATTTCCTTATCCAGGGAATCTTCCTGACCGAGGGATCGAACCCAGGTCTCCCGCATTGTAGACAGACGCTTTACCATCTGAGCCACCAGGGAAGTCCAAGTCAGGGCTCTAGAAAGAAGCAAAATCAATGAAGTGTATGTAAGTTTGTGTACATGTGGAGAAAGAGAGAAAGAGAACTGGTACATGCGATTCATTCATGGGATCCCACAAGGCCAACACACACAGAGCAGGTCAGATGGCTAGAAGCCTGGGGAAGAGTTGGTGTTGAAGCTTGAGTGCCAAGGCAGTCTAACGGAAGCAAACTAGGTGTGCATCCATAGATGGAATGCAAAAGAAATGTGATACGTGTGTATATGTCTATAAAGTACTCACACACACACACACACACATATCCATTAGTATTTTAATAGAGCACTATTCATCCATTGCAAAGAATGAAATAACACCATTTGTAGCAGCGTGGCTGGACCCAGAGATGTGATACTAAGTGTGGTAAGTCTGACAGGGAAGAACACAAGTCATATGCTATCAGCTATATGTGCGATCTTTAAAAAGTGATACAAGTGAATTTATTAACAAAACAGAAATATACTCATAGAGAGAAAAACTTACAGTTACCAAAGGGGAAATCAGGGAGGGATAAATTAAGAGTTTATAGGGTTAATAGATACACATTACTGTATATGTATAACTGAGTCACTTTGGGGTCTACCTGAAATTAACACAACATGGTAAATCAACTTCAATTTTTTTCAATTGAAAAAAAAGAAAAGTCAAAGGCAGTCTAGAGGCAGTACTCCCCATTCTTTGGGAACCTCAGTCTTTTTCTCCTAAATTAGGCCTTCAACTGATCGAATGAAGCCCATCTACATTCAGTTCAGTTCAGTTGCTCAGCCGTGCCCGACTCTTTGCAACCCCATGAACTGCAGCACACCAGGCCTCCCTGTCCATCACCAACTCCCAGAGTTCACTCAAACTCACCTCCATCGAGTCGGTAATGCCATCCAGCCATCTCATCCTCTGTCGTCCCCTTCTTCTCCTGCCTCCAATCCCTCCCAGCATCAGGGTCTTTTCCAATGAGTCAACTCTTCCTATGAGGTGGCCAAAGTACTGGAGTTTCAGCTTCAGCATCATTCCTTCCAAAGAACACCCAGGACTGATCTTCTTTAGAATGGACTGGTTGGATCTCCTTGCAGTCCAAGGGACTCTCAAGAGTCTTCTCCAACACCACAGTTCAAAAGCATCAATTCTTCGATGCTCAGCTTTCTTCACAGTCCAACTCTCACATCCATACATAAATACTGGAAAAACCATAGCCTTGACTAGATGGACAAAGTAGATGGACAACTACTTTTGTTGGCAAAGTAGTGTCTCTGCTTTTGAATATGCCATCTAGGTTGGTCATAACTTTCCTTCCAAGGAGTAAGTGCCTTAATTTCATGGCTGCAGTCACCATCTG
>NW_011494656.1:3403533-3407165 GCF_000754665.1 Bison bison bison | reverse complement strand
GATGCCATGATCTTTGTTTTCTGAATGTTGAGCTTTAAGCCAACTTTTTCACTCTCCACTTTCACTTTCATCAAGAAGTTTTTTATTTCCTCTTCACTTTCTGCCATAAGGGTAGTGTCATCTGCATATCTGAGGTGAACATTAATAACATTCTATTTTGTTTTTCCCCTATAAGAGAGTATTTCAACCCACTCCAGTATTCTTACCTGGAGAATCCTGTGGACTAAGGCACCTGGTGGGCTACAGTCCACAGAGTCTCAAAGAGTCAGACACAACTGAAGCAACTTAGCACACACTGCATTTTGTTTTGTATATAAAATGCAAATACTTTATCAGGTGAAAGAACAGACTGTTGGATATTAAGCTCTCTAATAGGTCACAGAAGGTAACAGGAAACTAAAATCTGCTAAATTTTTAGTAATGGACTTACTGTCAGATGTTAAAAAGAGTAATTTGAGGATGATTTCCCCCCTTCTTTCTTTCTTTTCTCCACTCCTATCTCTCTGATCCTTTCTAGCACTTATTTCAGTGCTTTTTGTTTTTTAATACAGTTCTATCTTGGGGGCTAAGAAAGTACCATTTGTGCAACAAAAATCAGAGAGAAGACTTTAAATAATAGTGTTTAACTAGTACATTTCACCCAGACTTTTCCTGCCCTAAGGAAATTATGTTGGGGTCATAATTTCTTTAGACAATAAACAAAGTACTAACAGTAAATCATAACACCTCTAGGAATACATAATAATTACCAACTATCTTAATGGAACATCCAAATGACTCTGAAGCAGTGTTCCAGTGGGATTCTGAGTAATTGACATTATCCTGACACAAGGATTGTGTCACCCTTCCCCCCCCACCCCACCCCCGCCCCTTTACTAAGAAAGACAATTGCTTAATGAATGCAAATGGCAGCAGGTCAGGCACTCCAGGGTTACAAGGAGTGTCTGTGGTACAGTAATTCCTGCCCCGTGCAACAAGCGTGTCAGCAAAGATCTGTTAATCATATTTTCATTTTATATTAATGTGCAGGGCAAGACAATAACAGGAAATAAATGTCAGCATCCTGTTTATCTTTTTTTCTACCCCTCAAGGTGGAAATACACTTGAATACTTATACAACTGTGTAATAGAAAGAAAAGAACTGTATGTTGCCAGGATTGATATAAAACGTACTCCTACAGGTGATGGAGAAAGAAGACCTACATGTTCCTCTGCATAGGAAAAAGTTAATGCTGTTTATGGGTCTGTGGCCAGTGAAGGAATGAAAGCTTTGTAGACATGCTCTAAGCATCTCCTTTAAACATCAGCACAGCATAATCATCCAGATCTCTAGATTCACACGGAAACTGGATAGAGGACGTGGGCTCTTCACTCTTCTATTAAAAAAAAAGAAAAAACCAGCTAAGAAGGATATAATCTATTTAGTTTCCTCATGGATATTTTTTGCCAATCAGACTTGCACTATCAAGTCCTCCTTTTATCTGATAATGAATTTCCTGCCAAAATTTAGGCATAGACCTGTGGTTCACAGATCTTAATTTATTCTACTTAACTCAGATCTAAACCTAAGGACTGCATGATGTCTGTCTTAGGTAATTCAGGCTGGAGTCTGCTTCCACTGTTGCAATGAAACTGCTCTTGTCAAGGACACCACTGAATTTTTGCTATTAAATGAATATTTTCTGGTCCTCCTCATAAAACTGAGTAGGACCCTACAGGGATCCTGAGGATGAAAACCTTTCTGTGGCTCACGTTTCTTGACTTTATCTGAGTTTTAAAGCATGGGTTCAAACAGATGTTGATCGGGGAAGGGAGGAGGTTCAGAGACAAGGGATAAACAGTCAAGAAAAAATAGTACTACTTTGGGGCAGTTTCCTGATTCTGCCTCAGGGAATATGCATGATATATTTAAACTCTTTCATAGAACTAAAGAATATAGTAAATCTGATTTTGGTATTGGCCATCTGTAATGTCCATGTGTAGAGTCATTTCTTGTATTGTTGGAAGAGGGTGTTTGCTATGACCAGTGCGTTCTCTTGGCAAAACTCTATTAGCCTTTGTGCTCCAAGGCCGAACTTGTCTGTTACTCCAGGTATCTCTTGACTTCCTACTTGTCCATTCTAGTCCCCTATGATGAAAAGGACATCTTTTTCTTAATGTTAATTATAGAAGGGCTTGTATGTCTTCATAGAACTGTTCAACTTCAGCTTCTATGGCATCAGTGGTTGGGGCACAGACTTAGATTGCTGTGATATCGAATGGTTCTCCTTGGAAACAAACTAAGATCATTCTGTCATTTTCAAAACTGCACCCAAGTACTGCATTTCAGACTCTTTGGTGACTATGAAGGCTAGAAGAGAAAGTGAAGTTGCTCAATCATGTCTGACTCTTTGCGACCCCACAGACTGTAGCTTACCAGGCTCCTCTGTCCATGGGATTTTCCAGGCAAGAGTACTGGAGTGGGTTGCCATTTCCTTCTCCTAAGAGATTCTTGTCCACAGTAGTAGATATAATGGTCATCTGAATTAAATTCGCCATTAGTCCATTTTAGTTCACTATTCCTAAAGTGTCGATATTCACTCTTGCCAGCTCCTATTTGACCTCTTGCAGTTTACCTTGATTCATGGACCTAACTTTCCAGGTTCCTATGCAATACTGTTCCTTATGGCATCAGACTTTCACCAAAAGACACATCTGCTGCTGCCGCTGCTGCTGCTGCTAAGTTGCTTCAGTCGTGTCCGACTCTGTGCTCCATAGACAGCAGTCCAGCAGGCTCCCCTGTCCCTGGGATTCTCCAGGCAAGAACACTGGAGTGTGTTGCCATTTCCTTCTCCAATGCATGAGAGTGAAAAGTGAAAGTGAAGTTGCTCACTCGTGTCCAACTCTTTGCGACCCCATGGACTGCAGCCTACCAGGCTCCTCTGTCCATGGGATTTTCCAGGCAAGAGTACTGGAGTGGGGTGCCATTGCCTCCTCCAAAGACACATCTACAAGTCAGTAAAAACAAGACTGGGAGCTGAACATGGCTCAGATTATGAACTCTTAATTGCAAAATTCAAACTTAAGGAAACCAGGGAAAACCACTAGGCCATTCAGGTCTGACCTGAATGGAAATGACAGACAGATTCGAGGGATTTAATCTGATAGAGAGAGTGCCTAAAGATCTATCAATGGAGGTGTGTAACAATGGACATAAGGCAGTGATCAAAACCATCTCCAAGAAAAAGAGCTGAAAAAGGCAAAATGGTTGTCTGAGGAGACCTTTCAAATATCTGAGAAAAGAAGACAAGTGAAAACAAAGGAAAAAAGAAAGATATCCCCAACTGAATGTAGAGCTTCAAAGATTATCAAAGACAGATAAGAACGCCTTTCTCAGTGAACAATGCAAAGAAATAAAGGAAAACAATAGAATGGGGAAAATTTGAGATTTCTTCAAAAAAATTAGAGATACCAAGGGAACATTTCATGTTAAGATGGGTTCAATAAAGGACAGAAATGGTATGGACCTAACAGAAACAAAAGATATTAAGAAGAGGTGGCAAGAATACACAGAAGAACTATACAAAAAAAATCTTCATGACCCAGATAATCATGATGGTGTGATCACTCACCTGGAGCCAGATATCCTGGAA
>NW_011494656.1:3396699-3403433 GCF_000754665.1 Bison bison bison | reverse complement strand
TCCTGGAATGTGAAGCCAAGTGGGCCTTAGGAAGTATCACTATGAACAAAGCTAGTGGAGGTGATGGAATTTCAGCTGAGCTATTTCAAATCCTAAAAGATGATGTTGTGAAAGTGCTGCAGTCAGTATGTCAGCAAATTTGGGAAACTCAGCAGTGGCCACAAGACTGTAAAAGGTCAGTTTTCATTCCAATCCCAAAGAAAGGCAATGCCAAAGAATGTTCAAACTACCACACAATTGCACTAATTTCACATGCTAGCAAAGTCATGCTCAAAATCCTCTAAGCTAGTCTTCAGCAGTTCATGAACCAAGAACTTCTAGATATACCAGGTGGATTTAGACCAGAGAGGCAGAGGAACCAGAAATCAAATTGCCAACATTTGCTGGATCATAGAAAAAGCAAGAGAATTCCAGGAAAATATCTATTTCTACTTCATTGACTACACTAAATCCTTTGATTGTGTGGATCACAGAAAACTCTGGGAAATTCTTTAGGAAATGGGAGTACCAGATCACCTTACCTGCCTCCTGAGAAATCAGTATGCAGGTCAAGAAGCAACAGTTAGAACTGGACGTAGAACAACAGACAGTTTACAAATAGGGAAAGGAGTATGTCGAGGCTGTATACTGTCACCCTGTACTTCTATGCAGAGTACACCATGAGAAACACTGGGCTGGATGAAGCATAAGCTGGAATTAAGATTGCTAGGAGAAATATCAATAATCTCAGATATGCAGATGACATCACCATTATGGCAGAAAGCAAAGAGGAACCAAAGAATCTCTTGATGAAGGTGAAAGAGGAGAATGAAAAAACTGACTTTAAACTCAACGTTAAAAAAATGAAGATAGATCATGGCTTCTGGCCCCATCTCTTCATGAAATATAGATGGGAAAGCAATGGAAACAGTGACAGAATTTACTTTTTGGGGATCCAAGATCACTACAGATGGTGACTTCAGCCATGAAATTAAAAGATGCTCGCTCCTTGGTAGAAAAGCTATGACAAACCTAGGCAGCATATTAAAAAGCAGAGACATTACTTTACCGACAAAGGTTCTTCTAGTCAAAGTTATGTTCGTTTGTTTTTTCCAGTAGCCATGTAAGCATGTGTAGGTTGGACCATAAAGAAGGCTGAGAACCAAAGAATTGATACTTTGAACTGTGGAGTTGGAGCAAACTCTTGAGAGTCCCTTGGACTGCAAGGAGATCAAACTAGTCCATCCTAAAAGAAATCAATTCAGGATATTTATTAGAAGGACTGATGCTGAAGCTGAATTACCAGTTCTCTGGCCACCTGATGTAAAAAGCTGACTCACTGAAAAAGACCCTAATGCTGGGAAAGATTGAAGGCAGGAGGAGAAGGGGACAACAGAGGATACTATGGTTGGATGGTATCACTGAGTTGATAGACATGAGTTTCAACAAGCTCCAGGGGATGGTGATGGACAGATAAGACTGGCATGCTGCAGTCCATGGGTTCTCAAAGAGTTGTACATGACTGAGTGACTGAACAGCAATAAAACTAAAATGGTAACAAATTGAAGATGTGAGCACTCTTCTTGTTAAAGAAGGTCACAGATTGATAACCTCAACAAGCTCATCAGATGGCCACCTGAGGCCAGATAAGTGGCATATCAGCAAAGAACTAACTCACAGGAAAAGACCCTGATGCTGGGGAAAATTGAAGGTGGGAGAAGAAGGGGATGACAGAGGATGAGATGGTTGGATGGCATCACCAACTCAACGGACATGAGTTTGAGTAAACTCTGGGAGTTGGTGATGGACAGGGAGGCCTGGCGTGCTGAAGTCCACAGAGTAGCAAAGAGTGACTGAACTGAACACACCCTAATCCTTATCAGCAACCCCATCTTTTAACCCTTTAACCATTGCTTTAAAACTCCTCACCTAATCCCCTTGGGTTGGGATACAGAGTTTAGAGGGGCACGAGTCTGCTCTGTTCCCCTTTGCCTGGCAAAGCAATAGAGCTTTTCTACTTCATGGAAAACTTTGTCTCTGAGATTTGATTAGGCCCCAGTGCACAGAGGCCTGTTCGCCACATCCTCCACGTGGGTCACTCTTTGTCTTTTGGTACATCCAAATTGGCCACTCCCTTCCTCTTGAGCAGCCTCTTCATTTGACCTCTGTGATGTCTCACTTCATTACTTCCTGCTGAGACTTAAGCACTCTCATTGTCTCTGCCCCATTCTTCCTCTTAAATTTAGATTTCGGACTTTCTGTTATCTCAAGTCTGTAATTCTCTTCTTTTTTCTATGTATCTCCTTAGACTGATATATATATTTCCATGCCTTTAAAAAATATTTTTATTTGGCCATCCAAAAATTTGCATCTCCAGTGCCAACCTGTCCTCTAAAGTCAATTCGTACACCACCAACTTCTTCCTTGACTCCTCTATAGGTGTCAGTGGCACAGTACATGTTAAACTGAACTTGCAAATATGGCCCTTAAAACTTGTTTTTATCTCCTCATCTCAATAACGCCACTTCTTTCAAGGTACAAGATCCTGAAAACTGGGGTTATTTTTATCTTTGACAGACAGCTAAATCTATCTATTTTCCTCTGTCACCTCAGTCATAACCCCTTCCCTTGATATGTCCAAGAAGAGTTGATTCATTGGAAAAGATCCTGATGCTGGGAAAGATTGAAGGCAAAAGGAGAAGGGGGCAGCAGAGGATGAGATGGTTAGATAACATCACTGAACATGAATTTGAGCAAACTCAAGGAGATAGTGAAGAACAGAGAAGCCTGGCATGCTGCAGTCCATCGGGTCACATATTTGGACATGACTTAGGGAATGAACAACAACAAATAATCCTAACCTGAGTTTCTGGTTTCCAGTCTCGATCACTTGAACTACTGCTAGTATTTCTTAACTGCCTCTGTATTTCCAGATTTATGCCCTTGATAGATTCCTCACTATGGTGATCTTTCAAAATTATAAATTGCATTTGCATTAAATCATGTTGCTTCTTTGTTTTAGGTTGATAACAATTCACAATAACCCATAAATAAATCTTTTTGCCATCTAATCTAAATGTGCATGTATACCTGCTATGGATTGAACTGCTCCCATCAGAATTCATGTGTTGAAGCCTTATCTCCCCAGTGCTGTGGTATTTAGAAAGACAGTCTTTGCGAGGTAAATAAGTTTAAATGAGGTCATGAGGGTGGAGCCCTCCATAATAGAATTCATCCCCATACAAGAAGAGACATCAGAGATTTCTTCCTATTTCATTCTCTTCCTTTTGCTTTCTTTTTCTCTGCAAATTGATGACCCAGCAAGAAGGTGGCCATCTACAAGCCCGGAAAAGAATCCTCACTGAAGAATCAAATCAATTATTAAAAACAGAAATTCAAGGTTGAGAGTCCCTTGGATAGTAAGGGGATCAAAACAGTCAGCCCTAAAGGAAATCAACCCTGCGATACATTGGAAGGACTGATGCTGAAGCTGATACTCCAACACTTTTGCCACCTGATGCAAAGATTCGACTCCTTAGAAAAGATCCTGATGCTGGGAAAGATGGACGGCAGGAAAAGAAGGGTGTGACAGAATGAGACGGTTGAATGGCATCATCAACTCAGTGGACATGAGTTTTTTGAGAGAACCCTGGGAGATGGTGAATGACAGGGAAGCCTGGCATGCTGCAGTCCATGGGGTTGCTAAGGGTCGGACATGACTGAGTGACTGAAAAACAACAAGTACACACGTCACATACGTACATTTGATTTCTTAAAATCTATTTCTAGCACTAGACCCTATGACCAAGATTCATGAAAATTGGTTCTGTGTCTGTTTTATTCACTTGTTATATCCCTGCCTGACCCAGACTGCTCTTCTGAAAGTGTGCCCTGACCTTATGAATGACAGGAACTAAGCTGGTTCCAGGAGGTGAGGACAGATCAGGACAACACGGGTTGTCAGGTCATTATAGTCTTAATAGTATAGAAAGTCTTAATAGTAATTGAAAGAAATGATAACCAAATAAATAATGATAAACAAATAAATTCATGATTGCAGTAAATGTTGGGAGGAAAAACTGTAGAGGCTGTATGTATGCCCACATATTAGTACGACTTTATGAGTTTGACCAGGCACATCAAGAGCAGGGAAAGATAATATCATTCCATAGGGAGTGACCAGGTATGGAAACCCCAGTGTCTTCACCAGGAAAGAGGGTAGACCAGTATGAATGGAATACAGTAAGTTTTGCTTCTGAAATGCCCTACTATTTGAGCATATCTCTCACGTGCTGGGATTCCCAAGAATCCTCTATAAAGAGTCTGCTAGCAAATTTACATAATAGCAGAAGGGATTGGTTTTTCTAAGAACTGAAGGAGTTAATCAGAGACATTCATTGACCATGGGTGTATGAAAGTTTCATGACATTCTGGTGTGACAATTGATTGACTTACCTGATACACTGTATATTTAATATTATCTTATATTCAGGGGGGATTTTTTCAATAAAATATATATGTACAGCCATTAGCTAAATTATACAAATTTTGGAAATTTCTGTTGTTCAACCATGTGAATTAGTATAAATAAAGCTACAGTGAATGTAGTGAGTCCAGCTATTCAGAAGCATTTTAGGCATCATTGCAATGCTCAAGAGAATTAGTCAGTTATCTGCAAAATAGAAAAGTGCTTGTCAAGAACCACAACATGAAGTGATGGTATGTTATATTTTTCTTCCAATACTTTCTTTAACCAAAAGAATCTATACATCAAATTATGACTTTGTAATAATTTTAGTGTCAGTACACAATAAATGTGGTTAAAAAAAGTCTTCAAGTTAAAGACATTAGCATCCTATTTACAAAATAACTTTAATTAGTTTAACTAGTGGTTTTTTAAAATTATTATTGTTGGATTGGATCCAGTGGTTCTTTTCAACAGACAGATTGAAAAAGAAGCCTCTCTAGTGTTGAGACTTCCTGGCTATAAACAACTTAATGCTTAATTAAACAACTAAAGCTGAGAAAATAGAATTTAGGGCCCCAGCAAGGTGTTTGGTTACAGTCATCCATAAAGAAAGGAATCCAGGAAATTATTCATAGAACTCTCTGGGCTCATTTAAATATTGCTTGGAGACTAGAAGTAGCATTCCCTATAATACAGGCAAACATCTAAATCATTCCTAGGTACATTGCATTTTATATGTTTTTGTGTGTGTGTATGTTTGAAGGTGTGGGAAGCACATTCATGTAGACAGAGGTTTAAGGGAAGCAAAACAAACAAAAAAAGACTTCATATATTCTCTGTTGTATTTGGCAGAAGGCGTATCAAGACTATAAACATTAGAAAAGAGTGTTGTAAGTTTCACTAAAATATTCAGACTATTAGAAAAGATAAACATATATGTATGTGTAATTGGGTGTGTTATTTTTGTTGTTGTTGTTTTGCAAACTTTTTAGAATGAATCTTTGCAAAATTCCAGGAAAACAGGCATGCTTTTTGGTACAAGCACATATTGGTCAACAGGCAACTGCTATAGAGAAATCTGAGCCAACTGCTTTTAAATGCTGGGAATTATAAATGTGTTAAGAAGTCTATGAGATATGAATTATTTTGGAAGCAGTAATAATAGATGGAGCCAAAGCAAAAAGAATACCCAGCTGTGGATGTGACTGGTGATAGAAGCAAGGTCTGATGCTGTAAAGAGCAATATTGCATAGGAACCTGGAATGTCAGGTCCATGAATCAAGGCAAATTGGAAGTGGTCAAACAAGAGAGAGCAAGAGTGAATGTCGACATTCTAGGAATCAGCGAACTCAAATGGACTGGAACGGGTGAATTTAACTCAGATGAGGAATCCCTCAGAAGAAATGGAATAGCCATCATGGTCAACAAAAGAGTCTGAATTGCAGTACTTGGATGCAATCTCAAAAGACAGAATGATCTCTGTTTGTTTCCAAGTCAAACCATTCAATATCACAGTAATCCAAGTCTATGCCCCAACCAGTAATGCTGAAGAAGCTGAAGTTGAATGGTGCTATGAAGACCTACGAGGCCTTTTAGAACTAACACCCAAAAAAGATGTTCTTTTCATTATTGGGGACTGGAATGCAAAAGTAGGAAGTCAAGAAACACCTGGAGTAACAGGCAAATTTGGCCTTGGAATATGGAATGAAGCAGGGCAAAGACTAATAGAGTTTTGCCAAGAAAATGCACTGGTCATAACACCCTCTTCCAATAACACAAGAGAAGACTCTATACATGGACATCACCAGATAGTCAACACTGAAATCAGACTGATTATATTCTTTGCAGCCAAAGATGGAGACACTCTATACAGTCAGCAAAAACAAGACCAGGAGCTGACTGTGGCTCAGACCATGAACTCCTTATTGCCAAATTCAGACTTAAATTGAAGAAAGTAGGGAAAACCACTAGACCATTCAGGTATGACCTAAATCAAATCCCTTATGATTATACAGTAGAAGTGAGAAATAGATTTAAGGGCCTAGATCTGATAGATAGAGTGCCTGATGAACATTGTACAGTGAGACAGAGATCAAGATCATCCCCGTAGAAAAGAAATGCAAAAAAGCAAAATGGCTGTCTGGGGAGGCCTTACAAATAGCTGTGAAAAGAAGAGAAGCAAAAAGCAAAGGAGAAAAGGAAAGATATAAACATCTGAATGCAGAGTTCCAAAGAATAGCAAGAAGAGATAAGAAAGCCTTCTTCAGCAATCAGTGCAAAGAAATAG
>NW_011494656.1:3396158-3396364 GCF_000754665.1 Bison bison bison | reverse complement strand
TGAGCTATTTCAAATCCTGAAAGATGATGCTGTGAGAGTGCTGCACTCAATATGCCAGCAAATTTGGAACACTCAGCAGTGGCCACACGACTGGAAAAGGTCAGTTTTCATTCCAATCCCAAAGAAAGGCAATGCCAAAGAATGCTCAAACTACTGCACAATTGCACTCATCTCACACGCTAGTAAGGTAATGCTCAAAATTCTCC
>NW_011494656.1:3382131-3395643 GCF_000754665.1 Bison bison bison | reverse complement strand
ACTTATATGCAGCGTACATCATGAGAAACGCTGGACTGGAAGAAACACAAGCTGGAATCAAGATTGCCGGGAGAAATATCAATAACCTCAGATATGCAGATGACACCACCCTTATGGCAGAAAGTGAAGAGGAATTCAAAAGCCTCTTGATGAAAGTGAAAGTGGAGAGTGAAAAGGTTGGCTTAAAGCTCAACATTCAGAAAATGAAGATCATGGCATCTGGTCCCATCACTTCATGGGAAATAGATGGGGAAACCGTGGAAACAGTGTCAGACTTTATTTTTCTGGACTCCAAAATCACTGCACATGGTGACTGCAGCCATGAAATTAAAAGACGCTTACTCCTTGGAAGGAAAGTTATGACCAACCTAGATAGCATATTCAAAAGCAGAGACATTACTTTGCCAACAAAGGTCCGTCTAGGCAAGGCTATTGTTTTTCCTGTGGTTACGTATGGATGTGAGAGTTGGACTGTGAAGAAGGCTGAGCGCCGAAGAATTGATGCTTTTGAACTGTGGTGTTGGAGAAGACTCTTGAGAGTCCCTTGGACTGCAAGGAGATCCAACCAGTCCATTCTGAAGGAGATCAGCCCTGGGATTTCTTTGGAAGGAATGATGCTAAAGCTGAAACTCCAGTACTTTGGCCACCTCATGTGAAGAGTTGACTCATTGGAAAAGACTCTGATGCTGGGAGGGATTGGGGGCAAGAGGAGAAGGGGACAACAGAGATGGCTGGATGGCATAACCGACTTGATGGACATGAGTCTCAGTGAACTCCGAGAGTTGGTGTTGGACAGGGAGGCCTGGTGTTCTGCAATTCATGGGGTCGCAAAGAATTGGACACGACTTAGCAACAGATCTGATCTGAATACTCTCTGAGTGCTAACCATGTGCCCAAGTCTTCTTAGAATTTTATTTTTAACCTTCAATGCAAGGAGAGTGCTTCTAATGGTATTTATATCTCAGTGATAGAAATGAAGGAGCTGAAACACAGAGAGGTTAAGTAACTTGTACAGGGTTACGGCTAGTAATTGGTAGGACTGGAATCTAAACACAGGAGTCTGGCTCCAGATCATGTGTTTCTTAACCATCATTGTATAGTGAAAGCAGAAGAAAGAAAGAAATGGTTGGGGAAGGCATAAAAGAGTGAAAAAATGAATGAAATAATATGCAAAAACTTAGCATGGTAACCAACAGAGTAGGCACAAGATAAATTCAAATTGGTTTGAATTTCATTATGCCATATTATGATGATAACAAGTTTCATAAACAGTAACTACTGTCCATAGAATGTCCTCTTAAACATAATAAGTACAAAAAGACAACCTGCTCATCAAATAGCTAAAACTGTAGTCTAAGGGAGAAGGAAGTGGCAACCCACCCCAGTGTTCTTACCTGGAGAATCCCAGGGATGGGGGAGCCTGGTGGCCTCCATCTATGGGGTAGCACAGAGTTGGACATGATTGAAGTGACTTAGCAGCAGCAAGGGCTCAACATTTATTCAACTGTTTAATTCCCACAAACATCATATGCATTAGGTAATGTTTTCATTTCATTTCATGGAGGGGAAAATTGAAGCACACATATGTCAAGAAATTTGGCTAATGCCACACTTCAGTTCAGTTCAGTCGTTCAGTCATGTCCGACTCTTTGCGATCCCATGGACTGCAGCATGCCAGCCCTCCCTGTCTATCACCAACTCCCAGAGTTTACTCAAACTCATGTCCATTGAGTCTGTGATGTCATCCAACCATCTCACCCTCTGTCATCCCCTTCTCCCCCTGCCTTCAATCTTTCCCAGAATCAGGGTCTTTTCCAGTGAGTTGGTTCCTCCCATCAGGTGGGCAAAGTATTGGAGTTTCAGCTTCAACCTCAGTCCTTCCACTGAATATTCAGGGCTGATTTCCTCTATGATGGACTGTCAGTCCAAGGGACTCTCAAGAGTCTTCTCCAACATCACAGTTCAAAAGCATCAATTCTTTGGCACTCAGCTTTCTTTATAGTCCAACACTCACATCCACACATGAGTACAGGAAAAACAATAGCCTTTACTAGAAGGACCTTTGTTGACAAAGTAATGTCTTTGCTTTTTAATATGCTGTCTAGGTTGGTCATAACTTTCCTTCCAAATAACCATCTTAATGCCACACTATTAGTAGGTTTTTGAAATTGGGCTTTAACATAAGGTGGCCTAGCTTTCTAGTCTGTCCTCTTATACTGTACATCCTGAGGCATTCTAAGTTTACAGCCAATTATCAGCCTAAATCTATAGACCATATCATAGCATCAAATGGTCCAAAACTCCTGATAAACTCACAGTTGCCTTTATGACTGGTAGCAATCAGAAACTATGGGCCCAGATTTTAGTAAACTTGCCTGATTTACTAGAATTTTACAAAGATGCTTAATACTCTTTTAGCAAGCTCTTTGTTCTCCATTTTGGTGCAATGTTTTGTTAAAGGGTGCTATTTCCAGTAATATTTATCAATAGAGCCAATAACATTTGAATGAAAGAGATGGTAATATAATACATTAGACATACAGACTCTCAGAAGATAGAATCAATCTTAAGCAAAACTAGCATAGTTTCTCCTTTGTAAAGTGTCCTTTGAAGGGCCAAAACTCCCATGGATCCTTCTTTGCTAATAGGTACTAAACAAACAACTTTCATTAACTTATCATTCAATTTACTAGTTTTATGTTGTATTGTTCATTGTTCATAACACCATTTCCCTGTATCCATTCTTTACTCTCAAGTGTGGGGGAATTGCATTTCCCAGAATCCTTGGCAGAAGGTTCTGGGTTAGAGTCAGCCAATGGGAATCACTTCCTGGTGATCTGGTGAATGCAAAGCAGAAGCCATCATTGCTTCCGAGGCAGAAGCTAGTCACCAGGTGAGGTTAGAGTAGAAGAGAGTGTTGGCTAGGAGATTCCAGACAGCCTCACATAAAACATGTTCTGCCTTTCCAGGCATCTGAGATCTGAGCCAGTAGCTTCTTCTGACTTCAGTATCCACTGTTCTGATAAAGGCTACTGGTAGCTTTCGTGGCCTTTGCCCCATTAGCCTTCAATAAGCCATAACTCCCTAATACTTTGTTTTAAATCATTCTCTTAAAATACTTAGATGCCTTCCACTTTCCTGATTGAACCCTGACTCATAAATGCATTTATTCATTTTAACAAGACCAGTATTATTATTACCTCATGTTACTATGTCATGTATCAATTTGCAAAGTACCATCATTTATATTTATACCCCAATTTATTTTAAAATACATTTATGAAATGGATGTTGCTATTAGTCTCTAAGTCCTGTTTGACTCTTTGTGACCCCATGGACTGTAACTCTCTAGGCTCCTCTATCCTTTGGATTTCCCAGGCAAGAATACAGGAGTAGGTTTCCATTTCTTTATCCAGGCATGAAATGGATAGAGTAGGTATTATCTCCAATACATAAATAATTTACTTGAGCCCTGATTTCTGTAAGGAATGACTTAAAATGAAAAAGAAAGTGAAAGTGAAGTCATTTAGTCATGTTTGATTCTTTGTGACCCTATGGACTGTAGCCTACCAGGCTCCTCCATCCATGGGATTTTCCAGGCAAGGATATTGGAGTGGGTTGCCGTTTTCTTCTCCGAGAAATGACTTAAGCTAGTCACAAAATCAATACAAGAGTTTAGTGCAACTGATCACCAACTGTACTCTTCATATCATATTCTGTAGTTTCCGAATGCTCTCCACTGAAAAGGACCTGAATTCCCAACTAAGATGAGAAAGAAAAGATGAAGTACTATGAATCACTGAAATGTAGACTTTTTGCTTTTAAAATTTTTGTTTATTTTTGTAATTGGAGGAAAATTGCTTTGCAATGCTGTGTTGGATTCTGTCCAACACAAATCAGCCCTGTATCACCTCCTTCGTGAGCTTCCCTCCCATGCCCCAATCCCGCCCCTTCTAGGGTCATCACAGGCCACCAAACTGGGCTCCCTCTTTTATATAGCAACTTCTCAGCAGCTATCTATTTTTCACTTAGTCGTGTAGATACGTCAGTGGTGACTTTCTCCATTTGTCCCACTCTTTCCTTCCCCCTTGTGTCCATAAGCTAAAAATATTTTTTAAAAGGTGAATATAAAGCCTAGGGTTATTTTTCATCCTTTTACTAACTCTATAGAAAGTTTAATCACCATTTTGTAATGTAAGCTACATCTGCTTCAACTAAACACAACAAGCAAATAAAATAGTACCTTAAAATGAAATTTCAAATTATATACATGTATGCTTATGCAACCCAGTTTCCCTATGAAATAAAAATAGAAATTAATAATTGAACCTCAAATAAATCAGCAGTAGTATCTCTTAACTGTAGTATCTTTTTAAAGTTCTTCCTTTTAAAAATTTTGTTTCTCTGTTTTCCTTTCCTACTGAATTAAACAGAGGAAACAGTGAAATTGAAAGCTTAAAAATGGCTTTTAATTAGCAAACCTTTCTTGTTATTGTATTTAGCATTTCCATTAGAGGAGCAAGGCCCTGTGGAAATATTTTTAATACTTATTTGTTTTTCCTTTGAAAATTTATTTGACTATTACCAGCAAATGAATTTTTTATAATAACATTGCTTTCAAAATTATAATATGCTGTATATCAAACTAGAGAATTGTCATCATATTAGCTGCATTGTGTTTGTAAGAGAAAACTTTATAAAATAAATTATCAATTATCTGCAAAAACTTCTCCATTTATTGACAGTTAGAGGTGATACTTTTCCTCTGGTTATAAGTTTATTATTTCATCAATCATATACTGTTCCTTCTTGTTCCCATTCATTTCTTCTATGATAGACATATCTGTTCATTAACTTTATCCATACATACACTTAGATGCAATGAGGGAGAAAATAGGATTTTTATCCTCCTTGTTTTCATGAATTTGCATATAAAAATATATAGTTCTTGTTCACTCACTACATCTTGTCCAACTCTTTTTGACCCCATGGACTGCAGCACTCCAGGCTCCCCTGTTCTTCACTCTCTCCTGGAGTTTGTTCAAATTCATGTCCGTTGAGTCAGTGATGCTACCTAACCATCTCATCCTCTGCTATCTCCTTCTTCTTTTGCCCTCAGTCTTTCTCAGTATCAGGGTCTTTTCCAATGAATAGGCTCTTTGCTTTAGGTAGTGAAAGCATTGGAGCTTCAGCATCAGTCCTTCCAATGAATATTCAGGACTGATTTCCTTTAGGATGGACTGGTTGGATCTCTGCTATCCAAGGGACTCTCAAGATTCTTCTCCAACACCACAGTTCAAAGCCATCAATTCTCTGGTGCTCAGCCTTCTTTTATGGTCCAACTCTCACATCTTTATGTGACTACTGGCAATACCATAGCTTTGACTCTACAGACTTTTGTTGACCAAGTGGTGTCTCTGCTTTTTAATGCAAGTTTCTTTTTTTAAAAAATGTAGGTTAGAGTTTTTATTTATAGAGTTTTCACTGTGTGTTTCACCATAGCTAAAAACCATATTAGATGTAGGATTAAAAGAGTCACTGAGAGACCTTGTAGAGACACTGAAAGTTTCCAGGGAAGTGGAAGACACAGTGGTCATTATCAGTCTAATTGTTTATATCAGGTATATCCGTGCTGCTACAGGCTTTGACTGACAACTTCGGCTCAGCTCCTGGCATCACAACTTCATCACCTGTTAATTGGAAAGTTCCAAAATAAGTATTGCAAATACATTTGAGGGCTCCAATGAGTTCCTTAACCTCCATGATATCTATCATTGATATTTCTCATACAAATTTATGTTTCTGTTTAAGATACATTGACTAGACTAATTATTAGAAATGGAAATAATAGCGATGATACCAGCCTTTCTCCACCAAGAATGACCACCACATGATGTTTCCCTCTGTGTCTTTCTGTGTGTCCCTATGTGTCTTCTCTTTTTCTGTCTCTTATAAGTACGCTTGTCATTGGATTTGAGACAAATCCTAATCCTGGATGACTTCAAGATCATTATCTTAGTTCTATCAGCAAAAAAAAAAAAAAAAAAGATGAGGTCATATGCTGTGGTTCTGAATGGACATCTTTTTGGGGTCGCCACTATTCAATGTACCATGATTACTAAGATTTATCAAGAGGATCTTATCTTTAGGCTCTGAGCAAAAGCTCGCCAAAGAATTGAAGCTTTTGAGTTGTGGTGCTGGAGAAGACTTTGAAAGTCCTTTCGACAGCAAGGAGATCAAACCAGTCAATCCTAAAAGAAATCAACCCTGAATATTCAGGGTTGGACTGATCAGGAAGGACTGATGCTGAAATTGCAGCTTCAATACTTTGGCCACCTAATGCAAAAAGCCAGCTCATTAGAAAAATTCCTTGATGTTGGGAAAGATTGAGGGCAGGATGAGAAGGGGACAACAGAGGATGAGATGGTTGGATGGCATTACCGACTCAATGAATGTGAGTTTGAGCAAATCCTGGGAGATAGTGAAGGACAGGGAAGCCTAGCAAGCTGCAGTCCATGGGGTCACAAAGAGTTGGGCATGACATAGAAACTATAAAATAACAACATAAATCTTATGTAGATCTTACAACCCTCGAGGGGCTGATACAGTGGGAGAGGAATGACAAAATGAATGCATTAGTATCTTAGTAATAAATTATCACAGATCCAGTGACTTAAAATAACAAAACCTGTGCTGTCATAGTTCTGAAGTCCAGATGTGTGAAATCAAAATTATCAAAAGGCTAGGTTCCTTTCAGACGCTTCAAAGGAGCTTCTAGTCCATGTCTCCTTCCCAGCTTCTGGGCCTGCCAGCAACCCTTCATGTTCCCTGGCTTGTAGTTGCACTACTCCAGTCTCTGCCACCATCATCCCATGTCCTTTCCCTTTGGGTCTCTCTGTGTGTCTTCTTTCTGTCTCATATAAGTATACTTGTTGTTGGATTTATGATAAAGCTTAATCCAGAATGATCTTGTCTTTAGGTCCTTACCTTAATACCATTTGTAGAGACAATGAACTCAAATAAGTCATATTCTGTTGTTGCTCTGCACGGACATACCTTTTGGGTGGCCACTGTTTAAAATACTACTGTGAATATCCAGCTACACAGTTGACTATTTGAATCAGTTCAGTTCAGTTCAGTTGCACAGTCGTGTCCAGCTCTTTGTGACCCCATGGACCACAGCACGCCAGGTTTCCCTGTCTATCGCCAACTACCGGAGTTTACTCAAACTCATGCCCATCGCATCAATGATGCCATCCAGTCATCTCATCCTCTGTCATCCCCTTCTCCTCCTGTCTTCAATCTTTCCCAGCATCAGGGTCTTTTCAAATTAGTTGGTCCTTCGCATCAGGTGACCAAAGTACTGGAGTTTCAGCTTCAGCATCAGTCTTTCCAATGAATATTCAGGACTCATTTCCGTTAGGATGGACTGGTTTGATCTCCTTGCAGTCCAAGGGACTCTCAAGACTCTTCTCCAACACCACAGTTCAAAAGTATCAGTTCTTCAGTGCTCAACTTTCTTTATAGTCCAACTCTCACATCCATACATGACTACTGGAAAAATCATAGCTTTGACTAGACAAACTTTTGTTGGTAAAGTAATGTTTCTGCTTTGTAATATGTTGTCTAGGTTGGTCATAGCTTTTCTTCCAAGAAGAAAGTGTCTTTTAATTTCATGGCTACAGTCACCATCTGCAGTGATTTTGGAGCCCAAGAAAATAAAATCTCTTACTGCTTTCATTGTTTCCCCATCTATTTCCTATGAAGCGATGGGACTGGATGCCATGATTCTAGTTTTCTGAATGTTGAGTTTTAAGCCAACTTTTTCACTTTCCTCTTTCACTTTCATCAAGAGGCTCTTTAGTTCTTCTTTGCTTTTTGCCATAAGGGTGGTGTCATCTGTGTATCTGAGGTGGAGAGCAACAGGTCAACAATAATTTTAATCTCTCATATGCATACCTAAAATAATTCAATGTACTTATTGATACTATTTCCCTTCATTTCTTCAGTCCCCTTTTATTTTAACATAGTATAAATCCTTTCCACACTTCACTAACATCCCACCTTCTCCTACATGGAGCTATCCAAACCACAAGTAGCTTTTGAGTTCACCTCTAAGGAATGGTTACATGACATAACTTTTTTTTTTTTTTTTTTTAAGAGTTTCCTATTGCCATGGCTACTGAGAGGGCAATATAAGGAGTTAAGTCTGAGTTAGTCCTTCTATTTAATTTTTCCAACATCAACTGGAATTTTATTTCCTTTCATAATTATAATCAGAAAATGTCTTCACATAGATTCTACTTATGAATTTGCCTCTTCCTAAGAGCTGAGCACCCCACTCTAGTACTCTTGCCTGGAAAATCCCATGGACGGAGGAGCCTGGTAGGCTGTAGTCCATGGGGTCACAAAGAGTTGGACATGACTGAGCAAGTGAACTGAACTGAACTGAACTGATGGTTTGGAGAAGGCAATGGCACCCCACTCCAGTACTCTTGCCTGGAAAATCCCGTGGGCGGAGGAGCCTGGTAGGCTGCAGTCCATGGGGTTGTGAAGCATCATACATGACTGAGCAACTTCACTTTCACTTTTCACTTTCATGCATTGGAGAAGGAAATGGCAACCCACTCCAGTGTTTTTGCCTGGAGAATCCCAGGGGTGAGGGAGCCTGGTGGGCTGCCGTCTATGGGGTCGCACAGAGTCGGACATGACTGAAGTGACTTAGCAGCTGCAGCAGCAAGAGCCAAACACAGTTGAAGCAACTTGAAGATCTTCAGAAGGTTTCTGGTAAATTCAGCGGTAAAGAATATGCTTGAAGTTCAGAATACACAGGAGATGTGAGTTTGATCCCTGGGTCTGGAAGATCCTCTGGAGGAGGACATGGCAACCCATTCTAGTATTCTTGCAGGAAATACCCCATAGACAAGGATTCTGGGGGACTACAGTCCATGAGGTCACAAAGAGTCAGACAAAACTGAAGTGACTGAGAATGTGTGCATGCAAGATCTTTGTAACCTGAACTCATTATTTTGTTTTCACTGACTTCCATATTCTTCTTCTACTAACCAACACTGATAATTTCCTTTCCTCCAAAACAATAGATTCTCTTCCAGTCCGTAATGAGAAACCAATAGTTTTCAGTACAGAGATGGATGAAATAGCAAAAATAGTTCCTGTGGTTGAAAAAGTTTTTATCACTAGTAGGTGTTTCTGTGTCAAAAAACAAGAATAATGTTGCTGCTCATGAAAATAATGCCTCATTTCCCTTGGTTCACTTCATAAATATCTTGTATAAATATATAATCATCTGGGATTTTAAATTGCAGTCCTTACGAAAAGTCTATTTCTATATGTTTCAGTAAGAATTCAGGTTCTATCTTACTTAGTGGTTGCATTATAAACCTAAATTTGAGATTCACTTAGAAATCTATTTTAAAATTTATTGCTTACGTTTTTGGGTATAGTAATTATAATTTTAAAATGCCGACTAGAAAACAAGTAATATATGAGAACTCATTGATTTGTCACTTGGCACAAAGCACTTCTATCAAAGTAAAAAATATATAAGCATTTTAAAATGATTTATTTATAATTTATAAATTGGATATAAGTCAGAGTGGAAGTCTGACTTTTTTATATATTAAAACTTTTTCTTGATGTCACACTTGATTTGCACCTCACAGACTGTCAGAATGGGTAGAAGGAGTCTGGTAATTGAATGAAAAGAGAAGACTTAGTATCAAGAAGGTAGTAAGAAGTACTAGACAGTGGAAAGACTGTCATACTGGTTACTGTATTGATTGCCAGGGTTGACTTGGCCAGTAGGGTCTTCATGAGAATTCCTTAATCTTCACCAATTACTACAATAGAATCTTACTATAGGGACTATCTATGAAAGGTCTGTGCTGTGCTACGCTTAGTCACTCAGTTGTGTCCAACTCTGTGACCCCATGGACTGTAGCATACCAGTCTCCTCTGTCCATGGGGATTCTCCAAGCATACTGGAGTGGGTTGTCATGCCCTCTTCCAGGGGATCTTACTAATCCAGGGATCAAACCCGAGTCTCCCTCACTGAAGGTGGATTCTTTACCATCTGAGCCACAAGAGAAGCCCATGGAAGGTCTAGTTAATGTCAAAAGAATAAGGTGGAATCAGAAGGTGAAGGAGGATGTAGAATCAGACATGTTCACTTAGAAACATATCTAAGTGATAAGAAACTTGGCCATGTTTCTAAGAGACAAGGGCTGAATCAATTTCATCATGGGAAAGTTTCATCGTGAAACAGATTCATCCTGGCAATGGTACACAATAAACATTTAGGAGTTAGTTACTGCTCTTTCAATTTGGGGTAATCTGCTGTTCTTATAAATTATGTTATACTTAAGTTAATTTTTGTAGTATGATTTAAACACAATTAAAATTACCTGTGGACATTCTATGCATGTGTGTAACTGCCACTACAACCGAGACTGCAGCCATTACCCCAAAGAGATTTTTTTGTGCCTCTTTGTAGTCAGGAGGCCCATCTCCACCACCAGAAGGTAAATGATCTGCCTTCTGTTATGGAATGCAAGCCCTGCCTATTCTAGAAGTGTGTAAAAGAGGAACCACACAGGTAGTAGTCGTTTTTTGTCTTTTTATTCAGCACAGTTTTTGAGATACAGCTGTTGTGCATCTACCAGAACTCTGTTTTTATCTATTGCTGAGTTATATCCCACTGTATGAAAACAACACAAGTCATTTATCAATTTACCTGCTGATGGGCATTTGGGTTATTTGCAGCTTGTCACTATTATGAATACAGCTTATATGAATACTTCTGTACATCTTTGTAGATACGTAGTTTCAATTATTTTAGATGAATGCATAGGAGTAAAATTCTGAGTGATATAGTAACTTTATGTTTGACTTTATAAGAAACTGTCAAAGAGATTAACATTTTGCAGTCCCACCAGGAACGTATGAGAATTGTAATTATTTTGCATCTTTTCCGTGTTTGGGGATTGTAAGTTTTTTTTTTTTTTTTTTTCTCAGTTGTTTACATAGGTTTCTGGTTGTATCTCATTGCACTGTTACTTTGCAGTTTTCTGATTACTAGTGGTTTGAATGTCACGAACCTCCATTCATACTTCATCAGGCACTCTGTCTATCAGATCTAGTCCCTTAAATCTATTTCTCACTTCCACTGTATAATCATAAGGGATTTGATTTAGGTCATACCTGAATGGTCTACTGGTTCTCCCTACTTTCTTCAATTTAAGTCTGAATTTGGCTATAAGGAGTTCATGATCTAAGCCACAGTCAGCTCCTGGTCTTATTTTTGCTGACTGTAATAGAGCATCTCCATCTTTGGCTGCAAAGAATATAATCAATCTGATTTCGGTGTTGACCATCTGGTACAGGAGACAGGGATCAAGATCATCCCCATGGAGAAGAAATGCAAAAAAGCAAAATGGCTGTCTGGGGAGGCCTTACAAATAGCTGTGAAAAGAAGAGAAGCAAAAAGCAAAGGAGAAAAGGAAATATATAAGCATCTGAATGCAGAGTTCCAAAGAATAGCAAGAAGAGATAAGAAAGCCTTCCTCAGCAATCAATGCAAAGAAATAGAGGAAAACAACAGAATGGGAAAGACTAGGGATCTCTTCAAGAAAATTAGAGATACCAAGGGAACATTTCATGCAAAGATGGGCTCGATAAAGGACAGAAATGGTATGGACCTAACAGAAGCAGAAGATTTTAAGAAGAGGTAGAAAGAATACACAGAAGAACTGTACAAAAAAGAGCTTCATGACCCAGATAATTACGATGGTGTGATCACTCACCTAGAGCCAGACATCCTGGAATGTGAAGTCAAGTGGGCCTTAGGAAGCATCACTATGAACAAAGCTAGAGAAGGTGATGGAATTCCAGTGAAGCTATTTCAAATCCTGAAAGATGATGCTGTGAAAGTGCTGCACTCAATATGCCAGCAAATTAGGAATACTCAGCAGTGGCCACAGGACTGGAAAAGGTCAGTTTTCATTCCAATCCCAAAGAAAGGCAATGCCAAAGAATGTTCAAACTACCACACAATTGCACTCATCTCACATGCTAGTAAAGCAATGCTCAAAATTCTCCAAGCCAGGCTTCAGCAATATGTGAACCATGAACTTCCAAATGTACAAGCTAGGTTTAGAAAAGGCAGAGGAACCAGAGATCAAATTGCCAACATCCACTGGATCATGGAAAAGGCAAAAGAGTTCCAGAAAAACATCTATTTCTGCTTTATTGACTATTCCAAAGCCCTTGACTGTGTGGATCCCAATAAACTGTGGAAAATTCTGAAATAGGTGGGAATACCAGACCACCTGACCTGCCCCTTGAGAAACCCATATGCAGGTCAGGAAGCAACAGTTAGAACTGGACATGGAACAATAGACTGGTTCCAAATAGGAAAAGGAGTACGTCAAGACTATATATTGTCACCCTGCTTATTTAACTTATATGCAGAGTACATCATGAGAAATGTTGGGCTCGATGAAGCACAAGCTGGAATCAAGATTGGTGGGTGAAATATTAATAACCTCAGACATGCAGATGACACCACCCTTATGCCAGAAAGTGAAGAAGAACTAAAAAGCCTCTTGATGAAAGTGAAAGAAGAGAGTCAAAAGTTGGCTTAAAGCTCAACATTCAGAAAACTAAAGTCATGGCATCTGGTCCCATCACTTCATGGGAAATAGATGGGGAAACAGTGGAAACAGTGTCAGACTTTATTTTTTAGGGCTCCAAAATCACTGCAGTTGGTGATTGCAGCCATGAAATTAAAAGACGCTTACTCCTTGGAAGGAAGGTTATGACCAACCTAGATAGCATATTCAAAAGCAGGGACATTACTTTGCCAACAAAGGTCTGTCTAGTCAAGGCTATGGTTTTTCCAGTGGTCATGTATTGATGTGAGAGTTGGACTGTGAAGAAAGCTGAGCACCGAAGAATTGATGCTTTTGAAGTGTGGTGTTGGAGAAGACTCTTGAGAGTCCCTTCAACTTAAAGGAGGTCCAACCAGTCCATCCTAAAGGAGATCAGTCCTGGGTGTTCATTGGAAGGACTGATGCTAAAGCTGCAACTCCAATACTTTGGCCACCTCATGGGAAGAGTTGACTCATTTGAAAAGATGATGCTGGGAGGGATTGGGGACAGGAAGAGAAGGGGATGACAGAGGATGAGATGGCTGGATGGCATCACCGACTCAATGGACATGAGTTTGAGTAAACTCTGGGAGTTATTGATGGACAGGGAGGCTTGGCATGCTGCATTCCTGGGGTTTCAAAGAGTCAGACACAACAGAGCAACTGAACTGAACTGAATGGTTTAAATATTTATCCTGTGGTTTTAATTGTTTGTATATCTTCTTTCGTGCTATTTCTGTTCAGTTTTCGTGCTCATTCTTAAAACTTTGTTGTCTTCTTTGTACTGAGTTGCAATATATATATATATATATATATATATTTTTTTTTTTTTTTTTTTTTTTTT
>NW_011494656.1:3351213-3382031 GCF_000754665.1 Bison bison bison | reverse complement strand
ATATATTTTTTTTTTTTTTTTATTCTGAGTATGCGAGAGGGTCTGCACTGGTCTATGTGTCGATCACTTCCTTTCTGTTACCGGGGAGAAAAATACAATAAGTTGCTGCAACTCAGTGCCATTGTGCAAAGACACGCAGCCAGAGACACGGTTTGTTTCTGAATAACGTGCTCAGGGAAGGGAAACATTTCAACCTAATTTAGGCAACGGTGCTAATGAACGATTTCTATGTCCCAGGGACATTTCAACTATAGTCGTTTATTTTTTGCTTGTGTTACATGAGGGTGAACACTTGATACTGCTCTAAGCTGCAGGTCGGTGCCAGGCTATGGGTCTCCTCTTTATGAGATTCTGGCAAAGAGAGCACTCCTGATCTGGTCCTCCCATTCTCATGGTGGAGGAAAGACCAGGAGTGACAGGAGCATCGCATGGTGATGCTACACCTCCTGCTGGAATGTGAGTGTGCTGTGTCACTCACACTTTTTGGCCAAAGCACACCACAGGGCTGAGCCCAACGTGAGTGAGCAGAGTGAGAATACTGGTCCCAAGATAGGGGTGGGCAAATAAAGATCTGTGAATACCAATATCATCAACCACATATGTTCTCAGTTGCTCAGACCTGTCCCATGCTGCAACCCCATTGACTGTAGCCTGCCAGGTTCCTCTGTCCATGAAATTTTGTGGGCAAGGATACTGGAGTGAGTTGCCATTTCCTCCTCCAGGGGATCTTCCCAACCCAGGGACTGAACCCACATCTCCTGAATCTCCTGTATTGCAGTGGATTCTTTACCTCTGGGCCACTGGGGAAGCCCTGCTGCTGCTGCTGCTGCTGCTGCTAAGTCGCTTCAGTCGTGTCGACTCTGTGCGACCCCATAGATGGCAGCCCATGAGGCTCCCCCATCCCTGGGATTCTCCAGGCAAGAACACTGGAGTGGGTTGCCATTTCCTCTCCAATGCATGAAAGTGAAAAGTGAAAGTGAAGTCACTGAGTCCTGTCTGACTCCTAGCGACCCCATGGACTGCAGCCCACCAGGCTCCTCCATCCATGGGATTTTCCAGACAAGAGTGCTGGAGTGGGGTGCCATTGCCTTCTCTGCTGGGGAAGCCCACAACCTCCTATTACAATCAGTTGCAGAATAAAAAAAAAGACCACAGCCCAGATAGAGAACTTTCAACAAGAATGACATGCAAAGCTCAGAGTATAAAGCCTGCCATGACAAACTTTGAATAAATGTTCACTCTTATTTTTATTATTTCTTTCTATGGAGACCAGACCCTGTATCACATTATAAGAAACCTCTCTCTGGAATGTATAGGATGATTTTATTAATAGCGCTGATTCAGCTGAATTGCTTAGAAATCAGCTGGCATTGTTATCTCTTATTTTCTTAGTGCTAGACCTTTACTCAGAATGAGACACAGATTTCATTCTGGTGCATGTGAAATGCTGAATTATGAACCATTAAAGATTTCACATACTAAATAAAGACTTAAAGCTATTGATAATGATCTAAAAATGTGTGTGCTTGTTTAGATATAGAGTTGATTTTTACGCTTGTATGTTAAAATCTTACATAGTATAAAGAGGCATTAATTTATGATAGGTGCAGTGTGTCTTACATAGAAGAAGTCTAGGAAATGCACCTTTGCTCCTCCCTAAAATGTCTCTTTCCAATCCCTCTCACAGCACCTTGCCCCAGAATTCTGTATTATTGTGTGCCGTCTTCTCTAAACAGTCACCTCCTTCATGATAGAGTCGTGTCTCTGAAGTTGGGGGCACTATAATGTACTGTCTAAGACTATAGCAAGGTAAAAACACAGCACAAAAAAATCAGTAACAAGGAAAATAATGCTGCTGCTGATGATAGTAAGACAAAAGTTTCTATAACACTTTCTACGTGACAGTCCCCATTCCAAACACTTTGTATCTGTTACCCCCTTAGTCTTTAACCCATGGCCATGAAAGACATACTATGTTTAATGTCATATTACCTAAGCGGACTGGCATCAGAAAAGTTTAGTAACTGGCTCAGGGTCCAGACACTTAGAAGCTATGTTAGATTGGCACATAGTGGCCTAGAGTGAACCATGCTTCCCGCTGTTGACACCCTGACTGTTGCCTTGGCCGTGTGACTTTCCTTGATCAATAGGATATTATAATATGTGGTGTGAACAGAACAACTAGAGGTCCAGTTATCTTAAAACATCCCCTTTTGGAAGTGAGACACTATGTTAGATGCCTGGTTTAGGATAATGTAAGATTACCTAACACGTAGGAAGAAAGACACTGAGTCCACCATAAGAGCAATGTCTCACAGTTCTGATGTTCTAGCTGAGCCTAGTCCCAACAAACCCACTAGCTGAAGGCAAATACATGAGTAACTTAAGGAGATAATAGCGGAATTGCCCAACCAACCCAAACTTATGGGAGAAATGATGTACTTTTCATGCCACTCTATTTTGCACTTTTTGTTTTGTTTTTAATGGAACGATAATTGCTTTACAGTATTGTGTTGGCCTCTGCCACATATCAGCATGAGTTTACAACTGCAACAGGAGCAAAGCCATTGTCTGCCTCAGGGAATTCTGCTGTTACTGAAGCAGCTTAAAAATTACTGTGTAATATAGTTAGTTAATATCAGTTCAGTTCAGTCGCTCAGTCGTGTCCGACTCTTTGCGACCCCATGAATCGCAGCGCACCAGGCCTCCCTGTCCATCACCAACTCCCGGAGTTCACTCAGACTCACATCCATCGAGTCAGTGATGCCATCCAGCCATCTCATCCTCTGTCATCCCCTTCTCCTCCTGCCCCAATCCCTCCCAGCATCAGAGTCTTTTCCAATGAGTCAACTCTTCGCATGAGGTGGCCAAAGTACTGGAGTTTCAGCTTTAGATCAGTCCTTCCAAAGAAATCCCAGGGCTGATCTCCTTCAGAAAGGACTGGTTGGACCTCCTTGCAGTCCAAGGGACTCTCAAAAGTCTTCTCCAACACCACAGTTCAAAAGCATCAGTTCTTCGGCACTCAGCCTTCTTCACAGTCCAACTCTCACATCCATACATGACCACTGGAAAAACCATAGCCTTGACTAGACGAACCTTTGTTGGCAACATAATGTCTCTGCTTTTGAATATGCTATCTAGGTTGGTCATAACTTTCCTTCCAAGGAGTAAGCATCTTTTAATTTCATGGCTGCAGTCACCATCTGCAGCGATTTTGGAGCCCAGAAAAATAAAGTCTGACACTGTTTCCACTGTTTCCCCATCTATTTGCCATGAAGTGATGGGACCGGATGCCATGATCTTTAGTATATTATGTTAACCTCATCCATATTTTCTGGATTTTCTACAGAATCTTCCCCCAATTACAATCTATTCTGCAGGAGACTTCTCCTTGTCATAGAATACAGAGTGCCAACTCCATACTGGCACATAATACAGAACTTGATGAATTAAATAACCTGATTTCCTTAAGTTCCAGAAATCTCATTTGAGGGACAATGTCAAAATGAACTCTGAGGAAATTTCAATAATGATCATGGAGGTTTGGTTACCAGTGGGAGTTTGACACTTCTTTCCCTCACTCTTGGCCAAGTGCCCCTAAACAAAATCAGAAGTATTGTTTAACTGGCTACCGATTAATGTTCCAGACAATGTGGTGATCAACTATCCAAATGAGCAATTAATCAGAGTAGTGAGAAATAAATTGCCTCTTTAGATCACATTTTAATGCAGCCTAAAAACCAAGTTTGTTTCTAGAGTTCTCAAACCAGAAATGACGTGAATATTAGCCATAAATTACACAATCAGTCATTTAACACTTGACCTTTAGAATTACATTTCCCTGAAAGAAATCAGCTAATGATTTTGCAATCATGAAGAGAGAACTAAGAATATATTCATATTGGAGGTTTATTATGAGGAATTGGTTCACATGATTTACATAGGCTGAGAAATCCCATGGTCTACCATCTACAAGCTGGAGACCCAGGAAAACTCACAGTGTAATTTAGTTTGAGTCCAGAGACCTGAAAACCAAGATCACTGATGGTGTAATTCCATTTACTGAACTTATTTGCTGACCAAGAGTGGTTGAGATGAAATATCTTCATCTCAACCAGTGCATCAGGAAAAAAAGGGTGAATTTTTCTGTTTAGGCCCTCACTAAATTGAAAGATGCTCACCCACAATGGAGAAGGCAATTTATTTTATTGAGTTCACTGATGCAAATGCTAACCTCATCTAGAAATAGCCTCATAGAAACATCCAGAAATAGTGTTAATCTGGAAATCCCACGGCCAGTCAAGTTGACACATACAGTTAACTATTACAAATAAGAAAAATGAAATTACTGCACAGCAGGGGGTTCAAAAATAAATGTCGATGACAATGATGATTATCAGAGTACGTTGCAACAGAAGCAAGGTTCACCTTGTAATAATGGTCTCCAAAGTCCCTTCAAATATTGTCATTCTTTTCTCCTCTTAACAACACCTGAGTTTTATCCTGAGAGCCCTTTCTAGGTCTGTTATACTTCAGGAATTCCTGGAAGAAAGATTCAGAGATTATGTTGAGACTCCTTCCCATCCTCTTCCTGAGGAAATGCAAAGGTTCCAAAGAGCCCTGGGACCCTGAAAATTCCCTGGCTCACAACAGACCAGCACAAACGAGAGGCAGAAAGCCTTGCACCTGCTTAAGATTCCAAATTTTAGATCAAGAAGGTGCTCAACATCGCTATTTATTAAAGAAAGGCAAATCAAAACTACAATGTGAGATATCACCTCACACCAATCAAAAGGGCTAACATCAGAAAATCCACAAACAATAAATGCTGGAGAGGGTACGGAGAGAAGTGAGCTCTCTCACACTGTTGGCAGGAATGTAAATTGGTGCAGCCACTATGGAGAAAAGTATGGAGATGCTTTAAAAAAACTAAAAATTGAGCTGCCATATGATCCAGCAATCCCACTCCTGGGCACATACCTGGAGGGAAAAAAAATTGTTCAAAGGGATACATGCACCGCAATATTCATTGCATCACTGTTCATAATAGTGAGGACATGGAAGCAACCTAAATGCCCATTGACAGACCTGTGGATAAAGAAGAGGCTTCCCAGGTGGCTGGAGTGCTAAAGACTCCACCCGCCAATGCAAGAGATGCAGGTTGAATCCCTGAATCAGGAAGATACCCTGAAGTAGGGAATGGAAACCCACTCCAGTATTCTTGCCTGGAAAACTCCTCAGACAGAGGAGCCTGGCAGGGTATAGTCTACGGGACCACAGAATCGGACATGGCCGAGTGACTGAGCTCAAGCCACAAGACACATATATACAATGGAATATTCCTCAGTCATTAAATGAATGAAACAGTGCCATTTGCAAGAACATGGGTGGACCTAGAGATTGTCATACTTAGGGAAATAAGTCAAACAGATAAGGAGGAATACCTTACAGCATCCCTTATATGCAGAACCTAAAAAGAAATGTTACAAATGAGCTTATTTACAAAGCAGAAACGGACTCACAGACTTAGAGAAAGAACTTGTGTGGCCAGGGAAGAAGGGTGAAGAGAAGGGATAGTTAGGGAGTTTGGGATTGCCATGTACACACTCCTAAACTTAAAATGGATGACCAACAAGGTCCTACTGCACAGCACAGAGAACTCTGTCAATGCTGTGTGGCAGCCCGCATGGGGGGCACTTGGGGGGAAAATGGATACATGTATATGTATGGCTGAGTCCCTTTGTTAGCCATGTATGGCATGTCGATGTGTTGTTGGGAATACATGAAAGATATCTCCTAACTGCTTTAATGGTTCCTAATGAAATAGAAAATAGTCATGCACTTAAAAAAAAAAAAAATTCAAGCAAAGGTAGTAGAGGTTTGCCATTGAACCAACAGGAATCAGAATCCTGGCCCTGCATCTTTGAAAATGCATTCCCTTTGGCCATAACCTGGTCTTCTTGATCCCTCAGTGTCCTCAAGTATAAAATGGGATAATAGTACCTACCTCATAGGACTGCTGTTAACATCAAAAGGGAAAATATACTTGAAAACATACTTCACCATAGAACTCTGGATTCAAATTATTAATCATTATAAACCTTATGAAGAACAAGCATTATTATAGATAAAACATAAGAAATATCCTCACGCTTTACAATGGTCTTTAAGTTCTCTGTATCTGACAATCAGCAGATTGTCAGCAGCTCCCAACTCCAGGGCTACTGAAGTTTGCAAACAGCATGTTTATATCAGAGTTCAATAGATTCAAATCAACTGAACCCAACAATTCCCTGTGTATATATGAGCTGAACTTCCTTGAATTCAATATGAAATACTCAAATGCTTAAGTTCATGGAATCAGGCTTCTGGGACTTTTGTAAGAGTACAATTGTTGTGAAATTGTCTTATATCAAAGGTATTTTTATAGTTCACACTCTCTCTCCCACCAAGCAGATGCAACTTTGTCAACACACAAAATAGTTTTTGGACCCACTGGAGTATAATATATCTCATGACTAAGGTCATGATATCTATTCAAATATCAGAATGGGAGCTGGTGAGATAATTGTGGTCCTTCCATTATTTAGTTATGGTGATATATTTCTCATTAATTTATTTCTTCTAAATAAATGTTTGCTTACCAGCAGTTCATATCAAATCACTTTTGAGACCTTTCCAGGTTTTATCTTTCTTTTCCCAAATCCATACGTGTTAAATGGGAGTCCAGGCATGGATAGTTTTAAAAAGCCCAACTCGTAAATCTGCTGTACACCCCTGATTAATAGCCATTTGTGAAAATGAGTTGAGTTGACCCAATCCATGTAAATGATCTTTTTTTTTAATTTTTATTTTATTTTTAAACTTTACAATATTGTATTAGTTTTGCCAAATATTGAAATGAATCCGCCACAGGTATACATGTGTTCCCCATCCTGAACCCTCCTCCCTCCTCCCTCCCCATACCCTCCCAGTGCACCAGCCCCAAGCATCCAGTATCGTGCATCGAACCTGGACTGGCATCTCATTTCATACATGATATTATACATGTTTCAATGCCATTCTCCCAAATCTTCCCACCCTCTCCCTCTCCAACAGAGTCCATAAGACTGTTCTATACATCAGTGTCTCTTTTGCTGTCTCGTACACAGGGTTATTGTTACCATCTTTCTAAATTCCATATATATGCGTTAGTATACTGTATTGGTGTTTTTCTTCCTGGCTTACTTCACTCTGTATAATAGGCTCCAGTTTCATCCACCTCATTAGAACTGATTCAAATGTATTCTTTTTAATGGCTGAGTAATACTCCATTGTGTATATGTACCATAGCTTTCTTATCCATTCATCTGCTGATGGACATCTAGGTTGCTTCCATGTCCTGGCTATTATAAACAGTGCTGCGATGAACATTGGGGTACACGTGTCTCTTTCCCTTCTGGTTTCCTCAGTGTGTATGCCCAGCAGTGGGATTGCTGGATCATAAGGCAGTTCTATTTCCAGTTTCTTAAGGAATCTCCACACTGTTCTCCATAGTGGCTGTACTAGTTTGAAAAGTGAAACTCAGTTACAATTTCACTGCTTCCTTCATAATAATTTTATGCTGTATGTATTGGCAAAAGCTTTAATTTTTTAATTTTTGTTACGAATTTTATTTTTGATTAACAATAAAAAATCATACCACTGTAGCACCAGAGAAAAGGAAAAGAATGTCAGTATTAATAGCTACTCTACCTGGAAGAGTTGCCGAACTCAGAATTCCAGTTCACTACTATACTGTATCCATTCTAATACCAGTGGCTGGATACTGGTATCCAGCTCTTCTGACAGTGGCACATATAGTAGGTAGGATGGAGTCCTTTTCAGAGTTTGTACTTGGCCTTTGTGCCACTCTTTTCTCCTTGGGAAAAAGAGAGTTATAGCCCATAAGTGACTAGCAGCCTCAGTTACTGTGTTCCTTTCTACATTTTTATAAACAGCAAGTCAGAAATAAAAAGAAGTCAACAATCAGCAGCTAGTCCAAACCATCTCTATTGCTTACATAGACATGCTTCTAGAAATAAACACATACATACATATACATACCATAAATATGAAAATTATTCACATAAATAAATATATAGCATAGGTTTGAGAAAGCATCTTTTATAATAAAACCAATTCTAGAATTCAAGAACTTCAGAGACCCAGGTGACTTCCAGATTGTGAGACTCAGCAAGAAAAATTTTAACAACTCTATAGCAATACAATTGACAGGCATAAACTGTATATGTTTTGATTGTACAATTTTATGACTTTGAGACTATCAGCACAGTCACATTCCCTGATGACTCACTGGGTAAAGAATCCACCTGCATTGCAGGAGATGCAAGCTCAATCCCTGGGTCAGGAAGATCCCCTGGAGAAGGAAATGGCAACCCACTCTGGTATTCTTGCCTGAAAAATCCAATGGACAGAGGAACCTAGCTGGCTACAGCCTACAGAGTCTCAAAGAGTCAGACACGACTGAGGGACTAAGCAAAGCAAGAAAAGAATATTCTGAAATGTTTCCCTATACTTTTTAATAATCCCTCTCTCTAGCTCTTCTTTCAGGAAACCACTAATTTATTTTATGTCAACCTTTGTTTTATTTTCTTAAATTCATGGAGTAACTATTTTCTTTCCTTTGTCTTCTTTCATTCAACTTGATTATTTTGAGATTCATTTATGCTGGAGTATGAATCAATGTTGTTGCTCAGTTGCTAAGTCTTGTCCGACTCTTTGAAACCCTATGAACGAGAGCATGCCAGCCTCCTGAAAGTAGCATTATATTGTCTGACTGTACTAAAATTTCTTTATTCATTCATCAGTTGACATACTCACATTGTTCCTAGCTTTACCATAACAAAGCCGCTATAACTAAAAATTTGTGTGTAAATCATTGGTTCATCACACACTTCCTTTCCTCTTAGAGTGGATGTCTCACATGGTAGCTGTGCATGTAACTTTTTTGTGGGGTGGGAGGTGCTTTTCTGGTGGCTCAGTCGGAGAAGGCAATGGCACCCCACTCCAGTACTTTTGCCTGAAAAATCCCATGGATGGAGGAGCCTGGAAGGCTGTAGTCCATGGGGTCGCTGAGAGTTGGACACAACTGAGTGACTTCACTTTCACTTTTCACTTTCATGCATTGGAGAAGGAAATGGCAACCCACTCCAGTGCTCTTGCCTGGAGAATCCCAGGGATGGGGGAGCCTGGTGGGCTGCCATCTATGGGGTCACACAGAGTCGGACACGGCTGAAGTGATTTAGCAGTAGCAGTTGGTAGAGTCTGCCTGCAATACAGGGGATCTGCATTGGGTTCAATTCTTTGGTCAAGAAGATCCCCTGGAGAAGGAAATGGCAACCCCCTCCAAAAGTGTATCCCTTTACATTCCCATCAGCAGTATATGGGATATCCGAATACATCCCCATTCTTTCCGACATTTGATGTAATCAGCCTTTTTAATTTTAGCCATTTTAGTACCAATGCACAGTGGTATTGCCTATGCTTTTAATTTGCATTTCTATAGTAGTAAATGATATTGAATTTCTTGTCGTTTGCAGATTTACCATGCATATTTCTTCTTTGGTGGGATATCTGTACTTTAATCCATTTTAAAAAATTGGGTCGTTTGTTTCCTTGTTAAGTTTTGGAATTTCATTATGTGTTGCATATACAAATCCTACAACAGATATGTGACTTGCAATCGTGTTATCCTACTCTGTGGTTTGTCTTTTCATTCCCTTAATGGTGTTTCTTGAAGAACAGAAGTTTTTAATTTTGATGAAGTCCATGTTTTTTTCTTTTATAGGCTTTGATTTCTTGTAATAGCTAAGAAGGGCTTCCCTGGTAACTCAGCTGGTAAAGAATCTGCCTGCAATGCAGGAGAGAGACCCCAGTTCAATTTTGGGTTGGGAAGATCCACTGGAGAAGGGATGGGCTATGCACTCCAGTATTCTTGAGCTTCCCTGGTGGCTCAGCTGGTAAATAATCCACCTGCAATGTTGGATACATGGGTTCAGTCCCTGGGTTGGGAAGATGCCATGGAGGAGAGCATGGCAATCCACTCCAATATTCTTGCTTGGAGAATCCCCATGGAGAGAGGAGCCTGGCAGGCTACAGTCCATGGGGCTGCAAAGACTCAGACATGACTGAACGACTAAGCATAAGCACAGCACAAGAAATCTTTGCTTAACCCAGATCCCAAAGCTTTTCTCCTGTTTATTTCTAGAAGCTTTATAATTTTATATTTCATATTTTCATCTTTGATCCATTTTAATTTACTTTTTAATGCAGTGTGAGCTATGGGTTTAATTTCACTTTTTTGCATGTGGAAAACAATTACTCTAGCACTATTTGTTAAAACAATTATTTTCTTTTCTCTGCTGAATTATTAGGGAAAAGTATTCAAGTTATGATGTATAAATATAGAACAGATTATGCCAAAAATGTGTTTAAGCCGCACTGTAAAAATGCCTGGACTATTGAGGAGAGATTTTGCTTTCCCTCAGAGTTACAATTGCTTTTAAACAGAATAGAAGAATTGAACTGTAAAAAACAAAGCAAACCAGACCAAACACATTGATTTGAGGTTTGTTTTGAACCTGTGGCCAAGCTCCATGACCCAGCTGAACCACACCTAGCCTCCTGCCTGTGCTCTTTATTATTTAGCCAAATATTGGCCTATTTTAGACACTGGATGGTAGCCCATTATTGCTGAGGTCTAGAAATTTCCTACATAGTTAAACTATTAATTTCTTTTCAAGGGATGCACTACTAATTTTGAATCACTGATGTTGACGTCACATGTCAGAAACTTGTAGAAAGTATACTTTTCCCCGGAGATTCATCTCATATTGAGTTTCACCCTGCATATGTAACACACAAGCCTATCTAGTTAAAGGAGTTCATTCTACTCTATTTTGAAAGATAAAATTTCTAGTATTGAAAGTATAGAAATTTTGAGATCTTAGTGACTATTTTGCATCTTTTTATTATCTAAATGTTCATCCTAATTCTGTAGTCATGAAATAATATTTGAAGCATAATAGTATTTTTCAGATTTTACTTTATAAAACACAAACAATGATTTATATTAAATCACTCTGACTTCCCCTTCTGAGCACAAATGAAAGCCTTAAAAACATTGTAATCTGAACCAGTAAATCAAAGGAGAGAAGCCCATAAACTTAGCCTGACTTTGATGATCACAACCACTGATGCTGCAAAATTGATTTAATTTTTAGGGTCTACCAAGAAAGCTCCAGCTCCCACAGGAAGTGAAGACATACACACACACACACACACACACACACACACACTTGAACAGTTACTGCTTCTACTTTATCAAAAAGTAAAACCATGTCCATTGCTTTACAAACAGTTCACCGAGTCTCCATAAAGCAGCACTGTTTTGTCTGAAACTCTTCCCCAATAAACTTTTATTTTGCAGTTAAATAAATTCCTCTTGCATAACTCCTGGGTTTTGATGGTCAACATTGTCACCGAGTATGGGTGTTGTGCCAGGGAAGAACGGCCTGACATTGTTCTGACTGGAATGTCTGTTCTAATGGCGGGACACAAACTGTGCTTTTTGTTAGTGTTTCACAATGTTGATTATTTTCACACTATGTTAGAACAACTAGAACTGAGACTTTTGTTTCATGAGACATAGAGCTCATTCATAACCTGTTACATTTCTGAACAATTCTAATTGTACACTGGGACATTATATTCCAATGTTGAAGTGAAAATTTCATTGTAATGTAGAAAGGGAATGCTATGGTCTGAATGAACGTGTCCCAGCAAAACTCATATGTTTGAATCCTAATGCCCAGTGTGAGGGTATTAGGAGGCAGAGCTTTTGGGAGGCTCTTAAGTTGTAAGGGGAAAGGCCTCATGAGTGAGATTAACATCCTTATAATAGAGACCCCAGGGAGGTCTCCAGCCCCGCTTGAATGTGAAGACATAATAGGAAGTCTTCATTATGGAAAAGGGTCCTCACCTCACCACGCTAACACCTTTATCTTAGACTTTCAGATTCCAAAACTGCAAAAGATATCTTTCTGTTATATATACTATTTTCAGTCCGTGGTTTTTTGTTAGAGCAACCAGAGTGGGCTAAGACAGCAAGGTACATGTACCCATGGCTTCCTGACTCTGTGGGCATATTTACAATGCAGTATAGTCCCAGGGTTCTGGACAAGGGATCTTCCTGACTCAGTGACAGAACTTGCCTCCCCAGCTTGACAGATGGATTCTTTACTGATGAGCCTCCAGAGAAGCCCCTCAAAAAGGACTGGAGAGCAACTGCAAGTCTTGAACAACCACCCTCAAAAGGGTAGTTGAATCACGAGGCAGTCAAAGGAAACACAGTGACGACAGATGACCTCTTTTATGCTTTTTATAACTTTTGAGACTCTAAGCACCATGAGTGCCAGGCTTTGTCTCCCAGGCATATATGATAGGTGCCTAGCACCTTGTGGGGACACGAAAATTGGTGGTGAGGGAATTATTATATCTGGGAAAAATCAAGCACATGCAATTCCTACTTGACATTATTTTGCAAATTTTGTTAAATGTCTATAAATATCTCGCTCACTGGGCAAGATTCTAGAGATACAAAGAAAATAATATCGGTTATCTGATTTCAAAGAGCTTAGAATCAATAAAAGTTTGATTAAAACTGGAGTATTTAAGAATCTTTTGAAAGGAAAGATCAAAAATTGTTACTCATAAATGAGCTCACATTATATATTTTTGTCATTTTATAGATCTTATACAGTGTTATAGCTCCTTATCATTCTCTATCACACCTGAATATCATCATTGTCATCTAAAAGCTAAAAGGCTTTCTAAGATTCAGGGTCAACTGAGTGCTGTGAAATGTCAATATAGGTAAAAATGTTAAGATTTAAAGAAAAATGAGTGGTGGTATAAGTGTTTGTAGGATTCTATTCACGTTAATTATTGATACAACAGTTTTTAAAACAATTTGAAATGCCAAAAATTTCTATGTTAACTTAAACTTATTTTACAGTCAATTTAAAGTTGATTAGAATCAAGTGACTCTATCAATATATTATATACTATATATATGGTATATAAGATATTTAGTATTAAATACATATTTAACATATCTGTTATATTTTATGACAAAGGAAAACAGAGTGGCAGGATGAATACAAAATAACTACTTCTTTACATAATTCTGTTATGATCAGAGAACAGTCTCTGTCTATTGTTAAGCCATTTGTGAGACTATATACAGAAATTATCCTACTTTATGTAGAACTTCTCTATGGAAAATGTTGAAGCATATATTGTTTTGTGCTTTGAATGCCAGTGCAGGCTTGATTTATACCTTGGCTTGACTTTTAATTAGAAAATCTAGACCAGTCAAAGTATGAAAACTCGATGGAAGGAGGCAAATCTAAGTTACTCTGTTTTGAGTCTCAGTGTTTTGATATTAATAGATTCATAAAGGCCATGTTTAGAGGAAAGGGAAAACTGAGACTGAACAGCAAAATTTCAAAATGGGGAGGGGGGCATTCTCATAGACATGAGGGGTCAAAGGGGGGAGTGGGATGAATTGGGAGATTGGAATTGACATATATACACTATTGATACCGTGTATAAAATAGTTACCTAATGAGAACCTATCGTGTAGCTCAGAGAACTCTACTCAGGGCTCTCTGGTGACCTAAATGGGAAGAACTCCAAAAAGGAGAGGATATATATACACAAACACACACACACACACACGTATGTGTGTGTGTGTGTGTGTATATATATATATAATATATAGCTGATTCATTTTGCTGTACAGTAGAAACTAATACAACATTGTAAAGCAATCATACTCCAATAAATATTAATTAAAAAAAATAAGTATAGGATCAGAAATCATCTGAAAAATCATGTAGTCACTTGCATCATTTTACATCCCCATACCACCATGATCCACAGAGGTGCTGTAAGCTTGCCAGCTTCACAGAGTAGGCTATGGACACAGGTAGAATAAAACTCCAAAGAATTTAAATTTCTAGTTCAAGACTCCAATATGAGAAGCTTTTTAAAGGGACTGGTGTTGCTTTAAAGGAAAGTGCCTCCTTCTAAGTCTAATTGCTGAATAAAATCCCTTAAAGATACATCCTGAGAACTGAGACTTTTTAAATCATATAGAAATTACATTCATAGAGACCCTGCTTCAGAGAATAATATTCAGGGGAGCAGATACTTATAGAAAAGCAAATAAATACTCATGCTATTATATAGCTGATTTAAAAATCTAGGCACCAATAGTATGGCAAAAAAAATATATTTCAAGACATGTGAATAGAGGAAACACTATTTTTTGTATCCATCATGCATTCCATTAAGAGTTCCATAACTTGTCGCTTGTGAAACGAATTCAATTTGCCACTTCAGTTCTAGCAGAGTCCTCAGTTCATTTCTCCTTTCCCTCTTCATGCTTTCTAGTACGGTGTTATCAACTTCTATTGGCTTCAATTATCATCCATTGGGCTAAACCTCTCCCAAGTATATTTCTACGTTCCATTTTTTCTTTTGCATTCTAGACTTACACGCATTGGACTCTTCCACCTAGAATACTTACAAGCACCTCTAGTTAAACACTCTGGTTATTGAGCACATTATCGATTTCTTTCGGATCTTACTTTTCCCTGCATCCCTTATGTCCTTTGAAAGAACCGTCACCTTGCACTTCTGCTGTGGCCTCACCCTTCATATCTGTTAATTCTAGCCTGAAATCATTCTTAGATTTATTCCCTGCTTTGCATTTCCACCACTTCCACATGACTCCTGGAATTCACCTCCTCCTAGGTACTTTCTTCATCTCCTTCACTTGTCTCATACAACTCCATTTCTTTATTCAGTTTGTTTCTGAGGCAATCAGGGTCATGTCCACTATACATGGAATATTCTATACATTCTAGGTGAGCAAAAGGCCCTTCACAGGTGATCCCTGGCTTTCCTCTCTCAACTCATTTCACATCAGTAACCCTAAGTCTCACTCTAGTTTTCTTATAGGAGAAGGCAATGGCAACCCACTCCAGTACTCTTGCTTGGAAAATCCCATGGATAGAGGAGCCTGGTGGGCCTGCAGTTCATGGGGTCACTAAGAGTCAGACACGACTTCACTTTCACTTTCACTTTTCACTTTCATGCATTGGAGAAGGAGAAGGCAACCCACTCCAGTGTTCTTGTCTGGAGAATCCCAGGGACGGCGGAGCCTGGTGGGAGGCCATCTATGGGGTCGCACAGAGTAGGACACAACTGAAGCGACTTAGCAGCAGCAGCAGCAGCAGCAGTTTTCTTATATCCAAACCACTCTGAATTGTCAACAATTTTTTAACACAATTCACCATTTCATGCTTCCTTCTCGTGTGATGTTTTATATATTCAAAAAGACTTGGTCCTCTTGACTCTCCATAAAGGCTTCATTCAACCCCTAACACAACTAGTAGAGCAAGTTCGTCTCACCCTTATGTTCCCATAGCAATCTGTTCATGTATCTGTTGTGACATGTAACAAATTGCACTCTAGCTCTTTCTGTATCTAGCATTCCTAAGCACTGTGAGCTTTCTTAGGTCAAGAATGGTATCACATTTGCAAACAATCAACCTGGAAACAACCACAGTGCTTAAAAACCAGGGAGCATTCAGTAGTCTATGTTTGCTAAAGAAAAGAATAATGACAGATAGGTGAATGCACAGATGGATGAAAGAGTGATGAGTGGATCCAGCACAGCCCCTCGACCTTGCGTATCAAGGTGAGACTGGAGTAGCAAATAAGCAGGAAAGTTACCTGAGCCTGGCATTGTAGAAAGAGACACATGGAGGATAACATCTCGGCAATCAAGAGGGCTCTTGTCCTCAAATACCTTTGATGCTTGTAATTGTCTAAAATACAACAAAGGTTTTCATTATATATAATCAGGAAAGAAGTTAGATTTTAAAATGCATGTCGCTAATTCACAATGCAATGTGGAGTAAGTGGTCTACATTGCAGTTCATCTCTACCCCTATGGAGCATGGCTACAGAACTGGGCTGCCTGAGACTAAGACCCAACTCAGTGATGCACTGATCTGATGAATACATAGATCTCTTTGGGCCTTGGATTTTTCGTATGTAAAACAGGAATATTTTTCTAGGTGTGTTACAATGATAAAACTCAGTAAGTTACTACACGTGTAATGCATACAGGAGTATCTTATACTTTGTCGTTATTTAGTCGTTCAGTCTTGTCCAACTCTTTGCAACCTTATGGACTACAGCCCATCAGACTCCTCTATCCATGGCATTTCCCAGGAAAGAATACTGGAGGAGGTTGCTGTTTCCTTCTCCAGGGGCTCTTCCCAACCCAGGAATCAAACTCACATCGCCTGTATTGGCTGGCAGATTCTTTATTGCGGAGCCACTGCTGCTGCTAAGTCGCTTCAGTCATGTCCGACTCTGTGCGACCCCAGAGATAACAGCCCACCAGGCTCCCCCGTCCCTGGGATTCTCCAGGCCAGAACACTGGAGTGGGTTGCCATTTCCTTCTCCAATGCATGAAAGTGAAAAGTGAAAGTGAAGTCGCTCAGTCGTGTCCGATTCTTATCGACCCCATGGACTGCAGCCTACCAGGCTCCTCCATCCATGGGATTTTCCAGGCAAGAGTACTGGAGTGGGGTGCCATTGCCTTCTCCGCGGAGCCACTAGGGAAGCCCATCTTACACTTAGTCTGTGTTGAATCAATTATTGTTAATTCCTAATAATTTATAATTGATATCAGAATTTCTATGAAGGGAAATTTGTAATAATAGAATTAGGTTATTTGTAATAATAGAATTAGGTTATTTGTAATAATAGAATAGGGTGGGATGCTATAGAAGAAAAAAGTCAAGGAAGATAGAACCAGAACTATCACATGGAATCTTTACCTCTGGGAACATGTTTGAGCCTCCAACCAAATCCATAATAATAATAATAATGATAAAAATATCCATGGATTTTTGTTTAATTTTCAGGATACCCTAAGATGCTTTCTTACAATAAGAAGGTTGAATATTGATGACAAATAAACAAGATCCAGTTTTAAAGTATTTTGTATTTGCTGGAGAAAAAAAATATTGTGGGAAGAATTAGAAGACAGTCATCCACAGTTGAAAACAGTCATTAAAAAAAAAAGTGAAGTAAATTGAAAGAGAAAGACAAATGCCATGTGATATGTATGGATTCTACAATATGACACACGTGAACATGTCTAAGAAGTAGAAAAAGCCTCACAGACATAGAGAACAAACGTGTGTTTACCCAGAAGGAGGAGGGGAGGGGGGGGATGGATTGGGAGTTTGGGGTTGGTGGATGGACACTCACATATAGAATGGACAAACAATAAGTCCCTACTGTGCAGCACAGAGAACTATATCCTATATTCTCTATAGTTCCTGGGATAAGCCATAGTGGAAAGAATAGTAAAAATGTGCATACATGCATAACTAAGTCACTATGCTGTGCAGAAATTAACACAGCACTGTGAGTCAACTGTACTGCAATTTAAAAAATTAAAAATTAAAAAAAAAATCTGTAAGACAAGATGAAAAACAGGAAGAAAAAGACCTAAGAGTAACTCCGTGAGAGTGAGGGAGAGTACGATTGAAAATGTCAAACACAGGTGTAATTTTGTAAAATGCCATGAAGCTATTGTAACACTGTGGGTGAGGGCAGATAGTCCCTCCCCCAAAGAGTGAGAAATCGGTTCTTAGGTTTTACTTTAAATTATAGAGATGTTTGAATAAGGCAAAGAGAAGAAAATAATAGGTAAATACAATCCATAGAATACTTACTCAATGTAAAATACTATGTATAGTTAAATAAAATATGATATACAGTGAGTATAAAAATCTGAAATATATAAAAGAAAAATGTGACAAATCAAAGGAGCAACAGGAAAAAGCTGTAAAAATTAAAAAGAAAAGTTCAAGACACATAAACAGTCCGGGATTGGTAAAACCAAAGACATCTGTAGCTACAGAAGGGAAGTACTGTATTATCTCAGAGGCTGAAACAATGATGGATATTCACGCTTAAAAACGTAAGACTTCACAGAAAGTTTAAATTATAAAGAATGAATGCAAAATGTTTAAGAGAGATGCCTGCTTTTTATTGCTACGTTTTGCATCATCTGTGTAGAAAATTTACGTATATCAAACATTTCATTTGAAGACAATGATGGAAAAATATGACTACTGCATTTATCAGAACTCTTCTGATCATGGTAAGATTGTAAATCAACTTTCTCACATCCCAAGTAGTTAAAAATAGCTGAACTGCTTCTGATATCTTTCTTTTATGGACGGTTTTAAAAATGGGTCTTATGTTGGAGATAATTGAAAAACAAATAAGTACTGCAGATTATTATTTCAAAATACCTGAATCTTGGAAGTCTTTATTAAATTTAATTGAAATAGAAATTCAATGAGGATAAAAATTGTTTTAGTATAATTTCTAATAACTAAAACCTTTATTTAAAATAGTAAGAGGAGACATAAATGACAATGCTGAGCACAACAGAACTTGCTTTTCACTGCTTCCCCAACCTCTAAATGTTTCCCTCTGTTCAACGTAAAGAATACAGGTCTCAAGGAGCCCTTTGAACTATTTGAATCAATCAAGCAATTCTTGGAGGCAAAGCAAGACAGGACAAAATGCTGTTATAAATCTGTACTGTGGACCAGGTATGGCTGAGACAAATAGTCTAAGCTTACCCACAAATCACTGAAGGTCTAATCTGAAAGTTTCTTATCATTCATAAACCCACTAATAAAACATACCAAATGACAGTGCTAAGGAGATGGTTGCGTGCTCACTAAAATTCCTCCTTCCCTTTGTTCAAACATCTAATCTAGGTTATTTTCCAGCCTCTCTTGAGGTTGGAAGTCTCCATGCAACTTAAGTGTCTCTATAGGAACACAAGCAGACGTGCCTTTGTCAAATCCACGCCTGGCTTGGGAGCACCCCACACCTTCTTCCTTCCCCTGGAAATAAGACTATATAAGGTCCTACCTAGGTGGTGACTGAGCTTCAACCAAGATGCCTGGATCTGTGTGAGATGATTTGGAGAAAGTGGTCCTGCAGAACGGAACGCTGATCCATCACTGTTACATGAGTGAAAAATCTACTATGTCCAACCACTGACATTCAGCGTCTAACTTATCCTAACCAACTCAGATGGTTAAGTAGAGCTTTTGGAGCTATATAAATTAAGCTTTCAGTCTCCACTCCCTATTTATTAACTGTGTGATGTTAGGTAAGTCCCTCAAGCTTTGAAAACCTCCATTGCTTTATCTTTCAAAAGAGAAACAGTAAAACTCTATACCCACCTCAGAGCGGTGCTGTACATTTTAAATGAGATAATGTACAAAAAAATTTTTAGCACAGTATCTAAGAAAACATTTAAAATATGGGAGTTATTATAATTTAGTTTGGTGACTAAGTACCATAAATACTATTTAAAAGAAAGAAAATAAATATCTGAATAATTTTTCAAGACTATATATACATGTATATATATATATAGACTGTCACCTCAATGCAACTCAAATGGTAATTCAGTTTTCTTTATAAGAAAACTGTTTAAGCAAGAGGATCCTTGCAGGTTGATAGGTTTAAATAGTTTTAAATTCAAAGATACAACATCAAATGTGATCCAGACATCTCAAAGCAAGCAAGTAGGACTATTTATATGCATTACCTAACACACAAACGTACGCGCGCGCACACACACACACACATCCTATTTAATGAAGATCCTCCCAAGAAGACAGCTTTATTCCACTTTAGGCAGAAAAGGTAAAATGACTTTATAAAGATAAAACAATTACCTCACTGCTCTAATATTCGAAGTTTGTGAAGGTGAAGTCCTAGTTCTTACTCATGTTCTGTTTGTTTCACAAGCTAAAAATGAAAATGGAAATATATAGTCTCCTAAAGACAAAGAGTTATCCCTTATCAAACTCGCATTGATGACACTTTACAATAACTATTTCTATAAATAAGAGTGTCAACATTATAATTTGATTGCTCATCGGCCTCAAGTGCATTGGAATTAGATTCGAAAGAGGAACGTGAGAAGAGTAAAATCAGCAAGACCTTTTCCTTTTTAAAACACATTTCAGTAATGCGTGGCAACATGCCTTTGTCTTTATCTTTAGTTTTATTAGTGCTCTTTTGAATTGTAAGATCTTTATCCCAGCCCACCAGCTCCCGCGCCCCCACCCCCTTGCCTTTTCTTTCTTCACCATTGTTCGTCCAAACTACAAGACCATCTGTTCACTTGGCAGATGCAAGTCAGTTCTATAATTGTTGTCATTCTTAGCATAGTGCAAACCCTGCACAATCAAGGGGACGAGAAGTACTACATTCATGAGTTAGCCAAATGTGTATTGTTGTCGAAATTACTTGTCAAAACGTCAAAGGGAACAATATTTGATTTTCAAAGCACAGCATACATCTACCCAGATTACAATATGAGGGCTCTATTATGCTGTTACTTATGCAATGCATCATTCAGATTTTGACGAAAGTAAATGGCATGAGCTCTCGCCGGCTTTGATTTCTATTGTGTTAAAGGAGCCTAGGAGTTAGTTACAAAATCCTTTGTTCAAACAGTGAATTGAGTTTTTTCTGAAGTGTATCGAATGCACACATTTGGAAGATAGAAATCTCTGATATGAATGCACCACGCTTTTAAACAATGCCAATATGTGATAATCAGGATTTAAACACAGAATATATTAAAACGTAGAATTGGGGGATTTTCAAGATGGAAGGCAATAAGATGTTGTATGAGAGTTTCACTTGTGCTGTAACAAATTGGCGTACATTTAGTGGCTTCAACCCACACAATTTATTTATCTTACGTTTCTATAGATCAGGAAGATATGAGTCTTCCTGGGCTAATATCAAATGTCAACAGGGCTGCTTTCCATTTTAGAAGCTCCAGCAAGCAAATAACTCATTTTCTTGGTCTTCCAGCTTCTAGAGGTAACCTGCATTCCTCGACCGCGACCTCCTTCTGTCTTCAAAGCCAGCAGCATTGTGGAATCTCTGACCATTCTGCCATGATCACACCTCCCTCTCTGACAATAGCCAGGGAAGATTCTCTGCTTTTAAAGAATCCTGGGATTTCTCTTTCTGACTTACATACTAACATCTATATACGGAATCTAGAAAAGTGGTTCAGATGAACCTACTTGCAGAGCAGGAACAGAGACAAGAAGTGTCCTGTGTACTCGGCGGGTGGGAGAAGAGGAGTGGCCTGAATTGGGAGACTGAGGTTGATGTGTATACATGGTGTGTAAAATAGACAGCTACTGGGAACCTGCTGTCAGAGTGCATGGAGCCCAGCTCGGCACTCTGTGTGGCCCAGATGCGGGGGATGAGGGAAATGGGAGGGAGGTTCAAGAGGGACGGAGCATATGTACTCATACAGCTGATTCACTTCATTGTACAGTAGAAACTCACACAGCATTGTAAAGTAAATATAACTCAATGAAAAAAAATAAACATGGGATTAATTTGGGCTTATCTGGGTAAACCAGGATAATTATCCCAACTCAGAGTCCTTAACCTTAATTGCATCCGCAAAATCCCTTTTTCCAAGGAAGGTAACATATTTGCAGGTTCCAGGGGTTAGGTGCTGGTCTCTTTGGGAAATATTTTTCAGCCTTTTTCATCCATCTCAAGCTCCTCTTTTACAAGTGAGAAAAGAAAACTGAAAAATTAACACTATAACCCTGAGACTCCAGTTCCCTGCTCTTGTAACTAAAAGATACCACGTTTCTTTGTAATTTGACATGACTCATCTTGTGAAAAAGAAATGAACCAAAAAGTCCTCTAAATAGCATTTGTACTTCAGACCTAGGCTATTGGCTGAAGATACAAATCAGTTTTACATGCAACTTTTCAGCAATGCATAGACCTCCCAGACTTAGAGTAGGTGTTTAATTAATATAAATATATATATATGTACATATATATATAATTAGATTATATATATATATATATTGTTATTTGACAATAGTGATGATTTCATACCACAACACTTTCTCTAAGGCTCTAAAAATGCTTTTAATTTTTAACTGATCTATGAAATAATTTTAACATACTCACATTGAATATAGATGAGTAAGAAACCAACTGATTAGAATGTTAGTACATGCAAACTCTCTACAAAAAACTATTAGGTGACTGTTCCAGGCTAAACTTTGAACTAGCTGCTGGGAGATAAAGGGTAAGTAGGTCCTGGAACTGCCCTGAATTAACCTGGTGTTAGTGGGTACTGTGTGTTCTTATAAAGGTGCTTAAAGGGTAAAGTGGAGGAAGCAGCTATGACCAGAAGGTGCATCAATAGAGAAAGTGGCATTTAAATTAATTTTGAAGAATAATTGGGATTTTAAATGCTCAAGGAAGTAGTAATAAGCTTTCCTTTGTGTTCTTAGGAACCACAAAATATCAGGTTAAAATGCAAGAAAAGTCTAGCGAAATTAACCTTTTGGAAACTTATATGCCCCACATCATATGGTGCCACACATATGATATAACACCCCACATTATATGCCTCAACTTTTCTTCTGTATTAAAAGATGGATCTGGAGATTATCACACTAAGTGAAGTAAGTCAGAGAAAGACAAATATCATATGATATCGCTTATACATGGAATCTAAAAAAATGATACAAATGAACTTATTTACAAAACAGAAACAGATTCACAGACATAGGAAGAAACTTATAGTTTTTAAAGGTGGAAGGTAGGGAAGAGGGATACATTGGGAGCTTGGCATTGACATATACATTTCTGTATGCAAAATAGATGATCGCCAAGGACCTACTGTGTAGCACAGGGAATGCCACTCACTATTCTGTAACAATCTAAATGGGGAAAGAATTTGAAACAGATTAGATATGCATACAGGTATAATGGAATTCCTCTGTGTACACCTGAAACTAACACAACATTGTAAACAACCATTGTTTTTGTTGTGCTGTGTGCTCCGTGTTCAACTCTTTGTGACCCCACCCACTGTAGCCTGCCAGGCTCCTCTGACCGTGGCATTTTCTAGGCAAGAATACTGGAGCAGGTTGCCATTTCCTCCTCCAGCGCATCTTCCTGACACAAGGAATGAACCTGTGTCTCTTGGGTTTCCTGCATTGGCGGGTGGATTCTTTACCACAGAACCACCTGGGAATCCCATAAATCAGCGCTACTTCAACATAAAATAAAAATTAAAGAAAAAATGAAAAAGAAAAATCATGGCAATTAAAAAATAAAATAAAATAATAAAGTAAAAATAAATAAAAATTAAAATGTGAGGATGGATAATAACACATTCTACATCATGTAACCAGACTCCTTTTCCCAGTAAGCCATCTTGTGCACTTGAGCTCTGCTCAGTAAGTGCTTTAGGGAGGATACATGGCCCTTATCTACAAACTTGCTGTCACATAAAATACAACCTTCAGCTCTGGATGCCCTTTTGAAGAAGGGCATTAAAGAAGGAAATGGCAACCTGCTCCAGCATTCTTGCCTGGGAAATGCCACGGGCAGAGACGCCTGGTGGGCTGCAATCTACGGGATCACAAGAGCCGAGCACAACTTGGCAACTAACAACAACGACAAAGAAATAGAGAGTCAGAAACAGGAAAATATTCTAAACAAACCACCGCCAAGCAAGGGCATAATTAGGAGCCCGTTACAAAGTTATTCTTGCCATTTTTCAAAGTGGATATTTTAGAGCTATCTGTACTGCATAGAATGATAATAAAGTTGAATCCATATGACCAAGAAGGGCTGTAAAACTTCTGAAATTTGGAAGATCTAGATATGATTCCTGAGTATCACAAAGACATTGAGTAATACTGAAAACTATTTCCACAGATCATTACAGTCATTATTTACAAGACATTGTTTAGAAAATACTTATTTATAGTCAATTGTGAGACATATTCAATTAATTTCCCATTTTAAATACTTGTGCTGAGTATTTATCTTTAGTATACATTCTTATTAGCTTGCTTACTTATTACATTCATTTATTCTATTCAGTAACTCACATATTAGAAAAATAGTATCCTAAAATTACCACAACTCTATAAAGTTACTAAATAACATTTTCAGATATAACCATCAATATTTTCTGTCAGATAGTCAAGATTTACTAGCTATTATCATAAAGGTCAAAGTCTAAACAATGGTTAATGTGTATTTATACAGATAGAATCACATCTATAAAGGTGTACTTCTAAGTTATTAGGAAAGTCTTTTATTAAAGACTTATTAGTCCATATGTTTAAAACCCCCTTTCTAACGAAGCATTTATGATATTTAGTTTCCAGGCCACATGTACAATCACTTCAGAGATTGCTTGGCACATGGATAGAACTGTTTGTTTTCTTTTCTTTCTTTCTTTTTTTTTTTTTGGTTGGGTATTGGTTACTAAGGTTACAGACCTTTTTCTCTGCTAATAGCAGACTCTACTGGGTGTGAAACTTGAGTCTCCATGGCATTTAGAATCTGATCGCCCCAATTCTCACTTTCTAGGCTTTCTTTGTATCCAGTGCTGAATTCTCAGGTCCCTGCCCTGTGTCAGCTGACACCAGTCTCCTTGCTAACTGCATATACCCTTTTCCTCAATGAATAAGGGCTTGATTGTGCATCAATTAACATGGCTTATTTTACTGTTAAAGTAAATTACACAGAAATGGCATTTCCTCCCAAACAAAGAAAAATAATACCATAATAACACAACCTTGACACTTCCCTAATGCTCTAATCTGACAATCTCAGTGCACTTAACAAAGAGTAATTAATTAACCCTTACAACATTCCTGTCAGGAACGCCTGATTATACCCACTTTACAAATTAAATGCTAAGAGGTACATACCTTGGACAAGGTTACACAGTTTGTTTGTGACAGACTGGAGACCATAACTCAACAGCGTTGGCCCCGGTCTCTGGGCAGTCACCAAGCAGTCAACCAGCACCAATCAGAAAACATATTGCTTCTGTTCCTACTACTAAAATCCAATCCTCTTTTCATAAGAATCTGTGAATGGCTAGTTACCAAAGACTTTATTCTATTTAGTCATCGTTCTCATTCAAGAGGAAAGAGAACTTGAAAATCTATAAGCTTGAAAATCCATAAGCACATCTTGCCAAGGGCACTACTCTTAAAAAAAAAAAAAAAAAAGACTGCATTGAATGTTAACTAGCAAAATGTGGCCAAAGGAGAGGTTTGACACAAGAGTGCTGGAGCCCCAGTGTGCCTCTGGGTGAGCTACAAAGAATAGCAGTCAATGCATCAAATCTCGATTTTCCTTATAAATTCACATCCATGCATATAATACCAGAAAGTGGAAATGTTTCCTTACGATTCACACACAGACAAGCAGAACCCACTGTTAAAGAAGATGCAAAGCCATTTGGGAACTCTAGTGGATACATCCATCCGATGAGGTTTTTTTCTTTTTTTGTAAACAGTGAATGTTGTGACTCCACAGCCAGTCATGTGGCATCTTCAAAAGCTGTGCCCGCAGTTAAATTGGGTCCCAAAGCATTGGCGGGGGTGGCTAGCATCATACTGACATTGTAGCTTCGACGTCTGTAATCACCAAACTTTAGTGGGTTCCTGACATCAAGGGCAGAGAGCCCACATCATTCCCCTTCTCATGCTGTTCCAGGAGAACATAAACTAGTCTAGCCTCTCATTAAAAGTTATGTTTCCTTAGAAGTGTCCCTAATGAGCATCTGATTTTAGTAGTTTGCATCTGGCTTCCCCTGCCTGAGACACCAAGCTTATTGAAGCTGTGGATGATCAACAGCTGACTTGCACTTAAGCCATTATCCTGAGCACATAAAGGGGAAACAGACTCGAGCCCTGACCTTCCTCTTGACCGCAGCTTCATTTCCACCTATCTCCTTCTTTTGACCTGAAGGAGCTCGCTTTTGTGCACCTATGTAACTTGGACGTCCATTTTTTGGTACTTTTCCATTTCCCAAGCTCTTCGGCCTTTTTTTGGAACCACCTCTTTAAACCAGCAGCACCCCAAACCCAGCCAAGGCACCATGTTCTCTTCAACATCTCATATTCTGTCCTTCTCCAGAGGTCACCTCCGCAGATACTTTTCCAGTCTCTAATTCCAAAGAAACACCACTATCTACTTTCCATTTCCTTTATCTTTATCTCTCTGCCCTTCCAATATATGACCTTTCATCAATCATGTGTCAATTCTTTTTTATATTGTTTTGGTTGTTCAGCTGCCAAGTCATGTCCACTAGTTACAACCCCATGAATTGCAGCACACCAGGCTTCCCTGTCCTTTGCTATCTCCTGGAATTTGCTCAAACTCATGTCCATTGAGTCAGTTCAATTTCCAGTTCAGTCACTCAGTTATGTCCGACTCTTTGTGACCCCATGAACTGCAGCACGCCAAGCCTCCCTGTGCATCACCAACTCCCGGAGTCCACCCAAACCTATGTCCATTGAGTCCGTGATACCATCCAACCATCTCATCCTCTGTCGGCCCCTTCTCCTCCTGCCCCCAATCCCTCCCAGCATCAGGGTCTTTTCCAATGAGTCATCTCTTCACATCAGGTGGCCAAAGTATTGGAGTTTCAGTTTCAACATCAGTCCTTCCAATAAACACTCAGGACTAATCTCCTTTAGGATGGACTGGTTGGATCTCCTTGCAGTCCAAGGGACTCTCAAGAGTCTTCTCCCACACCACAGTACCAAAAGCATCAATTCTTCAGCACTCAGCTTTCTTTATGATCCAACTCTCACATCCATACATGACTACTGGAAAAACCATAGCCTTGACTAGATGGACCTTTGTTGGCAAAGTAATGTCTCTCCTTTTTAATACTCTAAGTTGGTCATAACTTTCCTTGCAAGGAGTAAGCGTCCTCTAATTTCATGGTTGCAGTCACCATCTTCAGTGATTTGGGAGCTCCCCCAAAATAATATGTCACTGTTTCCACTGTTTCCCCATCTATTTGGCATGAAATTATGGGACCGGATGCCATGATGTTAGTTTTCTGAATGTTGAGTTTTAAGCCAGCTTTTTCACTCTCCTCTTTCACTTTCATCAAGAGGTTCTTTAGTTCTTCATCACTTTATGCCATCAGGTTGGTATCATCTGTGTATCTGAGGTTACTGATATGTCTCCCAGCAGTCTTAGTTCCAGCTTGTGCTTCATCCAGCCCAGCTTTTCTCATGATGTACTCTGCATAGAAGTTAAATAAGCAGCATGACAATATACAGCCTTGATGTACTCCTTTTCCTATTTGGAACCAGTCTGTTGTTCCATGTCCAATTCTAACTGTTGCTTCCTGACCTGCATACAGATTTCTCAAGAGGAAGGTCAGGTGGTCTGGTATTCCCATTTCTTTCAGAATTTTCCACAGTTTATTGTGATCCACACAGTCAAAGGCTTTGGTATAGTCAATAAAGCAGAAATAGATGTTTTTCTGGAACTCTCTGGCTTTTTCCATGATCCAACAGATGTGGGCAATTTGATCTCTGTTTCCTCTGCTTTTTCTAAATCCAACTTGAACATCTGGAAGTTCTTGGTTCACATACTATTGAAGCCTCATTTGGAGAATTTTGAGCATTACTAGCATGTGAGATGAGGGCAATTGTGCAGTAGTTTGAACATTCTTTGGCATTGTCTTTACTTGGGATTGGAGTGAAAACTGACCTTCTCCAGTCCTGTGGCCACTGCTGAGTTTTCCAAATTTGCTGGCATATTGAGTGCAGCACTTTCACAGCATCATCTTTTAGTATTTGAAATAGCTCAACTGGAATTCCATCACCTCTACTAACTTTATTTGTAGTGCCCCACTTGTCTTCGTAAGGCCTAAGACCTAAGGCTCACTTGACTTCACATTTAAGGATATCTGACTCTAGGTGAGTGATTATACCATCGTGATTATCTGGGTTGTGAAGATCTTTTTTGTATCTTTTTGGGGAAAGATGGATTATTAAAAGTGCAATGATGTTCATATAAGAGTGAAATTATTAATGGATACACTTAAAAATAAGTTATAACTTGATAATCATTTGAAGAGAGATAGTATATTCCAATTATTTAATAGCTGTTTGGGCTCATAGGTATTTGAAGTGAAAGTTAAAGTGTTGGTAACTTAGTGTTGTCTGATTCTTTACGAACCCATGGACAGTAGCTCACCAGTCTCCTCTGTCCATGGAATTCTCCAGGCAAGAATACTGGAGAGGGTTGCCTTTCCCTTCGCCATGGGATCTTCCCAACCCAGGGATTAAACCCGATCTTTACATTACAGGCAGATTTTTTACCAACTGAGTCACTGAGAAGTTCTAGTTTGATCATACTTTAAAAATTCCTTGATTCTGTAATATATTTAATATTCATTATTAAAATGGTAAAATAAAAAGGAAAAAGAAAGTAGGATAAAATATACATTCATTCACTACAGACAATATTTTAATTTTTGCCTTCCCCGTTTGTTTTGCCTTTACATCTTAGAACTATGTTATATGTTTTACAACTATTATTTAAAATGAATTATGACATGCACAAGAAAAAGAAAAATAACTTACTGTACACATGATTTTTAAGTTTGCTTTGTCATTTCTAAATCATTCTAAGAGGAACATACCCCATTATATGAAGGTATTGTTCTTATTCAAACCTTAATTTATAGGCATTCAGAGTGGTTCTAGTTTTGAAAGAAACACATTTACATTCTGCACAAAATTTTTTTAGGAAAAAATCTATCAAAAGTCAAGTTGAGTCAACACATTCATTCTTAAAGTCTACTTTAAGATTTGAAAATTAAGGTTTGAGTAAGAATAATATCTTCATAAAGTGGGATATTTTGCCTCAGAATCATTTAGAAATTACAAAGCAAACTTAAGAATCATGGGTATAATAAGTTTATTTTTCACTTAAAGGTGAAGTTAGGCACAAGTGTGTGTGTTTGTATATATATATGTATATATATATAAATGTCTAGAAAAATGTCTAAATGAAAGTCGCTCGGTTGTGTCCAATTCTTTGTGATCCCATGACTATACAATCCATGGAATTCTCCAGGCCAGAATACTGAAGTGGGTAGCTTTTCCCTTCTCCAGGGGATATTCCCGACCCAGGGATCCAACTTAGGTCTCCCATATTGCAGGTAGATTATTTACCAGCTGAGCCTCAAGGGATAGCCCAAGAATACTGGAGTGGGTAGCCCATCCTTTCTCCAGGGGATCTTCCTTACCCAGGAATTGAACCAAGGTCTCCTGCATTGCAGGCAGATTTTTTTTTCCAACTGAGCTATGAGAGAAGCCCCAGAAAAATGCAAATTCATGTATATATATTTTTGAAGTAATATTATGATTGCTTTATTTTCTATGCTTATTCTTTTCCTATTTTCTCACTATGAACGTGCATGTATTAGGTAATTCAAATGTTAGCTGCTATGGCAAATAAGTTTATACAGACTAATGTTTATTGACATAAAGATTGTGCATGTCATAATACATTTTAAATGATAGTTACATGTGGTCAAAATTGCCCTCCAGAATTTTTTTTCATGTTCAGAAATTTGCCACCTGAATATGTTGGTATATTTTCTTACATCTTACCTAGCAATTGCCATTATTATTCTTTTTAAAAAATCTTACCAATATTCTAAGTGAAATATTACCTTTTTCTAAATTATATTTAAAGCATTGTTTATATGATTTAAGTGCCTTCATATTTATCGATCCACTGAATTTTTTCAACGTTTTCCTGTGGATGCCAAGTGCTCGTTTTTTTCTAGCAGATTGTTTATCTTTTATTTATACTGATTCTAACAAAATAATATTTGCTTACATGTACTGAGCAGTTGGGCTTCCTTGATGACTCCGACAGTAAAGAATCTGCCTGCAGTGCAGGAGAGCTGGGTTCGATCCTGGGTTGTTAAATCTCCTAGAGGAAGGCATGGCAACGCACTCCAGTATTTTTGCCTGCGAATCCCCATGGACAGAGTGTCTGGCAGGCTATAGCCCATGGGGTCACAAAGAGTCTGACACGACTGAGAAACTGAGCAGTTCCTCTGTGTGGAATGCTAAAACGACAATATCCACTAGCTATATTTTTCTCTGTAGTAACTAATATGTCTTAAACTTAAAAATTTGAAATATCTCTTCATATAAAAATAGTATTTATCATTTTCCATCATATATGGTATCATTTTCCCACAATTTATAATTAGTTCTGTACTTTTATCATCGTGTATGATGTTAATGGTGATTCTTTCTTTTTTTGGTCAAATACGTTTATAATAATATATTACACAAATACATCTTTCAGTGATTTTGCTGTCAGACACAAAATGTTTTTCTAATCTCTAAATAAATAAAATAACTACATTTTCTTCTAGTTCTTCTGTGGCTCGATTTTTTTACATTTAAATCTATTCCATGAGAAATTTATTGTGGTATATGATGTAAAGAGAATTCTAAATTCTTATTCACAAGTAATAATTCATTTGTCCCCAAATTTACCTTTTCAAATAACCCTTCTCCACTAATATGAGATGGCAAGATTCATCAGATTCATTATTTTATCAATAATCTTTCATTGCTTCTAACTTTTTTCCTCATCCAACTATCTTTATAATTTATGTAGTTTAAAATATTGTTTGCTGTTGAGTCGCTAAGTCATGTCCGACTCATTCTGTGCAGGGAGGAGCTCATCAGACTCCTCTGTGTGTGGGA
>NW_011494656.1:3328214-3351113 GCF_000754665.1 Bison bison bison | reverse complement strand
GTGTGGGATTTCCCAGGCAAGAACACTGGAGTGGGTTGCCATTCCCTTCTCCAGGGGATTTTCCAGAGGCAAGGATTGAACCAGTGATTCCTGCATTGTTAGGCAGATTCCTTACCACTGAGCCAACTGGAAACCCCAGTTTAAAATATAAAGGAGTTTATTTGCCAGTGTTACTTTTTTCCTACAAATGATTTTGCTCTTTTATAGAAATATTAGAAATCACTAATTTTATTCATTAATTTGGAGAAAAAATGATATATTTTTTATTTCCATTTTTTCCCAAAACATTTAAAATATTACAGCATAATATCTCTTGAGAGTTTATTTTCAGTGGCCTGCGTTTGTTTCCTAAAATGGCTGTAACAAATCACAAAAAAGTGAATGGTTAAAATAACAGCAATTTATTGTCTCTGTTTTAGGGTCTTGAAATCTGAAATGGAGATGTTGGCAGAGCTAAGCTCCCTCTAAAGGCTCTAAGGAAGAATCCTTCTCTTCTTCTTGGTTTTTGGTGGTTCTTGGGGATTCTTAACTTTTCTTGGCTAACATTTGCCTCACTGCAGTCTCTGTTTCCATATTTACTTGCCCTAATTCCATATATATATATATTCTGTCCTCTAATTGTATGCCTTCACTGAATTCAGTGCCCACCCGAAACCAGTATCATGTTATCTTAACTAATTACATCTGCAAGGGTTCTGTTTCCAAATAAGACCATATTCCAAGGTTCCAGGTGGACAACAATTTTGGAGAGGACACTACTCAACCCAGTACACAGCCCATAAAATTCTCCTCAGGTGGAAGAAGATCTCATGGGTCTGGTGTTTTTTTTGCCTACATGCAGATTAAAAAAAAATTATTAAAAAGAAAAATAAAATCACTTTAAGATAGTACATTCAATCTAGACTTTCTATGCTTATTGTATTAGAAGATAGGGTAATTAATCAAATGATAATTCAACAGAATGTTCATGGCTTTATTTACTGTACTGTCAAATAAGTAAAATTACTCCTACTGATTTGTAAATACAAATGTATCTCACTCAAAAATATTTTAAGGCAATGCTTAGAGTTTGTCTGTTTTATCTACCCAAGAGTGTGATAAGGAGAACAGTAGCCACTCATTTTATTGCAGATATAAAAATGTTGACATTAATCAGTGCTTACATGGTCATCAGAACAGCTGAGGAGTAGACATCTGGGAAACTACCACTGAAAGTCATGGTAAACTGCCATCAGTGATCTCCCAAACTGACATTTAGAGTCTCAAGTGGAAGCACACAGATGTTAGATCTCAAGAGCTTGCTGGAAACCTCAGTGATTTTTGGTCCACCTGCAAGTCTGGCTGTGATCACTTCTGGAAAATAATGGCTCTGGTTCACTTCTACTTTCTAAGTTTAGCGTGAGCTCCTCTCATGGGAATTTTCAGGTCAGAACTTCACAGGAAAGGTGAAGCTACTCTGGGAAGTAGCTTCCATCTTTTCAAGGAGTGGAGGTGGTGTCATGTGGACATCAAGTAATCTAGCATGTTTGGTATCATGTAGATTAAGCCTCACACACAGAGTGGTCAAGGAATTATGTTGGCAGAGATTTTGGTTATTTAGCTGTTAGCTGTGCTGTTAAAAACTTTAAGGAAAAACAGTTGAGACTCTTGGTAGATAAATTGCACAGACACATGAATTTTGGGTCTTAAACTCAATTCTCTGCTGTTTGAAACACTGCACAAATTAAAACTTTATTAAAAAGGAAAGAAACTCCCAAGACTCTTAAACAGGCAATCATTCTCTGTATTCTTGCCATATTTTGTAGAGAAACAATTAAACAATAAGTAAATTGTATTAGCTATAAGAAGTATTTGATATACATGAAATTTTAGAGACATCTCTTTGCTTAAGCATAAATATTATGAATAACATCATAGCTAATATTTACTTATTATACACTCACTATATACCAGTCACTGCCTGAAACCCAGTTGCTTATTTAATACTTCCAGCAACACTATTAAGTAGATACTAAATATTAAAACCCACTTTTTAATTATAATAATTCTGAGGATGATAAGAAATAAAATGACTCAGAGTGGAATTAATCTTTCTATTGGTTGGACATGTAGCTACTGTTCATTATGTTGAGTAAGTAGCTTTGTAATGAGTTAAAGGTCTAAGTAGCCAAGATTTGATGAGATTCTTCTTAAAAGAAATTGTGTGGAATTTGTGTGAAATATTTACATTAGAATTTATTGGTCTAAAATTTGTCCATTACATATTCATCCTTGTACAAACTGAGCAAATTAATCTTGCCTTTCCTAGACTAACTATCCCTCTATAGTCCATTCTTATAACTTGTGAATAAAGAAAAAATTCTAATCAGAAAAGAAATTCCATTTCTTATTTTGAGGTCTTGACCTCACCAGAGGATAAAGACAGCTAGTTTCAGCAAAGGAAAGAAAGTAAAGAGCTCTCATAACTTAATGTCGTGTGTGTCAGTTTAACTGAAACTGTTCAAATCTTAATAGACTAGTAAATCAGGACATCCTATGATGTAGTAACTGAGAAAACATTAGCCTTTTACCTTTTTGAATTTGGGGATGATTCTGACTTAGGTTAAAGGGAAAAAATTCTATTATTCTTGGTGTACACTGGTCTGTGATCCAAAATTGCATTAGCCTCCACTTGGGTTAAAGAGGCGTGACAGATGATTTAAACACCTTGGGTCAGTTTCTTCAGCCACCCATAGATACACTGACAGGGGAAAGTATCAAGAAACTGAACAATACTAACTCAAAAGTTATCATTTAAATTTTAAACATATGCTTAAAAAAATAAAAACATAATCACTCGACAAGATTTTTCAAAATAAAATTTCAGCAAATATAATGACCTGTTGGCACTATATTATTTTATAGTGTTAAAAATATTTTCAATTATATAGTATTCAATTCCATGTGCTGAGAATATTAAATGCATGCTCATAGCAAAAACACACACTGACTAACAAATACCAAGGAAAAAAAATGGACCAAAAGCACATGCAAATATGTTCAAAGTTAAATGCAATCACTTCAGTTCAGTTGCTCAGTCATGTCCAACTCTTTGTGACCCCATAGACTGCAGCACACCAGGCTTCCCTGTCCTTCATCACCAAGTCCCAGAGATTACTCAAAGTCATGTCCATTGAGTCGGTGATGCCATCCAGCCATCTCATCCTCTGTTGTCCCTTCTCCTCCTGCCCCCAATCCCTCCCAGCTTCGGGATCTTTTCCAATAAGTCAGCTCTTCGCCTCAGGTGGCAAAAGTATTGGAGATTCAGCTTCAGCATCAGTCCTTCCAATGAACACCCAGGGCTGATCTCCTTTAGGATGGACTGGTTGGATCTCCTTGCAGTCCAAGGGACTCTCAAGAGCCTTCTCCAACACCACAGTTCAAAAGCATCAATTCTTTGGTGCTCAGCTTTCTTTGTAGTCCAACTCTCACATTCATACATGACTACTGGAAAAACCATAGCCTTGACTAAATGGACCTTTGTTCGCAAAGTAATGTCTCTGCTTTTTAATATGCTGTCTAGGTTGGTCATAACTTTCCTTCCAAGCAGTAAGTGTCTTTTAATTTCATGGCTGCAATCACCATCTGCAGTGATTTTAGAGCCCCCCAAAATAAAATCTGACACTGTTTCCACTGTTTCCCCATCTATTTCCCATGAAGCAATGGGACAAGATGCCATGATCTTAGTTTTTTGAATGTTGAGCTTTAAGCCAACTTTTTCACTCTCCTCTTTCACTTTCATCAAGAGGCTCTTTAGTTCCTCTTCAGTTTCTGCTATAAGGGTGTTACATCTACATATCTGAGGTTATTGATATTTCTCCTGGCAATCTTGATTTCAGCTTGTGCTTCATCCAGCCCAGTGTTTCTCATGATGTACTCTGAATATAAGTTCAATAAGCAGGGTGACAATATATAGCCTTGATGTACTCCTTTTCCCATTTGGAACCAGTCTGTTGTTCCATGTCCAGTTCTAACTGTTGCTTCCTGACCTGCATGTAGGTTTCTCAAGAGTCAGATCAGGTGTCTAGTATTCCCATCTCTTTCAGAATTTTCCACAGTTTATTGTTTTTCACACAGTCAAACCATAAATTATAAAATATATAATTTTCACCAAATTATTTTCCTTGTAGGAAACTGTCTCAAGAAATAAATATTCAAAATATACATATATACACAAATTATATATATATATAGCATATTTGATTCAAAATTATTTTAATGATAAAAGTATAATCCATATATTCAATTTAACATAAAATTATAATAAATTAGAGTACATCCACACAATGAAATACAATGCAGCAAATAACAAGAATTTAGAAAATCTTTCATGAAAAAAAATTGGTAATAAAGTCATCACTGGAAAATGTAGAGTAAAAATTGCTTTAAAAATATTGTCTTAACAATGTTGATGGATGTAGAGAGCTTTATAGTAAGTGAAGTAAGCCAGACAGAGAAAGACAAATATTATACGATCTCATTTCTACGTGGAACTCAAAAAACAAAATGAACAAACAAGATGAAATGAAAGCAGACTGATGGATACAGAGGAAAAAATGGTGGTCACCAGAGGGGACGGGGGTAGGGCACAGTGAATTAGGTGAAGACAATGAAGAGGTACAAACCTCCAGTTGTGAAACAAGCTGCAGGGATATCATATTCAAGAGAAAGAATATAGTCAATAATATTGCAATAATTTTGTATGGGGATAGATAGTTACTAAACTTATCCTGTTGATCATTCCATAATGTGTGCAAATGTCCAACAAATGTCTTAGCAATGTCCAATGCTTCCCATGTCCAGTGTTTCCAACGTCCAATCCTTGCAAATCCTTGTAAATGTTCAACACTGGAAGCTACCATAATATTTTATGTCACTATATTTCAATTAAAGGAAACCTCAAAATTGTAAAAAAACAAAAACAAAAATTGAACCTCTTTAGAAAATACTCGAATCCTTAAGGAAATCAACTCTGAATATTCACTGGAAGGGCTGATGCTGAGGCTGAAGCTCTAATAACTTTAGACACCCAATACAAAGAGCTGACTCATTGGAAAAGCTGGGAAAGATTGAGGGCAGGAGGAGAAGGGGACAACAGAGGATGAGATGATTGGATGGCATCATTGAGTCTATGGACATAAGTTTGAGCAAATTCTGGGAGACAGTGAAGGACAGGAATCGCTGCATGCTACAGTCTATGGGGTCACAAAGAGTCAGACAGGACTTATTGACTAAACAACAAGAGAAAATACTCAAAGGGAACCAGACGAATTTCTGATATTGACTATCTCTGTGGATATTGTGGGACTGTTGAAAATTTCTGTTTGTGACAATTTACTTTGGAAAACAGATACATGAACATATTGTACTTTTCTGTTTAAAAAATAAAGACATACCTATTAAAGTATTTAATTTCTTATCCTTTTTTTTTAAATGACCCATTAGTTGAACCAAATGTCTAAGATTTAAGTATGATATTTTAAAAAATTATATGTAAAGCAGCAGATAAACTGTAACAAATTAATCAACTCAAGATCTATGATAACATAAAGAGTGAACACAAAATATTATAAACAAGATTATATTTTCTTTGGTTCTAAATTTATTATTATAAACTAAGTTCAGTTTACAAAAATCATAAGCTAAATCTATAACCTGCGAATTCTTTGGTTCATCATATATCCTCAGATGTGCTTTTTATATGGGTTAGAGTGTCTGCCTACTTCTCTGTTAACGCAAGAATTGCAAAACTCAAGTTTTGAGGGAGCTTTATTGTTTATAGGACAAAAATCCTGATTATAAAAAATAATAAATCAAACTCCATGAAATTCAACCAAGCATATTTGGTAAGGCAGGGAAATTTTCTTCTCATATAGCAGAAGATATATTGGTATTATGGTTAAATAAGTGCTATTATCTACAACTAGCAGTGGAAGAGCACTAACTACAATTCTCCCCATCAATGCATTTTGCATGCATTTCATTCATTCACTTCAGTCATGCCTGATTCTTTGTGACAGTATGGACTGTAGCCTGCCAGGCTCCTCTGTCCATGAGATATTCCAAGAATACTGGTGTGGGCTTGGGTTGCCATTTCCTCCCCTAGGGGCTCTTCCAGACCCAGGAATCAAAGCCGCCTCTCTTATGCCTCCTCTCCTGCATTGGCAGGTGGGTTCTTTACCACTAATGCCACCTGGTAAGCCTATCAATGCATTTTATACCTAATTAAAAGCTGTGAACTATTCAAGATTCTCAAAATGACATGTCAGAAGGTCAGAGGCAAATAGTACATTCAGGTAAAGTTCTCTATAACCTGTAAACTTATGCCTACTCCTTTTACCTGTATTACTTAATAATTAGAGAATAATAAATCCTGTAAGTTGAGGATTCTCAGATGGCACAGAGGTAAAGAATCCACCTTCCAATGCAGGAGAGGCAGGAGAGGCAGTTTCGATCCCTAGATCGGGAAGATTACCTGGAGAAGGAAATGACAACCCACTTCAGTATTGTTGCCTAGAAAAGCCCATGGACAGAGGATCCAGGCGAGCTAGAGTTCATAGGGTCACAAAGAATCAGACGTAACTGAAGCGACTTAGCACACATGCATGCAAAAAATGCTGAGCCATGTGCTTCTTTCTATATTTCAGAATTCCAGAAAACTTTAACTGCAGAAATGATAGTAATGATGATATTGATGAAAATGCATGAAGAAAAGGTTTGCATAAAATGTAGCTTTAATAAAATAGAATGTAAACAATAAAAACAGGAAATGACTTTCTTTTATTCACCTCTTGAAATAAGGTTTTGAGAACATGGATAAAAAGAAGTTAGAAAAGAGGGGTTACCATTGTAAAAGAAGCAATAGAAAAAGGTCAAACGATAGACTGTTCTGGAGAGGAAAGGAATGGATTTCTAGCATATGTATATTTTAAAAGCTCCTTTTATCTTCTCTGTACCTGAGAGCCCTTTTCAAACAGCTCAAGAAGCCGCCTGGATGCACTTACCTGGTAACAGGTGGACAGAATTAAGCACCAGCCTCAGAATGTCACTGCATATTATGTTTCCAATATGCTCTTCTAGTTTTAGCAAGTAGGCTGTGATCAGGGTTCAAAACAAACACATTTTAGTCTGTCTCTGATTAAACTAATGATAAACCAATAACTGTTGTTAGAAGAAGAAAAAAAAAAAAACACACTAAAGTTCAGGCTGTCAGGATGCATTCTATCTCCAACTAAAGATGTTCATGCCTGATAAGCTTTCATTTAAAGCAAAGATTAAGCCATATGTTACTTTAGTCACTGATATTTTAATTTGCATATGCCGATATCATGTATAGGAAAACTGTTCTAAATCTGTAGAGTGGGCGGCACTTAGCAAATTGGAGGAACTGCATATTGGTAGTCAGATGATTTATATGGAATTGATTTCACAGAAACCCAAATGTTGTTGTGGTTGATTTTGCCCTGCTGTTACATAAAGGTGCTCTCTTTCTTTAACCCCCTTTCCTAAACACTCCCTACTGAAGCTGATGAGATCAGAGAATATGTGGGTTTCTTAATAGAACTTGTTGACTTGCTTATTTTTCCATCAGTCTGTCCATCCATCTATCCATCCATCCAATATGTATTAAGAACATATTCCCTTCTACACACTGGCAGAATTAGTGGTTGGGGATGGAAAAATGAATTAAGGACTTTTTGGCATAAAGACTGTTTCTGTGAAAGGTGAGGCAATACAATGAGAAAAGAGCTAGGGCACAAGATGATTTTCTCAGCTGAGACCTGCAGCAGTGGTATTAACAGCAAGCTCACAATTCTAGGGGCTTCCCAGGTAGCTCAAATGGTAAAGAATCTGCCTGCAGTGGGGGAGACCTGGGCTCGCTCCCTGGTTTGGGAAGACCCCTGGAGAAGGACATGGAAACCCTCAGTATTCTTGCCTGGAGATGTCCATGGACAGAGGAGCCTGGTAGCCTACAGTCACAAAGAGTTGGACACAACTGAGAGACTGAACTGAACTGATATGTATATACTAGGAATATGGACTATGAAGAACAATAGAAAACAGACCTTTTTTTCCCCATTTTTGTTTTGTTCAGTCTCTCAGCCGTGTCTGACTGTTTGTGACCCCGTGGACTGCAGCATGCCAGGTTCCCCCTGTCGTTCACCATCTCCCGGAGTTTGCTCAGATTCATGTCCCTCGAGTCGGTGATGCCATCCAACCATCTCATCCTCTGCCATCCCCTTCTCCTCTTGTCTTCAGTCTTTCCCAGCATCAGGCTTTTTTCCAGTGAGTCAGTTCTTCACATCATGTGGCCAAAGTATTGGAGCTTCAGCTTTAGTATCAGTCCTTCCAATGAATATTCAGGATTGATTTCCTTTAGGACTGACTGGTTTGATAGGAGTAACTAAACTTCTATCTAAGAAATGTTGGGAGCTCACTATTACCAAAAAATACCTGTAACTGTAATGCTAAACTTCTGTTAGATAGAAATGAAGCAGAGATAATCCTAGAAATCATGCTACAATTTAAAACTTTTTGGAATTCAGCAGTACCATTTGGAATTATGAATTTATGATTTATTGTCATTTAATGAATCTTATGGGCTTCCTCAGTGGCACAGTGGGTAAAGAATCTGCCTGCAGCTCAGGAGACACAGGAGACGCGGATCGGATCCTTGGGTTGGGAAGACCCTGGAGGAGGAAATGGCACCCACTTCAGTATACTTGGCATGAAAATCCCGTGGACAGAGGAGCCTGGTGGGCCTTAGTCCATGGGTTCCTAAAGAGTTGGACACGGATAAGTACTTAGAGGAAAAAGAGAAATGAATCTTTTGATTTATCATTTTCAAAGCAAGATCTCTTAGCTGTAGTCCATAAGGAAAATGTAGGATTTGGAAGAAGAAAATGAAAAAAACATAAAACATTAAGGAGAATCAGAATTTTGTGGGTTTTTTTGTTGTTGTTGTTTTGCATTAATTAAAAAAAAAAGAAAAAAAACTACCTTTCACTTATAATGCCTAAAATAAATAATTTATTTTCCTGTGAGTAAACATTATAAGACACTCTCAGGCTTAGATACCTGAAATTTTCCAAACCACCATCTGAAGTATAACAAACTCATTGCCTGAGAACAGATTTAATCCACCTAATGAAAGAAAAAATCTATAGGTTCTATTAATTCATAAAATCTCTTTTATAATTTATCCAGGTACTTTACTGAAAAATATGTGGCCTGTTATGCTTTAATTTTTCTTTAAAGCATATTATTTAAATAATTTATTAGAATATTTATCTTTTAAAAAATCTAGGGGACTTGAAAATTTTTCCCAGGGCTCAGTATCAAGGTGACGATATAGAAAGCTCCTCAGTTTCCATCCTCCCACAGGCCCACCAAGCACACAACTATCCATGAAGCAATTTCCAGTGAGAGAAATCCAGAATATAGTTGAGGGACTCCAACACCTCAGGCAAATGAGCAAATGCACACACTGAAATGATATGAAAGGCTAGATTGAGACAAACTAAAGCTATAAACCCCATCATTGGCACAATGCCATATAATCAAAAGGGAAACTCCAACTCCCAGATTTCCCAGGAGGAGCAAAATGTTTAGATGTCACATCCATTGCTTCAGATTTTAAGCCTATCACCCAAAGGATGGACCCCGAATTACCTAATTCTGAAAACCAATGGGATTTGCATTCAAGAGTTCCATAAGATTATATTTTAACAAACAAAGAATCGGTTGTTAATGATTCTAATAACACTCTCCTTGGCTCAGCAGAATGGGGACAGACAAAAATGCCCATCATTCAGGCTTTCTTTGGAAGGGCTTTGACTAAATACTTTCCCAGGTCCTGCTTGAGGGTCCAGTTTCTAATCAGTCTGAATCTAGGTGCTGACTGCAGTCTTTTCCTTTGGGACACTGACAAGTGTTAGCACCATCTCAAGTACTGGAAGCCATTAAGAAAAAGAAGGCAGCTTGGGTTAACCCCAAAGGTTACAAAACAGTTGGAAGCTTAGACTAGACCCATAGATGAGGCTAATCCCTGTGAAACCTGTCTGGCAACACTGGAAGAGGTGACTATTTAATGTGCAGAAAGTGACACAGAGCATCAGGTAAAAAAAGAAACAGGGAAAATATTCTAAACACAGAACAAGATAAATCTCCAGAAACAAATCTTAAGAAAATGGAAATAGATAATTTACCCAAGAGAGCTGAAAGTAATGATTATTAAAGATGTTCACCAAAGTCAGAAAAGCAATCTTTGAACAAACTGAGATTTAAAAAAAAAAAAAAGCATTAAAGCTGTTAAAAAAACAAAAACAAAAACAAAAACCAGAAATCATAGAACTGGAAAGTATAATAATTAAACTAAAAACAAAAAAATCAGTAGAAAACTTAAACCTTGGTCTAGATCAAGCAGAAGAAAGGATCGGCAAACTCAGAGAGGGCAATGGAATTAACCCAATCAGAGGAACTAAAAGAGATGAAAAAAGAAGGAAAGAAAGTAAAGATAGCTTAAGGAACTCCTAGTACATCATCAATCACTGACTATACATATTATAGGAGTTCCAGAAGGAGAAAACAGAGTAAAAAGGGTAGGAAGAGTATCTTAAGAAATAATAGGCAAAAAAAAAAAAGAAATAATAGGCAAAAACTTCCCTAACCTGGGGAAAGAAACAGACCTTCATCCATGAAGCCCCAAAACTACCAAATAAGATGACTCCAAAGAGATTCATGCCAAGACACATTAAATCATCAAAAATTAAAGACAAACAGAGAATCCTAAAGTAGCAAGAGAAAAGCAATGTGTCACACACAAGAGAACTTCCTTAACACTATAAGTGGGTTTTTCAGCAGAAACCTTGCAAGCCAGAAGGGAGTGGGATGATATATTCAAAGTGCTGGAAGAAAGAAAAAAATACGACAACAACAAACTGCCAACCAAAAACCGCTCTATCCGACAAAGCTGACCTTCAGTACTGAAGGAGAGCTACGGAACTTACCAGGAAAATGAAGCTGAAGAAGATCATTACAATCAGACCAGCTTTATGATAGAGAATATGGAAAGGAATTTAGGGGGAAATTAAAAGATAGTAATTAATGACAGGGAAACTTACAAAAGTCACTGGTGTAGATAATTATATAGTCAAATTCAGAGTAATCTAATATTGTAATGATGATACGTAAATCACAACTCAAGACAAAAGTATTAAAAATAACTATGACTAAAATAATTTTAATACATGCACAATATAGAAAGATGTAAATTGCATCATCAAAATCATAAAATGTTTGGGAGGGAGTGTCAAAATATATGCTTTCAAAGTTAAATTGTGAGCTCAAAATGCATTCTTATATGAATTGGATGGTTGATGTGTCACAGTAGCCACACACACACACACACACAAAAACCTATAGTAGATACATGGAATTTATAGAGAAAGGAATCAAAGCATACCACTGCAGAAAACTATCATATCACAAAAGAAGAGAGCAAGAAAGGACAAAAGGAAAAAAGAAACTGCAAAATAACCAGAAAAATAATTAACAAGTGGCAACAGTCAGTTTATATTTATCAGCTATTAAATGTAAATAAACAAAATTCTCTAATCAAAAAGACAGAGTTCAAAAGCATCAATTCTTCGAGGCTCAGCTTTCTTTACAGTCCAACTCTCACATCCATACATGACTACTGGAAAAATCATAGGTTTGACTAGACGGACCTTTACCTTGGCAAAGTAATGTCTCTGCTTTTTAAAAAGCTGTCTAGGTTGGTCATAACTTTTCTTCCAAGGAGTAAGCATCTTATAATTTCATGGTTGCAGTCATCATCTGCAGTGATTTTGGAGGCCCTCAAAATAAAGTCTGCCACTGTTTCCCCATCTATTTGCCATGAAGTGATGGGACCAGATGCCATGATCTTTGTTTTCTGAATGTTGAGTTTTAAGCCAACTTTTTCACTCCCCTATTTCACTTTCATCAAGAGGTTCTTTAGTTCTTCTTACCTTTCTGCCATAGGTTGGTGTCATCTGCATATCTGAGGTTATTGATATTTCTCCTGGCAATCTTGATTCCAGCTTGTGCTTCCTCCAGCCCAGCATTTCTCATGATGTACTCTGCATGTAAGTTAAATAAGCAGAGTGATAGTATACAGCCTTGACATACTCTTTTCCCTATTTGGAACCAGTCTGTTGTCCCATATCCAATTCTAACTGTTGCTTCTTGACCTACATAGAGATTTCTCAAGAGGCAGGTCAGGTGGTCTGGTATTCCTGTCTCTTGAAGAATTTTCTGCAGTTCTACATTTCAGTTTTAGGGACACACATAGATTGAAAATAAAGGAGTGAAAAAAAAAAGATATTCCATTCAAATGGAATGCAAAAGAAAGCAAGATGGATATATTCATTTCAGACGAAAATTGCTTTATGCCAAAAACAGTAACAAGACACAACACAATGATTATGGGTCAGACTTTATTTTTTTGGGCTCCAAAATCACTGCAGATGGTGATTGCAGCCATGAAATTAAAAGACACTTACTCCTTGGAAGGAAAGTTATGACCAACCTAGATAGCATATTCAAAAGCAGAGACATTACTTTTCCAACAAAAGTCTGTCTAGTCAAGGCTATGGTTTTTCCAGTGGTCATGTATGGATGTGAGAGTTGGACTGTGAAGAAAGCTGAGCACCAAAGAATTGATCCTTTTGAACTGTGGTGTTGGAGAAGGCTATTGAGAGTCCCTTGGACTGCAAGGAGACCCAACCAGTCCATTCTAAAAGAGATCAATCCTGGGTGTTCTTTGGAAGGACTGATGCTAAAGCTGAAACTCCAGTACTTTGGCCACCTCATAAGAAGAATTGACTCATTGGAAAAGACCCTGATGCTGGGAGGGATTGGGGGCAAGAGGAGAAGGGGACAACAGAGGATGAGGTGGCTGGATGGCATCACCGACTCAATGGACATGAGTTTGGGTGAGCTCTGGGAGTTGGTGATGGACAGGGAGGCCTGGCATGCTGCGATTCATGGGGTCACAAAGAGTTGGACACAACTGAGCGACTGAACTGAACTGAATCAAGAGGATATAACAATTGAAAATATTTATGTTTCCAGCATTTGAGTACCTACATATCCAAACTAAATACTAAAAGGTCAAAGGAGATAGATAGACAATACAATCAAAGCAGAGGAACTCAACACTCTAGTTTCAACAATGGATAGATCATCTTCTCAAGCACGAATGAAATATTCTCCAGGAAAATTATGTGTTATGCCACAAAGCAAGTCTTAATTAAAAAGACTGAAACTATATCAAGCAGCTTTTCTTACAACCATAAAATGAGAATCTTTTAAAAAAGTCCAACTCATAGGAACAGAAAGTGGAAGGGTATTTGCCAGGCACTGGGGCATGCGGGAAACAGGGGGAGGTTAGTAAAAATGGTACAAACTTTCAGCTACAAGATGAATAAGTTCTGAGAATCAAATGCACAGAATGGCGACTGTAGTTTATAGTAATGTGTTAATAAACCAAAATTTGCTAAGAAAGCAGAACTTAAGCACTCTCACCCTCAAAACACGTAAATATGAAAAGCGATGAATACACTAGTCATCTGGATGATGGAAATTCTTTTGCAGTGTATACATATGTCAAATCATCCTGCTGTCTACAATGAACAATCACATATTATCTGTCAGTTATACCTCAATAAAGTTGAAAAAATTATAGCCAAATTTGAAAACAAATACCTGTTTGCTGCTATTTTGTATCTCTAGGAAAAATGCACATGAAGAATTGATATTATCATTTAAATAAAGGGTGGACACTACTGGCATTTTTGCTATTCTATCACTATACTGGGATCAGGAGTTTTGAGATGCACTTTTTTTGTATAATTTCCTCTATATGAGGTTTGGTGGTAAACATATTTTTGTTTTATTGTGCATAAATGAGGGGGAAAAAGCATATGGCATTGACACTGATTTCATGAAAGACTTGAAAGAATTTTATAGATTTATTTTATAGGTTCATCTTGAGTACGATTTGATGAGTTTGAAAATACAGTCCCTTTGTTCACCACCTCAAATGCCTCTGGAATTAGTATGGTCACATAAGTTCAAATAACATTTACCTCCTTTATAAAAACAGCTCCCTCGGAAAAGCAAATTTGAAACAGCCTCTGTGTTTGGTGTCTTTCAAAGGATGCCCCCAAAAGTGAACTGAGGCCTCAGTTTGTCCAAATTATTTTTCCACCAAAATGTGACATAATCATCGACGCATGAAAGAGTGTGTTTTTGCCCATGATTCCCACACACACTATGCCCCAGGGAGGGAGATGAAAAGGATGAGGGTGAGAAATCTCGGATTGGGTAGTTCCCTCTCTCCGAAAAGCTTCAAATCAAGAAAATGACATGTAGCTTCTTTTACAGTGGGATCAAAAGAAACCTACAGACAGCTGTGTTTTTGTGCACATGGATTTTTTTAAGCAAGTTTGTAGTTCGAATTTTTGGTCTCAAAGACCAGATGTTGGTGATAATAGAAACTTCCACGTGTACTTGGGAGGAAGAAAGAAGAAAGAGAAAGGAGATGCTTTACCAATTGAAAGCATGTTTTTCTTTTCTTTCTTTTTTTAATCATAAAGTGTAACTGTAAAATATCACACAACAAATAGTCATTTACAAACTTTAGGATCCACCAAGGTCTTGATTTCCAAAAACCCATAGAGTCACAGAAAAAAATGATAAGAAGATGCTAAGCATAATTGAATCAGGTGAGCACAATGGTCAGTGAACTTGGCTTTGGACTTGTGCCTAAAATATGACATGCTTAAATCTTATGTGTTTTGTTTTGCTATTAATTTTTCTTTTTGCTAAGAAAGAGGGAAAAAGAATGGTAAAGATAAATAGAGTTCTTCCCATGTTTAGGGAATGGCATGAAGGAAGCTGCATGCTGCGTGCTAAGCTGCTTCAGCCATGTCCAACCCTGGGCAACTTATGGACTGTAGCCCACCAGGCTCCTCTGCCCATAGGATTCTTCAGGCAAGAATACTGAAGTGGGTTGCTGTGTCCTTCTCCAGGGAATCTTTCTGAACCAGGGATCAAACCTATGTCTCTTGAAGGAAACTGGGAAAAGCCAAAAAAAAGAAAGAAAGAAAGACAAAGAAAAACATGTATTTAAAGCAATAGAGTTGCAAAGGAGAAAATAAAATGGAAGCAGAGTCTGGAAGGTGTGTGTGTGTGTGGGTGGTTGGGATGTCAAACCCCGTAAGGGATCAAGGGTGATCAGAGCAACAGCTTTAATGGATAACCATGGATAGATTTCAAATGGAAACAAAAGAATATGTGTTTTCTAAAATCCTAAAAGTATTTTATTCCCTCTCTTAAGAATATTCAGTGTATCTTCACTTAATTTGATCAGATGTATGTAACTCAGGGATCGAGAGGAAAGGTAAAAAGCATTCCCACAGACACTGTGATTTTGATTAGTATCAGGTCTGTAGATCTTCACTTTGCATCTCAGTTTTTTTTTTCTTGTATACATATAAAAACATCTGTGAAAATATACCCTTCGGCAGGCTCAGAAATTGCCTTTTAAAATAATTTCAAATATTATATTTTCCTTGAAGGCCCTTACCCTGGATAGCTAGTCACCCAAAATGATATGCTTGTTTCGCTTTAAAGCTAGAGGAAAAAGTATTACTCTTCAAGAAGTGCAAGACATTGGATTTCAAATGTCTCCAGCTTCATTAGCTTTGTTCCCCAAACCAGTTGCTGCAACTCTCCAAGTTTCAGTTTGGGTATTTGTTAATTCATTGGAAGTTTACTTTATACTCTAAGCAGGGTTTTATTGCAAAAAGTAAATTATATATGTGTGTGTGCTTAGTTGCTCAGTTGTGTCTGACTCTTTGCGACCGCATGGACTATAGCCCACCAGATTCCTCTGTCCATGGGATTCTCCAGGCCAAGAATACTGGAGTGGGCAGCCATTTCCCTCTCCAGGGGATCTTCCCAATCCAGGGATTGAACTAGGGTCTCCTGTATTTCAGGCAGATTCTTTACCACTGAGCCACCAGGGAAGCCCATATCAATATCTATACCTGTATCTGTATCTATATACACACACATGAGAATATTCCTTGGAAGCAGAAATCATTGTTATATGAAACACTTTGCAATTAACAGGGAAAAAAGATCATTGGTATTTCAATGCCTTCTATGGTATTCAACACTAAGAATTGTGTTAAGTGATAGACAAACTGAAAGCTGGAATGACAATTACATAGATAGGCATGTAAGCAGATAGATAGATGATAGCTTGATATTGCCATTCACATAGATACATGCCATTTTATTCCCATTCGTTAGGTTGTATTTTGTTGAGGACTGAGATTTAGGGAGACTCAAGCAACTTGCCCAGAGTGACACAGCCATAAAATAACCAACTCTTTGTCCCTAAAGACTACTGCCTTCCCTTAATAATATATGAGTCAGAGAGGACCTTCAAATACATATATTGATTATTTGCTATGACCCTGTGGCTCAAGTGGTTCTTCTGATCTGGGTTGGGTCAACAGGCCCGTGGCTGGGATTCAGCTGGCATAGACGGGCACATTGGGTTAGCTGGACTAGCTGGACCCTCCCTCCATGTGGTTTCAAGTCAGTCTGAGCTTATTCACACAAAGGCAGAAAGAGTGGCACAGGGCAGTGGGAGAGGCCAGCCTCAGGACACAGGTGCTTTCCAAGGCTCGCTTGTGTCATGCTCACTAATGTCTTAATAACCAACTAAGTTATATGATCAAGCCCAAATACAAAGGCATAAAAACAGACTCCAGTTCTTGAGGGGAGAAGCAGCAATAGGATAAACATGTAAGAATAGAAGACTTTATGGTCATTTTTGGAGTCTATCAAACTATGACATATATTATATCATAGAAACCACATTTATTAGATTGTATATATGGATGTTGTATATTTATGTATTTCTACATGTGTGTTGCTTTTGGGGCTTAGGAGGCAATGAAAGGAAACAAGAAAGATGCTTCTAACATCTTGTCTTGACTTACATGAGAATAAGAAGACATTAAGGAAGCACAAACTAATGTCTTGAACTTGGTGCTTGATATAGCCCTGCAAATTTGTGTGTATTTTTTGCCCATCTTTTGCCTCCCCCACACACTGTTTTAATTCTGAATTGTTTCTAATATTTAAATATGAATAGTGCATGGAAAAATATGGATTTCTGGCTTAATTTGTAATATTGAAAGATCTGACCACACCAGGCCACATGACTACAGATTACTGAAGATAAGAAGTCTTTAAATGGGGTGGAAGCCGCAGTTTACTAGTCTCTGCAAGCATTTTCTTGTACTTCCCTCTTCCTAGTGAGGCTGAAGGTTTAAAAAGAAGACATGAAAAGATGACTGGAGATTGTTTTTAAATGCAGTATATCCAGCCTCAGTGATCCTTGTTATTATTATCATCAACCAAAAGTCCCTTACCTCTGATTTAAGAAATATTTCTATATAGGTAGTAATTAACATCATTAACATGAATTTGGCATCATCAATTAATTAAGGTAAGGTGTTTTTTCTCTTGGGAATTCAGTAAATTGCATATAATAACACTTGTGTGTATCTGCCAGTGGGGTGAAAAAAAAAAATCACTTCAGAGGCTAGAGATGAGAGCTTCAAATAAGTTCCATCTCTAACTGTCAAATCTGAGCAAATCACTTAACACTAAAGTATTTCCCTAACAGTTAAAAAAGAATAATAAAAGAGACTTTCATAACCTTCCAGGGATGCCTTTGGTCTTAAAAAAAATTAAGACAGATGGAATGCACATATTTCTGGGGGGGAAAGGGAGGGGAACTGGGAATCTTTAAAAGTGTGCCTCAGATTTTGCTAGGTTTAGTCATGCTACTTGGGTTTAGAAGCAGAATCAACACTAAAAAGAATCTTTACCAGTATCTTGGCTTGTCAAAACTGTACTAAGCAAAACACTCAGGCTTATCTGATTGCGCCTAGATTCAGGTGCACAGGTACCAAATTACCAGACAAGATCAAAGAGACTTTTTTCCATCTTTTTGAGGCAGAGTGCCATATTCTTGGCCAGACAGTTTCCCACCCCACCCCACTTTTCTTGGCTCTCTGTTTACTGTTTCAGTAGTATAGAAAGATGGCAACAGTCTAAGCCTAATGTGTATGAGCTCATCCCCTATGTCAATCACAGGGGGGAAAGGTATGCATATGAACATTTAAAGGATGTTTTTGAACAATGTCTTCTTTCCATTTGAAACAAGATTTAAAAAAGAATATGTTTCAGTTTATCTTTTTAAAAAATGAAATACATACAGATGGCTAACAAACACCTGAAAAGATGCTCAACATCACTCATTATCAGAGAAATGCAAATCAAAACCACTATGAGGTACCATTTCACACCAGTCAGAATGGCTGCGATCCAAAAGTCTACAAATAATAAATGCTGGAGAGGGTGTGGAGAAAAGGGAACCCTCTTGACACTGTTGTGGGAATGCAAACTAGTACAGCCACTATGGAGAACAGTGTGGAGATTCCTTAAAAAACTGGAAATAGAACCGCCTTATGATCCAGCAATCCCACTGCTGGGCATACACACTGAGGAAACCAGAAGGGAAACAGACATGTGTACCCCAATGTTCATCGCAGCACTGTTTATAATAGCCAGGACATGAAAGCAACCTAGATGTCCATCAGCAGATGAATGGATAAGAAAGCTATGGTACATATACACAATGGAGTATTACTCAGCCATTAAAAAGAATACATTTGAATCAGTTCTAATGAGGTGGATGAAACTGGAGCCTATTATACAGAGTGAAGTAAGACAGAAGGAAAAACATCAATACAGTATACTAACGCATATATATGGAATTTAGAAAGATGGTAACAATAACCCGGTGTACGAGACAGCAAAAGAGACACTGATGTATAGAACAGTCTTATGGACTCTGTGGGAGAAGGAGAGGGTGGGAAGATTTGGGAGAATGACATTGAAACATGTCAAATATCATGTAAGAAACGAGTCGCCAGTCCAGGTTCAATGCACGATACTGGATGCTTGGGGCTAGTGCACTGGGACGACCCAGAGGGATGGTATGGGGAGGGAGGAGGGAGGAGGGTTCAGGATGGGGAACACATGTATACCTGTGGCGGATTCATTTTGATATTTGGCAAAACTAATACAATTATGTAAAGTTTAAAAAATAAAATAAAATTTAAAAAAAATGAAATACAGTTGATTTGCAATGTTATGTATCGAGCAAAATGATTCAGTTATAAATGTATATATATATTATTTTTCATATTGGACTAATATATGTTGAGCCCTAAAACTTGAATATCTTTATATGATGGCACTGTGGGCTCTTGGGTTCATCAGAGCATTCAGCGTTTAAATGGAGGTCAAAAATCAAACTTGGAAAGCAAGTAATTATTCTCTAAAGCTAAGTTTTAATCTGGTTTTGGTTTCATGAAGCTGTAGTGGATTAAAGATGGCCCCTCACTATTGCCTGGAAAATCCCATGGACAGAGGAGCCTCGTAGGCTACAGTCCATGGGGTCACAAAGAGTCAGACAGGACTGAGCGACTTCACTTACTTACTAATTTTTGCTACTTATTCTTTTTTATAATTGTTTACTTTTTGGCCACATCATGGGGCATGTGGGATCTTAGTTCCTCCAGTAGGGATCAAACCTGTGCCCTCTGCATTGGTAACACAGGAGTCTTAACCACTGGAAAACCTATTCTTTTAAAGAAAAATAGTAAGAATCAGCTGTTCAGTCATGTCCAACTTTTTGCAACCCCATGGACTGTAGCCCGCTAGGCTCCTCTGTCCAAGGAATTCTCCAGGCAAGAATACTGGAGTGGGTAGCCAGTTCCTTCTCCAGGGGATCTCCCAAATCCAGAGACTGAACCCAGGTCTCCTGCATTCCAGGCAGATTTTTTACACTCTGAGCCACCAAGGAAGCACATTCTTTTAAAAGGTGAGGTCTATTCTTTTTTCCCCTTGAATGTGGGCTGATATGATGGCTGGCTTTGACCGCTAGCTTTGACTAATAGAATGTAGTCTTGAATGTACAGAAGTCAAGCCATATATTGATAACTCTCAAGGCCAAGCCTGAAGCCATTTGAAGTGTTCACTCTCTTTCTTCCTGAACTGATCCTTTTTGGAAGAATGGCACCAGGCTGTGAAGAGCTTAAACCTCCACTTGTGTGAGAACAGCACAGCCTCATCCTAAATTCCCAGCCAGTCACCAGCACCATCAGCCAGGAGCAGGAAGGAAGCCATCTTGGACTTCCCAGCAGCCCTTGCACCCCAGCCAAGACCATGTGAAGCAGATGATGTGCAGAGTTGTACTCTGCCCACATTCCTGACCCCCAGCATCATGAGCAAATAAAATCATTGTTTTATGCCACTCAGTTCAGGAGTAGTTTGTTACACGGCGAGAGAAAACTGAAATACTCCTCAAAATGTTTTACTGGGTGGGGCTGGTGGGAAATTGGTTACAAGTGGCTTATTTTAATTTCTATGACTGTGATGATGATTAAGTTTTATGTTTTCTCCTGAAGGATAACCATAAAGTGGAGGATCTTCACATCCTCTGCACTAAAAGTAAGAATCTGACAGAGCTAGTCTAAGGAATTCTTGAGCTATGAAGAATATCTTTTATTTACTTAGTCTTTGAAAAAGCATTCTTTTGTTCTCATAGGTACTACTAGGTTTTGGAGAGAGTGTGTGGAGGGGGAAGGAGGGGTCAGTTTTCCCATTTGCAAAGTCATTTTCAATGGTCCTCTTGGGATCCATTTGTAGGAACACTCCTGGGGCAAGCAGATCAGAAATGAGCAGTTCTGTTTCCCTCTATATTCTTCTGGCAGCAATTAATGAAACAAAGGGCCTCATTAGTATCTCCTGCCTGAAACGTGTAAGTCCACTAGGTGGGCAGGAGCTCTGCAAACTCATCCATTCTTTCCATGAAGCCAGTAAATGAATCACATCATTATCTTTGCTTTTGTATGAACATTTCAACTGAGAATAAAACACACAGGGGTGCAGGCAGACATTCAGGATGTAACTTTTTTTTTTTTCCCAAAGCATAGTATTTCCAGCCTACGTTAAGGCATCTGCGTTCACCAACTCAAAGCAGAATTTGGCAGTGAACACAAATACATTCACATAAGCAGACGAAGCCACAAGCAGGAACAGGCTGATTTCAAAGCAGGCTTTTCAATTAATGGGTGTATCTGGCATAATGTTGACATCTACATTGTAGTGAGAACTGTGGCTTTGAAATTACTTAGCTTCCTTACTGTTGTAAACCATCTTTGTGAAACCCTCAGAGTGATGATGCTTTTAAAGTAGGCTTCAGATATGAACCAAGCCTTGTAAATAATAGAAAGTAAAATTATTTTATAAACCAGAAGGCTGAGGCATAAACCAACACTGACAAAATGAGTTGGGGCTCACTGCTGGGATAAACTTGGAATGCTTAAACAACTCAGATGCTTCTGTTCTATCTACTAGATCTCAAACTGCACTTCAATCCATCACTGCCCTCTCAAAGTTGTAAAATTATTGGTTGATGCCTATAAATAACTTTCTTATTATTTTCTCCTTTTAACAAGTAATGAGCCATTATACCCTCTCCACCCTGGGGGCTGGAATTCTCTAACTTTCATCATCATCAAAACTGGAGTTAAAATCAAAGAGTATAATTAGTTTTGAGTAATGCTTAAATTATACAGTAAAACATGACATCCAACAAGAGAGAAAAAAAAAGCTCAATTTAGTTTTGACTTTTTAATGTTTTTAATTTGTTATTAAGAAATTAAATAAAAAATTGCATTCAAATCCATGGTGCCATTTAATTGTATAGCTTAGAAATGCTTTAGTTTAAGAGTTTATAACCACATAACTTTTTTGAGTGTTTACTAACACCAGTTGCTTTATGTGCTTTATCCTCCCTCATTGATTCCTAATAAGAAACCTCTTATTTAGAAATTTTATTTGTCTTTTTCTTATAGTTGAGGAAACTGAAGCTTAGCAAGTTCAACTAGCTTAGCTGAGTTACTGTCAGTATAGGACAGAGGGGGGATTTGAACTTAGACCTCAGTGACTCAAGGCTTGTGGTCTTAAACTTCTTATTTACTTCCTTCCCATCAAAAATTTCATGGACAGAGGAGCCTGGCAGGCTACAGTCCATGCGCTCATAAATAGACTCAACTGAACACTCATATACACACATACCATCAATGGTACCACTTGCCTTTCTCTAACTCTGAAAATGAAAGCATCATTATTTTTCATCTAAACTGCATTTTTTTTTTAAGGATCACTGATTGCTTAGGAATGAAAGTCAAAGATATCTGATTGTGAGTGATTCTGCAGAGAAATTCTAAATTCAGTGGGATCCTGAGTACTTTGGAGACATTAGACTTTGGAAGTACAACTTCAATAGCTATTGCAGCAACAGAGTGACTGTATGTGAGCACAGATGCATTTTCTGTGTCATTTCATGAGTTCATATGGAAATACCATGTGAGGAAAGATTTGAATCCTGCTGCTTGAATTCCCACGGATACTCTCTCCAGGTCTTATTGTGATGGAAGGTAAGACATCCTTCCTAAAGCTGCCATGCAGCTCTGTGAAGGTTCAGGCCTTCTTATCCCCAAGGCTAAGAACCACTTCATTTTTCATTCCAATCCCAAAGAAAGGCAATGCCAAAGAATGCTCAAACTACCACACAATTGCACTCATCTCACACGCTAGTAAAGTAATGCTCAAAACTCTCCAAGCCAGGCTTCAGCAATATGTGAACAGTGA
>NW_011494656.1:3316032-3328114 GCF_000754665.1 Bison bison bison | reverse complement strand
ATATACTGGTTTTAGAAAAGGCAGAGGAACCAGAGATCAAATTGCCAACATCTGCTGGATCATGGAAAAAGCAAGAGAGTTCCAGAAAAACATCTATTTATGCTTTATTGACTATGCCAAAGCCTTTGACTGTGTGGATCACAATAAACTGTGGAAAATTCTTCAAGAGATGGGAATACCAGACCACCTGACCTGCCTCTTGAGAAACCTGTATGCAGGTCAGGAAGCAACAGTTAGAACTGGACATGGAACAACAAACTGGTTCCAAATAGGAAAAGGAGTATGTCAAGGCTGTATATTGTCACCCTGCTTATTTAACTTCTATGCAGAGTACATCATGAGAAATGCTGGACTGGAGAAGCACAAGCTGGAATCAAGATTGCCGGAAGAAATATCAATAACCTCAGATATGCAGATGACACCACCCTTATGGCAGAAAGTGAAGAGGAACTAAAAAGCCTCTTGATGAAAGTGAAAGAGGAGTGAAAAAGTTGGCTTAAAGCTCAACATTCAGAAAACTAAGACCATAGCATCTGGTCCCATCACTTCATGGCAGGTCGATGGGGAAACAATGGAAACAGTGGCTGACTTTTATTTTTCTGGGCTCCAAAATCACTGCAGATGGTGATTGCAGCCATGAAATTAAAAGACGCTTACACCTTGGAAGGAATGTTATGACCAACCCAGACAGCATATTAAAAAGCAGAGACATTACTTTGTTAACAAAGGTCTGTCTAGTCAAGGCTATGGTTTTTCCAGTGGTCATGTATAGATGTGAGAGTTGGACTATAAAGAAAGCTGAGCACCAAAGAATTGATGCTATTGAACTGTGGTGTTGGAGAAGAACTGAGAGCTCCTTGTACTGCAAGGAGATCCAGCCAGTCCACCATAAAGGAGATCAGTCCTGGGTGTTCATTAGAAGGACTGATGTTGAAGCTGAAACTCCAATACTTTGGCCAACTGATGCAAAAAGCTGACTCATTGGAAAAGAGCGTGATGCTGGGAAAGATTGAGAGCATGAAGAGAAGGGGATGACAGAGGATGAGATGGCTGGATGGCATCACCGACTCGATGGACATGAGTTTGGGTGAATTCCAGGAGTTGGTGATGGACAGGGAAGCCTGGTGTGCTGCGGTCCATGGGGTTGCAAAGAGTTGGACACGACTGAGCGACTGAACTGAACTGAAGAACCACTTCTGTCTTTGACATCATTATTATTTTAGCCTTGGATATTTTCATAATGATGGAACTAATGTGGGGAAAATTCATCTGGGCATGTCAGGAATCCTGGCATCTTTAGGGAGAAAGGAAGAAAACAAGGCAGCTTTCTGAAATCTGACCGGCCTGGTGAGGGGTGTGTGTGTGTGTGTTTGTGAGTGTGTGCGTGCGTGTGTGTCTCAAGTGGAACGCTTGTCCTTGTTTGTCCCCTTAATTGCGTCTCATCAGCAACGTGAGCTGTTGTTCATTAGCCTCTTCTTATTGTCATTGCCTGAAAGTAGAGCATCCAGCTGGCAATTTCTAGCACTTGCTGTTTATAACCAAAGTTACATTGCTCTTGATGAGAGACAAAGAGAAATAAAAAAAGATGACATGTGGGAAACGAGTAACTGAAAAGAAAGGATATTCATTTTGGTAAGAGACAATAGCCCAGTTCTTAGTGAGTAGTCAAAGTAAAAAGGTCTTTAGTTGCAAGTGTGTAAGGAGACATTTGTTTCCCTGTGCTGCACATCCATGCGATTTTAGTGTATTTTGTTCCTCATCCTTAATCTCAAGTTAAGAGGCCCTGACATAACTCTATTTTATCTAACCATCATCCAAACGCAGAATTTGTCCGATTTGCACTGCCATCCTCACCCTTAAACACAGACGTGAACTCATGTCAGTAAGTATCAGCCCTTAGTCGGTGGTTTATTGGAGACGGTCTGCAGCTGTAGGACTTGCTCTGTATATTCCCCAGGGCTATGTCTGCCTTGGCCTTGCATGAAATTCAGTTCTACAACTGTTGACATGCATTGTTGCTCAGTGCTTGAGGTTCTGGTTTAATTACTCAAGGTCCAAAATACTGACCTTCATACTCATAACTCATGAAATGAAGGGAAGGAAAAGCAAAGTTGGCACACATTAGGAATTCCAAAAGTACACGCAGACAATGGTTGGATTTGTAAATGAGCAAATGGGAGACAGTTCCCATTCTCCTCTGGCACAGGGCAAGGATAAAATTCATAATGGACAGCAGTGGGTACAGTTGCAAACTAGTTCTGGAAGAACTGAGAGCCCGATGGACAGAGGCGCAGAGGATGAAAGAGACAGAGCACAGCAGGGTTACCGTGGGTCCCTTGTGATTAGACCAGCTGTCTCCTTCTATTCCAGAAGAGTGTAGACTACCTCTAATAATAATCTTTTAAGTGATAACTCACGTAGGTGTCTGTGAAATAATAAGCAGAACTTCTCTGTTCAAAGTTTTACTAACTTTTACAGGTAGTACAAGGGACTTCCTTGGCAGTCTAGTAGTTAAGACTTAACCTTCCAGTGTAGAAGATGTGGGTTCAATCCCCGGTTAGGAAGCCTCATGGCCAAAAACCCGAAAAATGTAAAACAGAAGCAATTTTGTAGCAAATTAAATAAGGACTTTAAAAATGGTCCACAGCAAAAAAAAAAAAAAAAAATAATAATAATAATAAAGATTAAAAAAAGGTAGTAAAAAAGTAAGTAGCTCCAGTGCTTGAATACTTAAAAGTTGCCACCTTGTCATGGATTATAAAACCTTTTTTTTTTATAGTTTTACTGAGTCCAATAAACTCATATATATATATATATATATATTTATTTATTTATTTATTTATCAGCTGACTCTCAAATAAAACAGTGAGATAAGCTGGACAAACATATATATCCTGTAATACGGATGAGGAAAGTAGGGGTCAAGAACTTTGGAAATAATAGGTTGCAGTAACAGGGAAAATATGAGTTGTAGCCTACTACAGATTAGTAGGATAACAAGTGACGGAGAATAAATTAGCCCTTGGATAATTAGCCCTGATGAGACTTTAAACACAAGAGATTTTCACAATTGAGTGTTGAGAGCCACACAATAAAATAAAATAAATGATGAAAAGTTGGATCTCAACTTCAAAGTATTCCTTCCAAAGAGTTCATTAATTAGTTGAGAATGAAACAAAATACAAATGTTTGTCCCACTTAAAACGTTTGCCAGACTGTCCTCAACTCAAAGCCTTTAATGGTTTCCTACTCAAGTCAAAGTCACTGTTTTACAAATCGGCTGCTTCTTACCCTTCTGACTTCCTGTTCTGTTACTCTCTATTTTTATGCGTGCTGTGATGGTTTCTTTCATATGTCAAGACTGGGCTTGGGATACCCAAGTAGCTGGTAAAACATATTTCTGAGGACCTTGGTAGAGGTGTTTTTCGCGTTGATTCCATAGACTGAGCAAAGAAGATCCCCACTCACCAGTGTGGGTGGACATCTTCAATCTGTTGAGAGCCCCAGTATAACAAAAGAGAGAAGAAAGGGCGAATTTTCTCTTATTTTCCATTCACGAACTGAAAAATCCGTCTTTTCTTGCCCTTGGACGCTGATGGTTCCAGGCCTTTTATCCTGGGGCTTACTCTAGTGATCCTCTGGTTCTCTGGTCTTTGGACTGAGACGCCCACCCCTGCAGCCATCACCGAGCAGCGAGCTGCGCTCCCGGTGCTCTGCAGCAGCTTCCCACTAGCTATCTATTCTGCACATGGTGGTCATATGTCAGTGCTCCTCTCTCCATCTGTGCAGCCTCTCCTTTCCCTATTGTGTCCACAAGTCCATTTTTATGTCTGCGTCTCTATTCCTGCAGTGGCTACTCAGAGTAGCCAGTGCTGGAGTAGGATGCAGATCATTCTTTTGGTCCGATCAGTTAAGAGATCATACAATTCCATAAGGAGAAGAACCCAGAGACTTTGGTCCATTGAAGGCTATTTCTTTCTTCTTTTATGTATGTCCATGAATGGATGATATAAAATGTGTGTATAACTCTCACTCTAGAGTTTCACTTCTGTCTTATTTGATGAATCACTCTGGTAGCTTACTGATAAGAAAAATTATTCTAAAGAGATATTAGTGTATTTTGTGGGTATATTTTATTTTTTAATACTTTCCCATCCTAACAACGTAGTCCAACCCAAAATGAATTGGTCAGCAACCAATGAACTTGAGGAAGACCCTCAGAACTCACATGAGAGAATGACACCAGCTGACACTGATTTTGGTCTTGTGACAACTTATCAGGTAAATTGTGTCCCCATCGAATTCACATATTAAAGCTCTGAAGTGAAGTGAAGTGAAGATGCTCAGTTGTGTCCAACTCTTTGTGATCCAATGGACTGAAGCCTGCCAGGCTCCTCCATCCATGGGATTTTCCAGGCAAGAGTACTGGAGTGGGGTGCCATTTCCTTCTCCAGAGGATCTTCCCAACCCAGGGATCAAACCCACGTCTCCCACATTGTAGGCAGACGCTTTACCATCTGAGCCACCAGGGAAATCCCAATTATAGCTCTAACCTCCAGTATTTCAGAATGTGGCTGTATTTGGACATAGGATCTTTTAAGGTGTAGTAAAGCAAATGAGGCTGCTAGCATGAACACTAATCTGGTGTGACAAGAGTCATAAGAATAGGAAATTTGGATACAGTCAGAGACACCCTGCTGGCTCAGGTGGTAAATAATCCGCCTGCAGTGCTGGAGACTCAGGCTTCACCCCTGGGTCAGGAAGATCCCCTGGAGAAGGGAATGGCAACCCACTCCAGGAGTCTTGTCTAGAGAAGTCCATGGACAGAGGAGCCTGGCCGGTTACAGACCAAGGTGTCGCAAAGAATCGGACACAACTGAGCAACTAACACTTCTACTTTCACACTTGAGACACCAGGGAAGTGCATGACAAGAAATAAAACTATTTGCAGACACAGAGAAGGCAAGAACCCAGTTGAGCCCTGGGTTAGGAAATACAGAAACTAAGAGATAATTAATGGATTTTGTTTAAAGTCACTAAGTTTGTGGTAATTTGTTCTGCAGCAATAGAGAATTAATGCAACATATAATTACATCCGTGTCCTCTTGGGGCTTACAATTAAGCAAAGTATGGTAACTAAACAGACAACAGACACAAATACAAATCAGTAAATATGTAGTCATTTCTCCGTCAGTAAAATGAGACAGACATTGATTTAAGTGTCTGTATTTTTTCAGTTTTACATTCTTACCCTGGCTGCTTTGTTATAATGGTTGCTTTGTCAGGTATTATTCGATTTATTAGTCAAGATTCTCTCAATGTTTGTTCTGTGTATCAGGACAGAAATATGCATAATACCTACAATGTTGACCCACAGGAATTTCAGGGTATTACATTTCTTTTGAATTACTGTGAAAATGTAAAAGTTACACTCAGTAGAACTTGTATATATATAAATACATGTGTATGTGAAAATTGCTTCAGTCATGTTAGACACTTTGCAACCCCGTAGACTGTATAGCCCACCAGGCTTCTCTGTCCATGAGATTCTGCAGGCAAGAATACTGGAGCAGGTTGCTATGCCCTCCTCCAGGGGATCTTCCCCACGCAGGAATTAAACTCGCATCTCTTACATCTCCTGCATTGGGAGGCAAGTTCCTTATGACTAGTGCCACCTGAGAAGCCCATTGTGCGTAATAGTGGATAATCTTTGTTTAAGTATATGGAGTCATTTGATAAAGCTAAATATGCAATTTTGTAACTACACTGGATCATAGAAAAATGTTTGTAACTGTTATTCCTTACCTCAAAAAAATCTTTGAGAGGACCAGCATTTTTTTGAAGGCTGTGTCAGCCCTGAGTAAACCACTCTATTTACTTGTTCTTGTTTTGACTCAGAGGAAGCTGAGAACAAAAGCTAATATATATTAGACACTGTATCACTAATGCCCCCACTTCTCAGATGAGGAAACTGAGTCTTAAGAGAATTTAAGTCAAGTCTCACTGCTGATAGGTGGTCATTCATGAGTTGTGTCCAATTCTAAAGGGCATGATCTGACTGAAAAAGAAAAAATTGAAAACTGTAGATAACTGTGTCTGATGCTGGAAAACTACCAGAATCTAAAAAGACACCGACGCCTAGAGGTTTACAAGTCATCTGGGGTTTGACACTGAGAAAAGCATGCATCTGAAACAGTTGATGAATTGCTCCAAATTTGACTTGATAACCTGCTTTTTGAAAGCCAAACTAAAGAGACCCTATCTGCTAAAGGCCAATGGCCATCTGCCTCTGAGGAGCAAATTTAGTGTATTCAGAACCAAGACTATACCACTTGACTCAGCTCAGGTCTTCAAAATCGTCATGTGAGCTGTCATCCCAGTATCCTGGAGGCTCTGGTGGTCAGACAGCCACTGTAAAATGGAAAGGATGCCACCCATGGGAGTGATCAGACCAAATGTTCTGTGTGCACAGAGATCCTTCTTCTTGGAGTGCTTTTGCCAAATTATCTCTTTTGTTTGAAAAAGGTAACACAGAAACTGTTCTACAGGATTCATTTTCCCTTAAAACTTATGAAGTTTTACCAACCAGAGGTGTTTGAAGGAAAGGTCATCCTGTGAAAGGAATAATTGTTCCCTTGGAAGATTTTTTTTTCCCAAAAAAAATTCTTTATTGTAGAAAAAGCTCATTGAGCACTAGTTTCTCTCCAAAGAAATTAAGCTTCTATAGCCTATGAATTCAAATGCAGTACAGGAGACTGAGACATTTTAAGATCCATTAGGTTATCAAGCCTGTTCTTCTGTAGCCTACTTTAAATTCTCTCTGCAAGGTGATTAAAAGTAACATTTAATAACAGGTCAGTTGACAAGTAATTATTTAGCACCCACAGGGTGTAGAGTTCTATTCAAAATGCTCAGATTTAAATTTTTAATGTTACATAACGGGAAGGGAGACAATAATATCTTTTTCTCTGAGCATGGGAACAATATTCAGTCCTACTTTCTCCCATATTTTGGGAAGATAGGCTGTCAAAAATCATGCAAAAAGTTAATAAGAAGTTACTTTTTGCAGTGTTCTCTTCTTTGTAAAATTTTTTGCATTTTGTTGTAGAATCAAAACACTCCTTTTATGGAGTAACAAATAACCTTATGTTCCTATATTTCAAATGAAGAAACTGAGGCCCAGAATGATAACTTATAAATATACATTTCCTGGACAGAAATCTTCCATCCACCATACTCTACTTATATATCTTAATCTAGTTCGTTGTTACTGAAACTTCAGCATGCTGAAGTTCATAATATAAGATTAGCTCTGCTCTATTCTAAGCTCCCTCAGTTTTCTGTATTTTCCAAGTAGTGATCTTTGTAGGTAAAATCTGGGCTTATGTAACCAAGCCCAGTATAAAGGATCAGAAGTCCAGGACAGAGGTCATTTTTAGTGTTTGCTTATTATTACTTCTCAGTGTCTGGCATAGAACTTGAAACACTGTAAGAGTTTAATAAATATGATTTGAATGTTAAAAACATTTCTTGACTCTGTGATTTTCTAATAAATGTGTGCTGTCTTGCCAATCTCGTGATGCTCAGCACACTAAAGATGCTCAATAAACCTGTGTTCAAATATTGAATTGATGTTCAATGCATTTCCCACATATAACACTCTAGCAGCCCCAGCAGGAAAGGACATATGGCACATTTATTTGTGATAAATGTTCACTATGGCTGTTATTTCCTTGTTGTTTATTTACTTATATTAGTTTGAATCATGCAAAGTGTCTTTGTTGCAGACGAAAACTATTATTAGTAAATGCAGTCAATTTCACATAGTTCATCAGCTTAACGCTTTCCACCACAAACTTAATTTATCTGTTATGGTATATTTGACAATAAAATATTTGTGAAAACTCTAGGACTGCAAAGTGAAAATCTAGGGATGAGGAGGGGAACTCTAATGGAGCAATAGATTCTGTTATTATATTGCCTTTAAAAGAGATCACTCTTAGCACTGTTAAATTTAGCTCTGAACTTGCTTATGATAAGACAAAAAAGAAAAGCATGATAGATTCAGGCTAACTTTGGTGACCAAGTTTAAATGCTTACAATTCACACCCTATAAAATGTCGTGATGCTTAAGTTCTACACCCATAGATTTTCTTTTTCCATTGAGTTTTCTCCCGAAAGTCAGGACTTCGGTTCTACTCGTAAACAAAATATTGAAGTAATTGTCTAGATCCATTACTATTATTGAAACTGTTTTATTGAGAAATAGATGAGCTGATTTAGCCTCACTGTCCATATGTGTGACTTGCATCAGGTAACTCTGAAATTCTGTTTGACTCATAGGCTTCCTGCGTAGCGCATGCCCACAATGCGGGAGACCTGGGTTCAATTTCTGGGTCAGGAAGTTCCCCTGGAGAAGGAAATGGCAACCCACTCCAGTATTCTTGCCTGGAGAATCCCATGGACAGAGGAGCCTGACAGGCTACGGTTCATGGGATCACAAGAGCTGGACACGACCTAGTGCTCTTTCTTTCTTTCATGGTCTTGACTCAAATATTTTGCATAACTAGAAAAGGCCCCTTAGGCTTCATGGCCCTAGGATCCTGAGCTACATTTTGACTTGCTTCTCTCAGTATTCCCACAACCTTTGTTACACCTTCTAACAGTTTAACTGGTTTGTTTCTCTGAAGATTTTAACCCTCTAATTCCAACATGCTGTCGAGATTCAGTTTATTTCTACAATAAGATGCTAAAAGAATTGGGGTAGTGTCTAATTTTTAGATTTTCTAAAACAAAATTCAAAGTTTGCCTTGACATGGTCAAACATAAAGGAATCTCAAGAAAAAAAAGGCAAAAACAATGGAGTATTACTCAGCTTAAAAAGAATACATTTGAATCATGTCCACTCAAAAGATGGATGAATGTGATCTTATTTGGAGACACTTTTTTGTTGATATAATCAAATGAGGATGAAGTCATATTGGATTAGGGTGGGCCTTAATGCAATGACGGCCATCCTTATAAAAAGAGGGACGTTTAGACACAGATCACAGAGAGGAAAGACAGCCGTGAGAAGCCCAAGGCAGAGACTAGAGTCAGACTTCCATAAACTGAGGAACATCAAGGATTGCCATGGCCACCACAAGCAGGAAGAGAACGGGAAGGAGTCTGTCTACCCTTCAGATGTGAGAGGGAGCCATGCCTGACTGACACATGGGTTTCAGATTTCTGGCCTCCAGAAATGGGAAAGAATAAACTTTTTCATTTTTAGCCACCCAGTTTGTGATAATTTGTTACAACAGCTTTAGGAAACTAATCCAAAGATAGAAATAAAAATCGTGCTTTCTTTCCTTTCCATGCATGAGATGTCAAGGTGAAAAAACCATTCTCAAGAATTCCAGGCGTTCTGTCTCCATCCATGAGAAGAATCACTAAAATTCGGAAGGTGACAAACTTGCAAAATTTTTGAACTTGAGTTTAAAAGGTAGGTCATAGACATTGTTTCTTGGATAGTAAGATCTTAAAATTGTGTAGCACTTTCTACTAATTTGACCCTCAAGGAGCCCTTCCATGCAGATAAGGAAGCTAATCAAACTCTCAAGTGGAAGAAGAAGAAGAAGCCTAGATTCAGGAGGATTAAATGATTTGCTTGAGTTGCTCAACAAATCAATAAAAAAGCCTAAATGGTAACTTAGATGTCCCCCTTCAAGTCTTTATTTTTTATGATTCAGCCATAAAGCTCCCAAATAGGTGTGACTAGTTTACTATTTTCTGACGTGATATTTGACCTTCTGCTTAACACTTGGGAGCAGCAACCTTGCAGGTTGGGTTGTTTAACCAGGGAGACAGGAATTCCTGGGTCTATGGAAAGAAGGGGAGATTCAACAGTCTGAAGTAACATATATCGAGTGTATGTGATAAAATACACTTGAGAGCACTGGAAAATGTATGTGCTCTGGGAATTAGATCCCTATGACAGGCAAAGGGCATTGGAGAAGATGAGAATTTAAAAGAAATGAAAGCATAGAGTCTGCAAGTTGCTGAAAGTGCTCTAGGGAATATGATTTATGGCCAGAAACATAAAAGGCCCATAACGAACAACAGAATACAAAGCAGTGGTTCCCAACTGCCAGGCCACATAAAAGTGCCAGCCTCAATGGCAGAGACTCCTCTGAGGAGTTTATTAAAGACAGTGAGACCAGAACTCCTGTTCAGGGAATTCTTCAGCCCCTTGGGAGATTCTGATGCCCAAGTAAGTTTTGTCATTCTCGCTTCAGGAGAGGTATTAGGTGATGGTTTTGCAGGGTTGCTCATAAGCCATATTCTTCCTGCCCTCATTTATCCCCACCTGTAACTGACTAATATCCCCATTAGTCAGGGACTGGAGAATGTCAGATGCATAATAGACAATGAAGGGGAAACTGAGGCTTTAGTTCTGTGCCTCTCACATCAGCTTACAGAGGCAAAACTTTCTAAGGTTTTCTTTCTTTTTTTTTTTTTTGGTACAGTGTTTTTATAACATTTTTTATCTCTTTTTCACTAGGTGATAGAACCTATAAGAGGATACCCATTGTTTTATCTGAAATCAAATAGTCAGTGGGCAAAATCTTAAAGTAGAAAATATTTAAAATTTGTCAATGACCTCTTTTAATATGGTTCATTCATCAAAATCCCCTTTCAATCTGTTGTGGACTATCCAATAGGCAGGCAAAGAAAGTTCAGAGGACAAATCGCAATAGGAGTGAATAATTCATTCCAAAGAGAAAACAATACTGCTGGCTTTTAGAATTTACTAGATTTATTTAATGGTTATATTATTCATTCTGAATTATATATAAGAGAGGTGCCATACTATTTTCAGTTTCCATGGCTTCTGAACATTCTAATTACTCCTTTTCTTTAACTTTTTGTCAATTCCCAATCATCACATCTTTTGGATCTCTCTGTTTTCAACTACTATCTATGTGTTCAAAATATTTTCACTCATTCCAAAATTAAAATTGCTTTCAATAGGATTTGATAAACTAATTCACCTGGAAGAAACGTCTCAGACTATCTCTGATAGGGCTGGATACTGTATAGTATTTTCTTCTCTGCAGCCCCAGAATTTTAGGCATAAATTGTAAGTCCATAGTGCATCTATTTTGAGACCATGTTGCTTTCCAAGTTCTCCTCAAATTATATTCAAAGGCAGCTGTCCATGTTAGCTATTCTTGAAGCCACTTCTGAACGCTACAGCAAACAAACAAAATAACACCAGCGTTGGTCTCATTTTTTTCTTCAGTTTTTAGTCTTTCTTTCTGCTAATGAGCTAGCTTAGACTGTGTGTTGGTTTATTAAATGCTTAAATCACTTCTGTTAAAGCTATTGACTACATTTTAAATTATTAACCACCTTCAATATTGCATTTCCAAGGATTTAAACTGATTTTACAGGAGTTCAAATAACGATCTAGGGACTTGAAAATCTGAGAAAGCCCTGTGCTTTGATATTCTTCAGAACTTGAGGTCTACAGAACCTATCTCCCTTGTAATTTTTGTGGTACCCACAATCTCATTGGAAACCAGAATCATTTATCTTGTAGATTTTCATCGCATTTGACTGCTGTTTCCTGTTCCAACAAGAAAACAAAGAACAGAAGATTTAACTTAGAGTTAAATTTAAAAAATACTTGGTATGGAATTAGATTTGTAAAAAAATTTCACTTCTTTTCCTTCTTTTAATCACACACACACACACACACACACACAGAGCAATATGGCTTTACAATCAGGGAAGAAGGCAGTTAACTTCTAACTGTTGCATGGATTGAAAATCACCATAAATATTAATAAGAGAATAAATTCGGATCCTGGATCTTTAAGTTTTGGAATCTATCCAAGATAGAGTTAGCAACAGAACAATAGGTAATACTCTAATGATGGCTAATTAGCCCCTGCTTCAGAATTTCAGTTCCCATAGGATGCCTCTAATGATGATTTTCCACTACCATTACCTGCAGAGGGTTGTATAACTTGAAGGGCCCAATGTGATGAAACTGGCTCCTTCCAGACTCCCTAACTTTATTATTATCCATGGGTTT
>NW_011494656.1:3306824-3315932 GCF_000754665.1 Bison bison bison | reverse complement strand
CAATGGGTTTCTATATAAAAGCAATGAAGCACCTTTTCCTGGCTCAAACCTAAAAGAATATGACAAGGTATTTCAAGTGTGCATACATATGCTCCCCCTAAGATACACATAATTGGAAATAGTAAACAAATTCTTTAAGAAATAGTCTTCTATAAAGATGACTAGATAGCATAACAAGTATGGAAGACAGGCATAACTTTTGCCCGGCATATATAATGGCATTTGCATCCTTAGCTTGGGGCAGGCCAGCCTGGTTAACCAGAGACCCCGTAATTTACAGTAGATGTCTTTAATGAGGCCACTGAGAGACATGGGAAAGTAGACAGAGAGCGGGAAGAGTGAAAGTGGGTCTATAATAGAAAACAGAGGTTTCTAAATGCAGTTTCGGAAGACAGAGAAGGGTATAGTAAAAATTAGCATAACAGCCATGTCTATAGAAACATTCTTTACTTCTAAGCTTTCATTAAATCAAATACTAAGTGGCAATTACTGAAATACAACAGGCACATTCAGACTCTTGACAACGCTCAACCACTCTGGGCTTTATAAGCATTTGTCCCAGTTCACATTATGTCCCTATCACACGAGGCGACTGTTTTACCACAGTTAACAATCTAGGGTTCTTGAATGGCTCAATTATTTTGAGGTAATTCAAGACATCTCTATTGAGGCATCCAGTATTCAACCTGCGTTTAAATAGACTCTCGGGTCCTGAAAAGCATAAATGTATGCAATAGACAAGTTATCATCTGTTTCGGAGGGAGTAGGGCTTTACTTCCTGACTTAGAATTGTTCAATTGTGGGCACACACGTAGGATAATGTGCACAATGAAAAGTTTGATGCTATAAATATTTATTACACAACAGGGTTCAGAAAGGCCTACACTGAGTTGAGAAACAGGCAAGCAGAATCAACCGGCAGCATTTTGTTTTTCCTTTCTGGTTCTATATTGTTCAGTGTAGAGTTACTTCCAGCAATTCTTAAACATGTTTCACATTCGTCTGGGGTTGATAAGCAATGCCACTGTATCTCACCAATTTGGAAATTGAGGCTTGGACATGAAGCTGACTTATTGCATAGTTAACCCTAAATTGATGATGTTTCCTAGAGGTTAGAAAAAGAAAGTAGCCGTAAACTGGAGTGGAAAAGCCCCTCACCAGGTGACAGATCAACGTGATATTTCTGCTCCTTGACCCTTTTACTCAAACTTGTCCTGTGTGCAGTCCTTAGAAACTGGAGACATCAGGCGGACTGGACAACAATTCAGAGACTCTTAGGACGACTCACCTCGTGAAAGGGTCTTTTAGTGTATATATGTGTGTAAGTACAGACTGGCCGTTTTAAATGGCATAATCTTAGTCATGGTCTCTTTTGTAAACAACCACATTTTACCCACAATGTTTTTCATATTGATATTGTCAGGGTGATAATATCAAATCAGAATAAACTCTTCACATATCCTGGAAGAGTTGCTGCCGAGATATGGAAAAATATTTCTAATGGCCAGGGCATTAGTAGGTCTCATGATATTAAGGATATATTAAGGATATAATTATCTCGTGATATATTAAGGAAGCACCATGTATACAATCGTTGGGAGTGGAGTAAGGTAAGTTTGGGGGACTGGAGTCAAAATCATTTCTAATTGGTCCTAAGTAGTGATTGAGGCTGATCTAGCTATCTTTAGGGTTTAAAATGCTGCAACACATTCTATACACACCCCTTCACTTCTCCGCAAAACTGGCTGATTGTTCCTTTGTGAATTCTTTTCTCATCAGGGCTACCCTTTGTGATAATGTTCAACAACTATTAGCCTACATGAAGTTACTTTTGAGTCTTGAACAGAGTTATGGAGAAAGGAAGCTGGATCAAGGCTCTGCAACCTAGTGAAGATTTTGCGTATTGCAACTAAGACTCTGCACAGTCAAACATCAATCAATCAGTTAAATAGGGGGAAAAAATGTTCCTGGAAGACAGATGGATCTTTCTATCCTTCCTCTAATCCCAGATCCAGGGTCCATGTTCTTTCCTTTCATACGGAGTCTAGCTTATCTTCAGTCCAATTCAGTATAACTTAACCCATCAAGTCTCTTCAGAACTGTTACCTATGTGTTCATGCTCAGTCACTTAGTTGGGTCCGACTCTGTGATCCCGTGGACTGTAGCCTGTCTGGCTCCCCTGTTCATGGGATTTTCCAGGCAAGAATACTGGAGTGGGTAGCTATTCCCTCCTCCAGGGGATCTTTCTGACCCTGGGATCCAATTCACTGGCAGGCAGATTCCTTACCATTGAGCCACCTGGGAAGTCCCCTATGTAGTGCTGTATAAATCTGTGGGATTTGGGGAAGGCAGTAAGGAGAGATATGAGAGCATTTAAAAAGATATTAACAAAGCCCTTGGGAGACTTATAAGAACAATAAGAATCAAATAAAACAATAGTAATTATCAGTTGGCATGCATGTCTGTGTGCATGCTTACACACACACACACACACACACACAGCAATCTTTTCGATGATCAGATGAATATGTAACAGAATCCTGTGAATGAGCCCATTTCTAACTCTGGGTGAGTCCAGACACTGGAGCTCTCTCTTTTCAGAGCTTCCCCCAGCACCTTGTGTAATCACATCAAAGGTCAGGCTACTTTTTCTCCCTGAGGCTCAGCTATTAATGTTAACCCTCCCACAGCAAATTCATCCATGTTCCTGATGTTAGGATTCTTACCTTGTTTCTTTTTATCCTTACTCTACACAGTAATTATCTGGCTTAGACATAATCACGTGAGAAGCTTTCAAAAACTTTATTATTACAAAATGTTTCAAAACATACAAAATCTAGAGAACAGTAATGTCAGCCCCCTCATTCCTCCCAACATTTTGCTTCAATATATTTCAGTTCATGGCTGAATTTTTTTCACTTCCTAATCCCCCAAATTCATTTGAAGTAAGTATCAGATTTTTTATCATTTCATCCAAAAATATTTTCCAGTACATATTTTAGAAAAAAATTTGGATGTATAATTACATACTGTCATCACGCTTCAATATAGCATTAATTCCTTGATAGAACATAATATTCTATCAATTTTAAAATCAATTATTGCATAAACTATTATTTCAAAGCTTGTTTTATGTTATCAGAACTAGAATATGGTATGGATCTCAATTGGTAGTTGATATATATTCCTTAAGTGTCAAACCGGTCAATCCTAAAGGAAATCAGTCCTGAATGTTCATTGGAAGGACTGATGTTGAAGCTGAAGCTCCAATACTTTGGCCACCTGATGCGAAGAGCTGACTCATTGGAAAAGACCCTGATGTTGGGAAAGATTGAAAGCAGGAGGAGAAGGGGATGGCAGAGGATGAGCTGGATGGATGGCATCACCGATTCAATAGACATGAGTTTGAGTAAACTCGGAGAAATGGTGCAGGACAGGGAAGCCTGTTGTGCTGCAGTCCATGGGATCACCAAGAATCAGATGTGACTGAGCAACCGAACTGTAACAAGTGTCTTTTAAAATATCCCTTCCCACACCCTCTTCTCTTTTTCTTTCTCTCCCTCTGTCTCTGCTTCTGTCTCTCTTTTGACCTTACTAATTATTCTTTGAAGAAGTGGGTTGTTTCTCCTTTTTCTCACCATCTGGACTTCTCTCATTATCTTCCTGAGGTGTTATTTTATGCTTACTCTACTCTGTTGCTTGTATTTTCTGAAAATGAATCTAAATGCTCCATCAATTTTAGGTTTGAGCTTCCTGAAAAGCAGAAGTCATACCATATTTGGTAGTCTCTGTTGCTGTGATTTTAGCAGTGATTAATGATTATTACCACAATTCATTATGCCATAAGGAGTTGCAAAATAATGATATTCTAGTTCTAACTTCTTATGCTAACATTCCTATGGTATTCTAGTTCTAACATTCCTGGACTATGTATCTTAAAAGAATCTCCTCCATCCAACTCCAAATACCATTGCATTGGGAGTTAGAGATCTAACATAATGAATTTCGGGGTGAGAGGTTGGAGGAGAACAATTCAATTCATAGCATAGGATTACATAACTAAATTGTAAAGTCATTTGGAATAAATTGTCTGTAATGCCACCAACTGAAATAAAGACAGACATATTATTTAATTTTACTTTAGATTTCTAGGAAATGTTAATTTTGTTTTGTAATTATGTAAAAATTTTCATGAATCCAAACTGAATTACACAAAACTAGAAGATTATTTCCATCCGGTACCTCTTCACTATTTCTTCCCTCCCATGTAGAGAACATTAAAAAAATGTATTGCTTATTCTTTTAGATAGCATATTTAAGAGACATATTCTTAGGAACTAATTTCAGTCTACCAAATTAGAATAATAATAATTCTAGCAAGTTAGAATCCCAGAGGGAGGCCAGATGACTCTGATGCACGTATCTGATTACAAATCCTACATACTCTTCTTCAATGATGTCATTTATTCCATACTTTCTGTTATAACTTAAAAGCCAGTGACTCAAAAATCTATTTCTAATCTTCAGTCTCTTTTGGATAACGGATTGTTGAAAAAACCAGATAACGTAATGTCATCCTATCTTAATATATTCCAAGTAATCTTATTTGTTAAGTGTATCTGAGTATCTATATTGACACATTCTTAGAGGAACATAATTCTTTCCTTTTTCTTACACTCCATACCAAAGCCTGACATTTCTTCCAAGTTGTTCCTCAAAGTCAGTCTCTATCTTTACTGCCGTAACCTTTGTCAGGACCAGGGTTTCTCAGTCTTGGAACTATTGGCATTTTTGAGTAGATAATTCTATGTCACGAGGAGCTTCCTTGTACTTTGCAGATTTTCTAGCAGTATCTTTGTTATCTTCTCTCTTAGGTGTTATCAGCCTCTTAGGTGTGATCCAGACATTACCAGGTGTCCCGTCTGTGTGTGTGTGTGTGTGTGTGTGTAGGTGAACTCTGTGCGGTAAGGTGGAGGGCAGATGGAGAATCTCTTGTCTGAAGCATCATCACCTCACTCTTAGACTCCAACAAATCGTCAGGCCTGGTCTACCTGCTTCTAAAATCATTGGTCTTCCACATTACTGTATATTACAAAATGCATCCTTCTTAATCCCAAACTTTGTTTTTTCTATGGGATATAGGCAAATACCACAGTCAGCTCTACACTGTTCTTGACTAAGAGTCCTTTCCACCATCATCTTCTGCTACTCACTCCCTACCCTGCCTAGTTCCATCCCCTTCTGTAGTGGCAGCTGCTCATCCCACCTCTCCAAATCTCCATTTATTTCTCTTCAATTTAGGCACATACTTTTTCCTCAGCTACATACCACTTGCTTTTTCAAGATGGAAAACCTCTAATCCCTCTTTTTGTAATCTTTATGTATTCATTCTTATTGCTCTTTGGTTGTACAGTGCTGCATGTTGCATCTTAATTCCTCAACCAGGGATTGACCCCTCAGCCTTTGCATTAGGAGCATGGAGTCTTAACCACTAGATCACCAAGGCAGTCTCTCTAATCACTCTTTAAGCTGGTTCTCAAAATTTGTTTAGCGAATGAGGCTTTTCCCTTTACCCCCAACTCAAGTACAATACCAAAGATATCATATTGTAACTATTTATACTCACCCTCACTCCTTTTCCAGGTAGCTCCCCAAGGGTGGCTGGATTTATTCACAATGCTTACACAGTACACCAAAGGGACACTTACTTGTATCTTCACCTTCACCTTTCTAGAATACTCCATGTCAGTAGAAGTAGAAAAAAAAAATTGAGCAGTAAAATCATTCCTTTGAGATCTGCAGCCAGCTGGATTTAAAGGGTAATTGACTGACTGCATGTGATCCAGAAAACATATCACTCAAAACGCTTCTTTCAGAGTTACTTTTAACTTTTAAAAGCATTTTATTACTGCTAGAATTTGAAATAAAAGTTAGTAGTCCTTAACAGAAGAAAATGGCACCCAAGGCATTTCTAGAACTGATTGCAGAGTGCGCCTGTGGTGCCAGCAAAGGTCTGTTCCTTCTGACAGCACAGCTTCTGATCTGGAGCACTGAACTTCATTACCCACCTGTGCATTTCAGGCGTGGCTGCTGTCCTCTGGTCCATGCATGCCCTTTCAAGGATTCTCAAAAGAGAATCAGGATGATATTGAGATGTTGGCAATGTTAGCCTGTCTGGAGAGAAAGTTATACTTGATATGATGGAGATGATCTGACTAGAAAGACACAGGGAGGTGGGAAAAATAAGCTCTATTTGAATCCCTCATTAAGTTGCATACAGAAAAAGAGCACTTGCAAAAGTTAGAAACAAAACTAAATGAAATAGGGGTTGGCCATTTTTAAGAGCTATCTTTCTTTATGAAAGTTTATTCTTAATTTTAGCCTTTGCTATTCTAGTCATGATAGTTATATAAGCTTCCCACTTTCTAGAGCAAGTGGGAAGAAAAGGAAAGAAAAGTGAACATTAACTGAATGTATTTCATATGTGGACAATAATGTAACAGAGGAGAACAAATTTGACTCCATGTTGAATCTACTCCTTGAGCTCTAAGCTTTTACTCTGTCTCCCGTGTTTAGTCACTCTGGCTCTGCACCTTTGTAAAAGCATGTTGCCTCTAGCCTGAAACTTTCATGACAGCCTGTTCTCAAGGCTCTGGTCTATAAAGGTATATACACTTTTCCATTCAAAATCCCATGGACGGAGGAGCCTGGGGGCTGTAGTTCATGGTGTTGCAAAGAGTTGGACACGACTGAGCGACTTCACTTTCACTTTTCACTTTCATGCATTGGAGAAGGAAATGGCAACCCACTCCAGTGTTCTTGACTGGAGAATCCCAGGGACGGGGGAGCCTGGTGGGCTGTCATCTCTGGGGTCGCACAGAGTCAGACATGACTGAAGCGACTTAGCAGCAGCAGCAGTGTTAAAAAGATGCAAAACAGGAAATAACAATTGCCTTGTTGGAGGTTTATAAGAATATTGTGACCAGACCTACATGGAGAGTTGCAAGAATAAATGATTCCTGCACCAAGAAGTTTTCAACAACTGGCTTCTTACTATAAAAGAAGCCTGAATTCTAACCTAGGTAAGATGGTTCTTTGGGACACTAATTAACCATCTTGTACATCTGCTGGCTCTTCAAATAAAAATCAATATTTCTTACTCCAGCACCTCATCTCTTGATTTATTGGTCTGCTACAGCAAGCAATGTGAGCTTGGGCTTGGTAACAATAATGTGAAGAATGTAATATCCGTTACTTGGAAACTGAGGCTCTGTGAGATTAGTGCTGTCCTTATGGAGACAAAACTGGTAAGCCTTGATGTATTATTCAAATATGATTCTTTCTGTCTCTAAAGTCTATACACATTTTAGTTACCTCTTATTTTTCCCCTTTATCACTTTTGAGGCTTAAGTGCAATTCTTTGTACTTACTGCACTGGGGTTTAGTACAGAGACTTGTGTTCGCTATGTCATATTGCCATATTGGTAGAAAAATGCCCTTTATTTGGTTGACTTTGTTCTTCACAGCTGACTAGGGATAAAAGAAGCAGGTGAGGGTTACTCAAAAGCAAAAACAAACACAAACAAACAAACCTAGTAGTTGTCACCAATTAGGGAAAGGTTAGAATTAAGAAATTCGTGTTCCAATGCAACTATCCAAAGAATGGTTAAGCCTAAAAGTAGATTATGTTCATTGGGAATGGAGTTGTTTTACATGATGGTATTTTTAAATTCTTGCTCATGAAAAGAAGCAGAAGAACATTTATATTAAGGACAGAATCCAATCCTTGCAAATTCTTTGCTGTTTCTGCTAGTAAGACAAGGCAATGCACAGCTGATATTGTTTGTAAGAGCAGGGAACCTAAAATCAATCTTGGAGAGAAAGTCTTGACATCGGGGCTTGAGAAAGTGGGTGAAAAGATATAGGACCAAGGGAGAAAATGCACAATGAAGGGGGCTAAAGATCACACTTTTTTGGTTCATTTTTAATTTTTCCAAAAGCTTCATAAAAATGAATTCAAGAGTATCACTAAAATTCACCAAAGTGATGTGAAGATTTTGGACGTGGCCACCTCCCATTTCTACTGCTCTCTCCACTGTGAATGCAGTCCAAAAGACTAACCACTTCTGTTGGAAGTATATTGGACAACTCAAGCAAGCAGAAACAGACTGATTCTAAAAGTCAACCAACGGCTGTTAAGATTTATTTGTAAGTAGCCATTGATTCAAGATCTTCTCTTGATACTACCCTTAGAGATTTATCCATGCTGATTCACAAAAGCATGCTATGAAGGTAGAAAACTGGTATAATTATCTCCATTTTATAAAAGCAGAAACAGAGCCTTAGAAACAAATCAACCTTTCCAGAAATACATAACAACAAGGGAGAAGAACCCAAGTCCAGAGCACCTTTGCTTTGGACAATGTGGTTTCACACACTCAAGAAACAGTGTTTCTCCTGGGTCTGGGCCTTCCTCCCTGATGAGGCCTGGTATTGCATGATCTTTGCAACATATCAGCATAGACAGATGACTGTAAGAAATGTGCAGTGTATTTACCAAGAAATAGTTCCTTGCTAAATTACATTTGGGCAAACAAGAGGTTAATCTATAAGAAATTGTACTATAACTGGTGATCACTGGTAATAATAAATAAGACTTAAGAGCTCTGGGGTAGCATTTTAAATATACAATAGCTAATTAACTAAAACTATACAATTTACAAGCACGTCTATTGAAAACTTGAAACTGCTAGTAGAACATCCATTTACCACATGTAGTAGCTATTACATCATAAGAATATTTTCATTTTGAGTTTATTTTTGTGTATGGTGTTAGAAAGTGCTCTAGTTTCATTCTTTTACAAGTGGTTGACCAGTTTTCCCAGCACCACTTGTTAAAGAGGTTGTCTTTAATCCATTGTATATTCTTGCCTCCTTTGTCAAAGATAAGGTGTCCATATGTGCGTGGATTTATCTCTGGGCTTTCTATTTTGTCCCATTGATCTATATTTCTGTCTTTGTGCCAGTACCATACTGTCTTGATGACTGTGGCTTTGTAATAGAGCCTGAAGTCAGGCAGGTTGATTCCTCCAGTTCCATTCTTCTTTC
>NW_011494656.1:3194397-3306351 GCF_000754665.1 Bison bison bison | reverse complement strand
TGAATGGAATTGTTTCCTTAATTTCTCTTTCTATTTTCTCATTATTAGTATATAGGAATGCAAGGGATTTCTGTGTGTTGATTTTATATCCTGCAACTTTACTATATTCATTGATTAGTTCTAGGGTTAGGGTAATGCTGGAGAGGGTGTGGAGAAAAGGGAACCCTCTTACACTGTTGGTGGGAATGCAAACTAGTACAGCCACTATGGAGAACAGTGTGGAGATTCCTTAAAAAACTGGAAATACAACTGCCTTATGATCCAGAAATCCCACTGCTGGGCATACACACTGAGGAAACCAGAAGGGAAAGAGACACATGCATCCCAATGTTCATCGCAGCACTGTTTATAATAGCCAGGACATGGAAGCAACCTAGATGTCCATCAGCAGATGAATGGATAAGAAAGCTGTGGTACATATACACAATGGAATATTACTCAGCCATTAAAAAGAATTCATTTGAATCAGTTCTAATGAGGTGGATGAAACTGGAGCCTATTATACAGAGTGAAGTAAGCCAGAAAGAAAAACACCAATACAGTATACTAACACATATATATGGAATTTAGAAAGATGGTAACAATAACCCTGTATATGAGACAGCAAAAGAGACACTGATGTATAGAACAGTCTTTTGGACTCTGTGGGAGATGGAGAGGGTGGGATGATTTGGGAGAATGGCATTGAAATAAGTATAATATCATGTGTGAAACGAGTCGCCAGTCCAGGTTCGATGCATGATACTGGATGCTTGGGGCTGGTGCACTGGGACGACCCAGAGGGAGGGTATGGGGAGGGAAGAGGGAGGGGGGTTCAGGATGGGGAACACATGTATACCTGTGGAAGATTCATTTTGATATATTGCAAAACCAATACAATATTGTAAAGTTAAATAAAATAAAACTTAAAAAAAAAGAAAAAAAAAGAATATTTTCAGTCATCTGCTAATATGCTAAGACTTTCATTATAGTTAAATAATACGCATAAGACAAAAATTTTTCTTCTTTTAAAGTGACAAGAAAAGACATGCAAGGTTTGTAAATGCTACTTTATGACACTTGCAAACTAAAACTGACAGGGGATATAAAATGCTTATAAAATTCAAGCAGTAAAGGAGTTTCCTCCAGTAACTGGCACTCTTTTCCAGTGTTGAAAGGTGTTTAGTTTTAGTAATCCCAACAGACAGACAGATAGATGGACACACACACATCATATATTTATTCTCTGGAAAAAAAATCAAGTACTGTCTCCGCCTTCTACAGGGTTAAGAGTTGCTGTGATGATAGATGCTCATAGTGTGGTGTGTGTGTGTGTAGTTTCAATTGCTTGTTGTCACTGCATTTTCAGCTTTTGAAAATAAGGATTTAGCCTAGCTTCTCTTTATGCCTGCAGCTCCTAACTTGTGCCGACTCATAGTTTATATTCATTAAATGTGTGATATTTGTTTGACTAGTTCTCAATCTGGCAGTTATTATAGTTGATGGTGCCATTCAGGACCACTCAAAAACTGATGCAAATGCAGAAAGAGCTGGTGCAGTGGTGGGAATGTACAGGCAGATTATATACATAAAGAAACAAGACTCTTTTATCTACCCTAACTTAGCCATTTCAAACTCTTTTTTCTTTGGGATAAATATTGATTTATTGAGCTTAGAGTATGTATAAAGGCCCTGAGTGAAGGGTGCTACATATGTCTTGTCATTTAAACCTCAAAATAGCCTTGTCTGGAAACTATAATATCCTGGTTTTATGGGTAAAGACACTTATATTCAAAGGGGCTTAGCAATTTGTCCAAGGTCAAAATCACTTAATTTAGAAAAAAAAAAAATGACAGCAAGAGAAAATTACGATTGCATGGCCAGCCCACAGTTCTCTTTACAGTCCATCAATCCCACCTCTTTATGCTAGCATAACATTTCCAGGCTACAGTTCTGAAAGGAGAGGTCAAAGGAAGAAGAGTCCATAATAAAGCAACCTGAGCCTTTAAAATTCACTCTGACTTATGCTGACAGTTCTCCCTGATCATATGCTGCTCCTCCGCTACCTAGTTTAACTTCTGGGCTTCCTGTTACCCTCTCCTCCTAGGTTCCTGGGCTCATTTTCCTGTGATGTCCTCTGATACCTTCCAAGTATCCGTGCCCCAGACCTCTACCCATTGCCCCAACTCCAATCCATTTTCACAACTTTATGTTCCTAACATTGATCTAACATTGATTGATGCACCAGTTATAATGAATTCAGCCTTTGCAACTCACGAGAAAGTCCCAGAGACCTTTTCCCTCAAAACGAAGGACTTGACTTCAAGCTAGAGGTAAATCTCAACATCTAGGGCATCCAAATTCTTGTTCAGAGAAGGAAATGGCTCCAGTATCCACTCCAGTATTCTTGCCTGGAGCATTCCATGGAGAAGCCTGCTGGGCTACAGTCTGTGGGGTTGCAGAGAGTCCGACACGACTGTGCCGTTAACAGACACGCGCACACGCACACACACCCCACACACACATCCTTGTTCTTGTTTTTGTGTCACTTTGAAGAAAGCCATTCTCCCGTTTTCCACTCTCTGCTCTCCCTAACATTTCACATGCAATCACTGTGGGTCACTCCAGCTTTTCTCTCTCTCTCTCTCTCTCTTTTTTTCAATGAGTTCTCCTTCCTTTTCCTGCACTAGTTAACAACAGTTCAAATTAAGGGTCCTCAACCAAGTGGTACCAAGTACCAAGTGGTACATGGACTGTAGGAACTGGGCCACACAGCAGGACATAAGTGGCCGGCAAGTGAACGGAGCTTCATTTGTATTTATGGCTGCTCCCCATCAACGGCATTACCTCCTGAACTCCGCCTCCTGTCAGATAAGTAGGGGCATTAAATTGTCATAAGAGCTTGAATCCTACTGTGTTTGAATAATCCCGAAACCATCTCCCCCCACCCCACCAGGTCGGTGGAAAAATTGTCTTCCACGAAAGCGGTCCCTGGTGCTGGGGACTACTGTTTTAAATTATCCAATTTGACAGCAAAGCCCACAGGTCCAGAGGACTGCTTAATAGTGTAAGCTCATCCCCAGAAGGGATTTTGTTGGAGCACAGCTCTAGTATGAGCAGTAAGAATAGTAGGGTGTTGCTGGTGGTCACCTAATAACAACAAACACTGGTTTTGTGACTCACTAGATGCCTCGTAATTTGCTGAGTCCTCTGTATGCATTCTCTCTTTTACGTTGCACAATAATTTCCAGATAGACAGTACCTCTGCTTTTAAAATGTGGAAGACTGTAGCTGAAAAATCTTAATTGCCCAAGATCACATGGCACAGTCAGAATTCAAATGCGTGTTTATTTAAATCTAAACATCTAGCTATTAGCTACTGTCAGCCACTTCCTCCCTTTAGTGTCTCTCTCTATCCCTCATATTTTGCCTTATTTTATTGGAGAAGAGAAGGATTTGTGCACTTCTAATAACACATTCAGGACCACACAGCTAGCACATAACAGGGCCAAGATATCACCTTGCCTGCCTGAGTCTTTTTATGACACCAGGTGAAAACATTCTTGAAGGGATGATACATAAAAGTATAACCATCTTTATACATTTGAGATACATGTCAATAAAAAATCATAAATTCACTAAGAATATCTAGCCTTAGTTCAAAGAAGCAACGTTTATCTCTCTCTAGAGCCACTTTACTGGCAACCTGAGTCATTTTAGTGAGCCGGGGGACCCAGTCATTTCAATGCCTGTTGCCCTGGATGAGTGTCTTTTACAGTCTAGCTGAGTGCTCAGGTCAGAACCCTGACAGACCTGTTAATAGGCAACGCTTCTTTGGGGAAGCCAACAGGAGGTGTGTGAAAGACTGCAGAGCTCCGAGGGCTTTAAATTGTCTGTCTGTCACAGTGAGTCAGCATGTCCCAGGAACAGAGGGTACAAGCCCTAAGGAGGAGATTCCTGAGTCTCACCCTGCCAACATGGCATTACAGACACAGCTTTTAAAGACCAATACTGTTCACTGTATTTCCACTTGGTCTTTGTTCCTAGGACCTCCAGAAAATATTTTGCCCCAGGGTATAGCATATCTGGAAAAATATATAACTGCCTCTGGATATATCCTTTAATATCATGCGGCTACATGTCCATTCCAAACTCCCTAACTATCCCTTTCCCCATCCTTCCCCCCCAGCAGCCATGAGTTTGTTGTGCTGTATTTAAAATGGATAACCAACAAGGACCTACTGTATAACACTTAGAACTCAGCTCAGTGTTACGTGGCAGGGAAAGGGAGTTTGGGAAAAATGGATACATATATGTGTGTGGCTGAGTCCCTTCTCTGTTCATCGGAAACTATCACAAAATTGTTAACTGGCTATACTCCAATATAAAATAAAAAGTTAAAAAAGAATTGTCAAGTGGCCACTCAGTGAGAGTCTGGGGGAATCTGTAGGGAGCTAGCTGTTTTCAGAGAACAATAGGAACATAAAACATTTCCCACTGAAACCAAAGGCAGTTGGTCCTAGGACTGGATTTGATTTAAAATCAAAACATAACACTTGACTCATTTCCATAGTAAGAACTTTTCATTTTCTCATGATGCTTAAGTAAAGCATAATAAAGTTTAAAAAAGCAGTGGAGGATCTTAAATTCAGTAAAAGACCAGTAAGGCTCTTTAAACATTTTAAAACGCTGGGCAGGGTACTTATTCTCTCAGACTCTCAGTTTCTCTATCTGCTGAAATGAAAAACAGAAGGAAAACACTGTTTTCTTTTGAGTTTAATGAATTGTACTCCAAGGCACGTTGTGTTTTTTGGTATTTAACATGCTCAGCTCAGGCCTGGACAATCTCGTGTTGCTACAGTCACTGCGGTTACAATGGCGCTTGCATAGCTTATGATAGAACACCAGGTCAATCACTTGTTGGACAAGTGACCTTGGACTAGGTACTAAACGCCTCAGTGTCTCCATTTTTTTCATTTGTAGTATGAGGATAACAATAGCAGCTATTCCTAAGTGTTGCTTAAAGATTAAGTCAATTAATATGTATTAAGTACTCAGAATAGTTTCTGGAAAAACTCCATGCATACATGTTTCTTAAACAAATGTGAGTTTTTACCCAATGTCTGGGAAAGAACCTAGAGTCCATGCTCCACTGAGCTTAGCATAATTGCTCGGAAGTTTTCCTGAAACAAGGATCCTCTAATGCATAACCCTTTTGACTCATTCTTGTTACCTGCCTGATGGTTTCTGCCTGCAGGCATCTGCCTCTGTGGCTCCTGTTTGAACTGTTATACTTCCAACGTCACTGCATTTTAATGAAAGGAAAAAATGAGGCTCTTATATTTTCATAGACTGTCTCTAGATTCTGTGTAGAGCTCCATAACCCTAACTTTGCACCCCAGACACTAACAATAGAGTCGGTCCTGCTCTCATCTGTCTTGGTTTTCATTGAATGTTGGAGTCTAGACTATTAGCACCTAGCCACCTGCCAGGAGGGTTTCAGAAAGGGTGCCTGGAGAAGGGGTGGGTGAAGAAAAAAGCTCTGAAAGGATTCCTATCTGCTTGCTAGGTCTTACTTTCAATAGAGGTATTGAAAAATCATTATAATAACTCTCAATGGCACTTGCCAAGCACTAGCCTCTGTTCCAAGTGTTTTTCAAGTGTTGATCTTTAGAACTTTGTGAGGTACCTCCTATGACTAACCTGCTTTACAGGAGGAATAAACTGAATCTGAAATCTTAGTGTAATGTGCCAACATCACACTGCTGTGTGCGAGTGAGTGCTAAGTCACTCAGTCATGTTCAACTCTTTGTGACCCCATGGACTGTAGCTCCCTGGAATGCAGCTGCCTGCCAGGCTCTTCTGTCTATGGAATTTTCCAGTCTAGAGAATTGCAGTCTAGAGAATTCTAGAATGGTTTGCCCTTTCCTACTCCAGGGGATTTTCTCCACCCAGAGATTCAACCCACGTCTCTTGCATCTCCTGCATTGGCAGGTGGGTTCTTGGGTTCTTTACCACTGTGCCGCCAGGGCAGGCCAAGCCACACTATTGATAGGTGGTAAAGCAAGATTTCAAAACCAGAACACAGGCTTACACGTGGGTATATACACAAGCAGACAATGCAGCTAGGTAGAAATTTAATTTAAGATAAAATGGGTACCTTGGTACATGGTCTGTGGTCTCAGTTTCACCAAGTAAACTTGAACCCAATACTTGTCTTATTGGCTGTGTGCCTTCTGTAAGATCTTAATCTTTCTGAGTTTCTCCATTTAAATAGAAACTCTCTATAGAAATGAAAAAAAAAATATTGCCTTCCTATTGTGATATGAGACAATGTGTATGAAATACACAGTAAATGCTCAAATGATTTTTAGCTATGACAATAAATAGTATTAATAAGCAAGTATGATGGCTATGATGTAAGGAAAATGTCTAAAGCAATGCTCAACTCTTAGCTAGTTATCAATATATATTCATTTCATCTCTTTCCAATAGGATGTACTGACTATCCTCATGACAAGCATGTTTCCATAGCCAAGATTACAGAGTAACCTGAGGAAAACAGACACATTCTCAAGGGAAGAAAAACAAATGGAAATGCAAGAAAAGATCACTTCTTCAGAGAGAACTTTTTAATACTGAAGGAAGAATTTAGTTATTCATATTTAATGGGTGCAAACAAATATTTCAGGATGATGCAAAATTGGAGTCAATTCCTTTGTCTCTTAAGGGGTTTAGATTCTTTTTGAACTGTAAGGTTCTGTTCAATTACTTTCTTTCCATGAGAAGAAAATGATGAGAAAATCTAGTAAGATTTCACAAGGTTTGAAATACCAATACTGAACACAGAAGTCATGCTCAAGTAACTGTCATACCCTGAGGTGAGGCCTCCAGGACCAATTAACGGCAGAGCACTTCCTCAGTTTTCTTGGAATCAATAGACTGGCTTAACTTCACTATGTTCTAAAGATCTTTAAAAAGTGGTCTTTGGTTAAATGCGGTTTGGTGTTCATAGCTCACTTCCCCTTCTCGATGCCTTGATATTATGCTGCTTTGTCCGAAGTAGGTATCGATAAATCATATTTATATTCATCATGTTGAAAAGTGAACCAAACACTACCTTTTCTGATACAGTGAACAATCAATTAATCAGGACTTAATTAACCGAGATCATATATTGAAAATCTATTTCAAGCCATTTTCTATCAGCAATTAACCTTTAGAAATCAGATCAGGGTTCTCCACTTAGTGTCTTACCATTGCTGAAATCGAGAAGTCACCCAGACTGTGACTTCCTTTTATTGCTTGAAATCCACTTCCAAGTTCATGTTTTGTTCTGTTTTGTTTTTCTGAAATTCAGTTTCCCTGTGGCTGTAGAACTGAGGTCTCCGCTCTGCTTCTGGCTGTCAGTTGGAGGGCACTGTCAATTCCTAGAGTTTCTCACAGCTTCCTGCAGCCCCGTCTCGCAGAGAACCTCTCCTGGGCACTCTTGTGCTATGTTTATTTCCAGTCTCTCTTCAGCAAAGGCCACCACCCTCCTTTAAGAATTCACTTGACTAGGCTAAGCCCACTCAGGATAATTTCCCTTTGCTGCTGCTGCTGCTAAGTCGCTTCAGTCATGTCTGACTCTGTGGGACCCCATAGACAGCAGCCCACCAGGCTCCCCCATCCCTGGGATTCTCCAGGCAAGAACACTGGAGTGGGTTGCCATTTCCTTCTCCAATGCATGAGAGTGAAAAGTGAAAGTGAAGTCACTCAGTCGTATCCACTTCCTTGCAACCCCATGGACTGCAGCCTACCAGGCTCCTCCATCCATGGGATTTTCCAGGCAAGAGTACTCGAGTGGATTGCCATTGCCTTCTCCAAATTTCCCTTTGGATTAACTCAAAATCAACTAACTAGTGATCTTAATTGGATATGCAGGACCAATCTACCTTTGTCAAATAACAGAAGCAAATCATGGAAAGAACACTGCTTTAGCAACACAAGTCCTATACACCCTTCAGGAGAGGGGATCAAGTAAGATCTGTGTGCAAGGAAGTGGGCTTCTTGGAGGCCCTCTAGAATTCAGCCAATCACAGGTACCAAGAAAGCTTTGCCAGAATCAGCTTTAAAAGTCAATTGATAGATATAGCGTAAAGATCCTTTAGGGATATAATTAAATAAAGGCACTCAATACTGATTATGGCATTCACTGTTTTCTGGGATTAATTTGGTCTTTATGAGATATCAACTTGCTCATTAATTTATTTCTTCAACTCATTTATTTTTTATTGATTTATCTTTCTTTTCTGATGTCTTTCTTTTCTATTTATGAAATTAAATTTATAAATATATCTCTAAACAAAGCACTGGCTGCTTCATATCTATTTTGGTATTTCATTATCATTTAATTTCTAATATTTTCTAATTTCCATTATGATTCCTTATTGATCTATGTACAATTTATAAATACATCTTTTAATTGCCGAATATATTCAATCATCTTTTTTTTCTATTTTTGGTTTGTGGTAGTCATAGAACACACTTTGTGTGATTTCAGTGCTGTAAAATGTAGTAAAGCATGGCTTAGGTCCTAGTAAATAGGCAACTTGTGTAAACATTACAAATATATTTGAAAATAATGTGCACATTGCTTTTATTGGTTTTTATATATGACAATCATATATCTGCAAATCAGGTGAAATATGTTGATTATAATATTGAATTCTTCCTTTTCCTTAATGAATTTTGACCTTTTACTATATCAAAAATTAAAAGATATGTCACAGTAAATGTGGATTTGGGGTTTGTTTACTGATTTTTTTTTTTTAATTCTGTCAATTTTAGCTATATCTGTCTTGAGGCTCAAATTTGAAATGCTAAATGTTCTGGGTGGATTAAATTTTTATGATTGTAAAATGTTCCTCAGTAACTCTGATAGTGCTTTTTATTAGAGACAATATCATAAACTCAACTTTGATAATAATTTAGCTACACCAACCATTTTAGTGTTTACATAGTAACTATATTTTCCTACCTGCTCCTTTCAATCTTTCTGAACTCTTATAATTTGAATATGGTCTTATAAATAGTATGTTAATGAAGTCTTATTAATTCTTTGACACTAGAAACCTTTTGAGGTAAATATAAATGGTTGGTATATATTCATTTATATCTATTTGCTTTTGATTTTCCTCACTAGTTGTTTTTTTTCTCTTTTATGTGTTTGAATTAATTTTGTAGTTGATGATGATGATTCAGTGTCTCACGTTAATAGATTGGTAGCTTTATGCTCCTGTGTTGGTTACAAGACCTTCTTGTCTTACTAAAAAATGAATATTATTTGCTACCTTTGCCCTGTTTATAAATAATGCAAGTATCATAAGACCCTAACTTCATGTTCCATTCTGTTTTGGATTGCAATTCTTTGTATATTGCAGACCTCACAAGGGGTATTGTTATTGTCATATATCAATATCCACTGAACATTGATCAGATTTGCCCTTTCCTATTATCATTCATTGCTTTCTGCTTCTCAGATCTTCTGTCTGGGATCATATCATTCCTCCTAAAGAAACTAAAATTAACTTTTCGCCAACTCAATATTTTCTTTAGTGTGAATATGCTGGTGACATTCTCTTGGTTTTTGTTTGTGTGAAATGTCTTTACGTTTATTCTCCAGTCATATTCAGTATGGGTATAGACTTCTAAGTTATTTCTTTTTAGTGCCTTCAAGATATTTCATTTTGTTCTAGTTTGAAATACTACTGTTTTGACATCAACTTGAAGTCTAACTGCTCTTCAAACATATTATCCATTTTTTCTGGAAGCTTTTTAATAATTTTCTTTTTGGCTTTGGGTTTAGCAATTTTATTACATGTGCCAAGTGGAGCTTTCTTTTCATTTATGCCTCTTGGGGTTCAAAGGCCTTCTTGAATCTGAAAGCTAATATCTTCCTAGATTTTGGAAAGTTTTGTGATTATCACTTCAAATATTGCTTCAGCTCTATTTTCTCTCTTTTTAAAATTCTGGACACCAGTTGTACATGTATGGAATCTTCTCATATATCTTTTTATGTATTCTTCTCTATTTCCCATACTTTTAATTTTTCATTCTGCAAAATGTTCTTCATAGCCCATTTTATCCTTTCTTTGTGGTTTAATTTGCTTCAAAATATCCTAATTAAGCTTGTCAGATTTATTAGATAAAAATAGAGGATGTTCATTGAAATATAAATTATAAATAAGCAGTGGATACTTTTAATAAAATTATCTTTCAAATATTAGTATTGTCATTCAGTCACTAAGTCAGGTTCGACTCTTTGTGACCCCATGGACTGCAGCACACCAGTGCACTATCTCCCCAAGTTTCCTCAAACTCGTGTCAACTGAGTCAGCATCATCCAATCATCTCATCCTCTCTTGCCCCCTTTCAAATATAGTGAGAGGAAATTTATATGTTGAAGACCTTAAGCCTAAGAACTCAGGACATGACTGTATTTGGAGGCAGAGCTTTTAAAGAGGTTCAGTTCAGTTAAGTCGCTCAGTCGTGTCCTAACCCTAACCCAACCCTAACCCTAACCCTAACGTGGATTGCAGCATGCCAGGCTTCCCTGTCCATCACCATCTCCCAGAGCATACTCAAACTCATGTCCATCGAGTCAGTGGTGCCATCCAACCATCTCAACCTCTGTTACCCCTTTTCCTCCTGCTTTCAAATCTTTCCCAGCAGCAGTGTCTTTTCTAATGAGTCAGTTCTTCACATCAGATAACCAAAGTGTTGAAGCTTCAGCTTCAGCAACAATCCTTCCTAGGAGTAATCAGGACTGATTTCCTTTATGATTGACGGGTTTGATCTCCTTGCAGTCCAAGGGATTCTCAAGAGTCTTCTCCAACACTACAGTTCAAAAGCATCCATTCTTCAGTGCTCAGCTTTCTTTATAGTCCAACTCTCACATCCATACATGACTGCTGGAAAAACCATAGCTTTGACTAGATGGACCTTTGTCAACAAAGTAATGTCTCTGCTTTTTAATATGCTGTCTAGGTTTGTGATAGGTTTTCTTCCAAGGAGTAGGTGTCTTTTAATTTCATGGCTGTATTCACCATGTGAATTAAATTAAAGAGGTAATAAAGGTAAAATGAGTTGATATGGGTGGGTTCTAATACAACATAACTAGTATCCTTATCTCAGAGAAGGCTATGGCAACCCACTCCAGTGGAAAACCTGCCTGGAAAACCCCATGGACGGGGGATCCTGTTGGGCTGCCGTCTATAGGTTTGCACAGAGTCAGACACAACTGAAGCGACTTAGCAGCAGCAGTGTCCTTATCTACAGAGCAGATTCAGACACAGACACACAATGAGGAAAGACCCATATGAAGATAGACAGAAGATAGCCATCTGTAAGCTAAGGAGAGAGGCCTCAGAAAAACACCAAACTTGCTGATACCTTAATCTCGGACTTCTAGCTTCCAGGACTGTGAGAAAATACATCTCTGTTTTTCAAGCCACTTAGTCTGTGTTACTTTTTTATGGTAGCCCTAGCAAACTAATTTTAGTTATTTTTATTTGGACTCTGTATGTATCTGTTTCTATTGTTTGTTCTTTCTCTTGGTTTTCATTCAAGTCAATTCTTGAATGCCTTTTCCCCTTGTCACTTCAAAACACTTTATATATCATTAAATCAAATTTTTCAGTGAAACAGAATTTTCACAATGATTTTTGACATACCGTTTTTGTGAATCCGCAAATAGTAACTGCAAACATTCTCGTAGTTGTTTAGTGATGCATGTGAGAATTTCGTCCTTAGGGTACCTTCCTAGGGACGGAATTGTTAAGTCTGCACGAAAACTTTTCTTATTCGGATATGAGCAAAGGCTGCTCTGTTCCTCCTCTGCTCTTACATTATCCTGAGAGGACATGTGGTCTGTTCCTGTTTAAGCTACAGAATGAGCTTGTCTATGTTCAAGCATTTTCAGGGAGAAATAGAAGAAGAGGACAGGAAGTGGTGGTGCTTCTTTGCTCATAGAATGCTTCTTTCAACCACGATCTTGGGAAACCAAAGGTTGACGGGTCCAGGCAAGGTGACACATTCCACCCAGCTCTGTTGAATATGGATGTGAAGTTGCATTCTGCTGACTGGATAGTAGGGTCTCAGGATGCAGCATAGTTGATGTCACAGAATCCACTATGAAGTCATGACTGTCCTATGAAACATGCAAGTTCAAAAGGAAGTTTGAGATTCATTTTGAGAATCGATGCTTTTATTTATTAAAAAGTGATGAAACGAAACCGGAAACAACCCGGTCCTCATCCTCTGCTCCTGCTTGCTGCTCTCGTGTTTTGATAGGCTTCAGAGTTTGCTGTCACTTGGACTCATATACCATGACACCAGTGATCAAGTATCTCACCATAGACTGCTGGCTGCCTGACGGCCTCCACACTGCTCCGAGATGTGATGTCCACCTCTGTACAAGGTGCAGGGTGGTGAACTTTTAGAACTGTTAATAGAGTCAATTCTGCTGGACATTTATCTTGCAGGACCTGAGACTACTGTTTATGTGGTAGAGCTGACGTTGAATTTCATTAAAATTCAATCTTTCTGGATTTTTTCATTGTGGGACCTGGAGCCACTGTTTACATAGTAGGACAGATTTTCAACAGTTAGCCAAACTTCTGTCTTTTAATTGTAGAACCTGGGTTTTGAAGTCATTAAAGAGACAGTCAATTGAGTTGGCTTTTTCAAGAACCTGAATTAGTTGTAGACCGGCTCCCTGCCAAAGTCTGAGGTAACCTGGACTTCTTTGCATTCTGTTCATTCAAGTACCTGTCACTCTGCAATGTTAAGACAAGGAGTGTCTTGATTATACCTTTAGTTGCTTCTGCAACAGGAGTGTTGGAGTCTCTACTCTGGCAATCATCATGCATGCTTGCTAAGCTGCTTCAGTTATGTCTGACTCTTGGCGACCCTGTGGACTGTAGCCTGCCAGGCTCCTGAGTCCATGGGATTCTCCAGGCAAGAATACTGGAGTGGGTTGCCATTTCCTTCTCCAGGGGATCTTCTTGACCCAGGGATTGAACCTGGGTCTCTTATATCTCCTGCATTGGCAGGTGGGTTCTTTACCACTAGGGCCCCTGGGGAAGCCCCAAAGTATTCTTATGCTAGGCCTATATGACGGAATGGACAGCCTGCATCTAAGCTTTCGATTGAGTCTATTCACACACCAAGATTGAGGAACTGACAGGCAAGTGATAAATACAGTGGCCGTCATCACAAGCCTGCTTTCCTCCGGGAAGAGACTGAAGCTTCCGCTGATATTCAGACCAACCCTCTGTCCTGCCAGTGCCATGCTAATCTTGTCCTGAGTCTGCAGACTCAGTCGTGGACACATCCACAGTGCCCACTGTGGTCCAGCCCTGCGGCTGCCCCTTTGCCAACCACTGCAGGTGGCGTGTTAAGGACAGTGTGCTTTTAGGAACACAGGATGCATGGCAGACACGATGGGGTCCTCTCCCACCAGCATAACCGGATGAGATGACGAGGCCCCAGACAAGAACTGTGTGAAGCTTCTTGATCTTGGTCACCTTCCTCATGGAGCTGCACGGCCTCTCGTCCTTTGCCTCAAGCATAATATCCATGGTGTCTTTGGTTGGGACGACCTGCAGAGCTGGAACTCTCCACCGGTGGTCTCAGGAAGTAAACAGTTTATCCCCAAATAAACGAAGAGATGTCTTGCATCAGAAAGGGGACACAGCTGAAGGTCAAAAGAGCAGCCAGTGGCAAGCTTCAGACAGAGCTATTTTTCAGAGTCATGGATGGAGATGTTTACAGACTTCAGGGCAAGCATCTGGTTAGCTATCAGACAGATCTTTGTAGGTTTTGGGCCTCTTCCCTGGCTGACCTGGCCATGTCTGAGATACTGTTCACAGCCTGCAGCTCTCAGGGCCAGAGGCAGGATGTCAGATAGGGGCTGGGGGATGTGAGACTCACGGTCACCATTTGCCCATGAGTGCACACATCAGTGGGGCTTCCCTGGTGACTCAGAGGTAAAGAATCCACCTAAATGCTAAATGCAGGAGATGCAGGCTCCATCCCTGGGTCGGGCAGATCCCTTGGAGGAGGGCAGGGCAACCCACTCCAGTATTCTTGCTTGGAGAATCCCCATGGACAGAGGAGCCTGGCAGGTCATTTTATGTTGACATCACTTCACTGGGGTGGGCAAGCAGCCATTCTCTGCAAGCGTCCCTTTCTGTCTCAGTGTCCCACAGAGAGGAGTTCAGAACAACTGAGGGCTGGATAGATGCTGGTGGTTACGTCACTTAGTCCGCATTGCCCCAGATCACCTGGGCACCTGGACCCAGACCATGCCCATTTGGCATGTGGAAAGGCAGAGGCATTCTCCAAGGAGTTTCCCAACAAGCCTGACACCCCGGCGGAGCTTTTAACCCTGCCTCCCCATGGTGACTGTCACCACATCACAGCACTCTGTCTTCATCCCCATGACCAGTCTCTCCGGGTAGGGACACCAGCCTCTGCCTCAAAGACAGCGCCATCAAGCAGAGAGTCCCCTCTGAAAGCCGACCCTGGTTTTTAAATATTAACCCTATTGCCGTTCAATGTTGAACAATGTGCTTGAAAAGTGGCAGAAATGATTCAAGGCTCCGTATGTTGCTATCATGCTCCAGAGATGATTCAGCTTTGCTTCTGACAAATGATCAGGCTAAGGGACTAGCATTCTGAGATCACTTTATCTATTTCTTTAATTTTTAAAAAATGTTATATTGGAGCCTACTTGATTAACAATGTTTTGTTCAAGCGTACAGCAAAGGGATTCAGCTATACATATACATGTATCTATTCATTTTCAAGTTATTTTCCCATTTAGGTTATCATAAAACACTGAGCAATGTTCCCTGTGCTATGCAGTTGTTGATTATCTATTTTAAATATAGCAGTGTGTACTGGTCAATCCCAAACTCCCTCTCTCCTCTCCCGCCTCACCCCATGGTAACCAGAAGTTGCTCTCTAAGTGTGTGAGTTTGTTTTTGATTTGTAAATAAGTTCATTGGCATCGTGTTCTTTAGATTCCACTTGTAAGCAACATCGTATGATGTTTGTCTTTCTCTCTCTGACTTACTTCACTTGGTATGATAGTCTCCAATTCCATCCATGTTGCTGTAAATGGCAATTATTTCATCCTTTCTGATGGCTGAGTAACAGTCCCTTGTATATAGGTACCACATCTTCTTTATCCATTCATTTGTCAATGGACATCTAGGACTTTAATTCAACTTCAGTCCTTGAAGGTGTCATTCTACCTCTGTTATTTAACCTTTATCCTGCAGGGCTTCCCTTGTCGCTCAGCTGGTAAAGAATCTGCCGCAATGTGGGACACCTGGGCTCAATCCCTGTGTTGGGAAGATCCCCTGGTGAAGGGAAAGGCTACCCCCCGCATATTCTGGCCTAGAGCATCCCATGAACTGTATAGTCTATGGGGTGGCAATGTGTCAGGCACGACGGAGCGACTTTCACTTTCACTTTTATCCCGTAACCCCATCCCAAAGTGGACAGATTTATCTGACTCCACCTTGGTAGGCCTCACCCATGAGTTTTTGTCTGTCTCTGCCTGTGAGGCTTCTGAGAGAACTGCTCAGCTTTTCCACCTTGAAGACAACTTTTCCAAGATCAGAAAATGCCACCAGGGAGAGAGTTTTCCAAATCCTAGGCTTATCTCACCGCTCAACCTGCTTTACCTGGCTCTTAGCCTCATGAGTCACTACTACCTTGATTTTCTCTGATGTTTTCAAGTATTTGATGTTCTACTTTAAAATATTCTAATTATTCTCATTAGAGCTAATTCACAGGTTCCGTTTAAATTAACCTGGTTCAGAATTGCTGAAAATAGAACTATCCTCAATTGTCTTTTCCATCTTAGAAAAATCAGGTAATTAAAAGTCAGTGTTTATCTTTGCATAATCTAGTGTTCTGTGGCTGGAGTGAATCTATGGATAATAAGGAAAAAAGTGTTATTGCTGATAATTCCATAGAGACAGTGATTCCACAACTTGACCAGCACCTTTCCAGCAAGGCATTAAGACAGAAAGGTGCTCAGGACGACAGCGTAAAAATGAGACTGGCATAAGCTCACTCTCATCATGACAAAATAATCAAACTGACTGAAATCCTTGCCATCTTCGTAAAGATGGTAAAATGGGAGTGGAGTAGTATCTGATAAAATAGCAAAAAACAAACAAACAAAAAAGGACTTCCTGGTAGTTTGAGAGATCCCAAATAAGCCAGAAGGTAATGAAAGTCCTTAGAATGCTGAGGAGACTCACTGGCTTTACATAAGCAAATGAGGGATTTCAAAAGGAAAGACTGGATCCAGAGCTTATGGGTGTTGCTGTCATACATGCCGGGGTTCCCAGGTGGTCCTAGTGGTAAACAGTGTGGGAAACGTGGGTTTGGTCCCCGGGTTGGGAAGATCCCCTGGAGGAGGAAATGGCAGCTCCCTCCAGTATTCTTGCCTGGAAAATTCCATGGACAGAGGAGCTTGGCGTTCTATGGTTCATAGGGCTGCAAGGGTCATACACAACTGAATGACCAAGCACATGATATATATTATTAAATTAGTGCATATTAAAGTCTTTCAGAGATCCAAAAGGAGAGAAACTGATAAATGCATATTTGCCCCCAAAAAGCAATGGATCAAAGAAGGAAAGTGACTTTCAGTCTCTAAAACTTTATTCTAAACTGTAAAAATGGAAAAACACAGACCTTAAAGTATAAGAAAGGACTTGGCACCATCCACCAAGTTTTCTCAAAGCCTTAGTTGTTCTGAGAATCAGCCTCATGGTCCCACATGCTTTTAAATACTAAGTTAAAAAATTACAGAGCATAATATCTTAGTTTCTGGTTAAATATAAACTAAATAGATGTAAAATTGTACCAAAACAAGATTCCTTTATACAGAACAGAACTCCTGCTTTCTGTACTCCAGAAGAATGAAAAAAATAAAAGTCTTCAAAAGAATTTGCAAAGTGAAACCATCAGTAAAGCGTTTTTCCTACATTTGTTGTGGTATTTACTTGGCATTTTAAGCATTTTCTCTTGGTGTGACACATCCATTTTGCACATATGGGTTATTTTATTATTAACACATAATGGAGTAGTTAGGCAATAGCATTTCATGCCTAAGCATGTGAAAATTAATCTACCCTTTCAAATAAATCCATATTCATTCTATAAATTCTGCTTCCTCTTTCTAATTCCCAGACCTGTGCTTTATGTTAGGTTCAAATTCCTTTACACTATACTTTTACATACCATAAATATATATATATATATATATACTGGGTTAGTCTTAGGTAAAAGCCTATTTGTTTATTTAAATTATTTTTTAAAACCAGTAATCTTGATAGCAACATAGGGCCACTTTCTAGTTTAAGTTTTTCATTTCTATTCATTTAGTCTTCCATGTCTGATTTGAATGATACCAGAGTTCGTAGTAGTCAAAAAAAAAAAAAGATCTACAATTTTACTAGAATGTATTCATCCTTTCCACTAAGATTTTGTCTCTAGAAGACCAGCTTTTGATAACACGTAAAGAAATAACAGGGGCAACTGAATCAGTCCTTAAGTCCCTAATACATTATTATCACAGCAGTTTCTCAGATCAGCTGCTATGTTTAAAGGAAAGATTCAGAGAATGAGACTCAGGGTTCATGGACTGTCATTGCCATGCATTGAAATTACTGGATCTTGAGACTTATATTTTGTTCCAGGTTTAGAAAGCTGAACTCAAACCTTTTGTTCTCCTGCTTAATAGTGCTTTAAAGTATCTTGAGACGTATGAGTTCAGGTTCTTTAACGTGGCATATGGAGCCTCCACCTTACAGCTCACGCCTACTGCTTTTGCCATCAGTTTATGTAACACCACTCAGCGAATTGAACTTGATACCCCGTCTGTTGCTTGCTTCATGGTCATACTGCTCCAGGCCTCCACCTTTGCTCCCTTTCTGCCTTTGAAATGTGTTTCTCCTTCATTCTTCAGGAAAAGCTTGCTCATCTCTTTCTTGCTGGATGAGGTATCCCTTTCTCTATTACCATGCGTATTTCTGTATCTCCATGAATATGTCTGGTATGGCAGTGACTATGTTTTATTATAATCACTTATTTTTATGGCTTCCTTTCCACAGACTATGCTGAGAAAAGGGACTTTATTCTGCTTTGTATTCCTTTGATGGTTATTTTATGACTGAAAAGAGTTGGCTTTCTAAGCTGCTGTAACAGCATGCTGCTGTTGCTAAGTCGCTTCAGTCATGTTCGACTCCGTGCGACCCCATAGACGGCAGCTCACCAGGCTCCTCCGTCCCTGGGATTCTCCAGGAAAGAATACTGGAGTGGGTTGCCATTTCCTTCCCCAGTGCATGCATGCATACTAAGTCGCTTCAGTCGTGTCCGACTCTGTGCGACCCTATGGACAGCAGCCCACCAGGCTTCTCTATCCACAGGATTCTCCAGGCAAGAATACTGGAGTGGATTGCCATTTTCATAGGTGAAAGTCAAAGACTCAATGAGGGAGAAGATATTTTAATTAGGAAACAATGGAGTATGTGATCCTGGTTTTGTTCCAAACATACACTGAGCCCTAAACCTTGCTTTGGAGAAGGCAATGGCACCCCACTCCAGTACTCTTGCTTGGAAAATCCCATGGGCGGAGGAGCCTGGTAGGCTGCTGTCCATGGGGTCGCTAAGAGTCGGACACGACTGAGCGACTTCATTTTCACTTTTCACTTTCATGCATTGGAGAAAGAAATGGCAACCCACTCCAGTATTCTTGCCTGGAGAATCCCAGGGACGGGGGAGCCTGGTGGGCTGCTGTCTATGGGGTGGCACAGAGTCGGACACAACTGAAGCGACTTAGCAGCAGCAAACCTTGCTTGACAAGATACTGTACTATTTATCTGCAATGTAATAGAGACACAGTATTTCCCTATTTAATCCTATAGACAAATACTAATAAATAAGTGATACCAAGTTAGTACAGAGCCAGAGATATTAAATATTATGGTGAGTAATGGGAAGTCATTTTGTTGCTACTTTTGAAATGATGTTTCAAAGTGAAAATAATATTTGAGCTAAGGTATTCCAGTAAAAGCGTATGCAATAGATAAGGAGAAAAAAAGTTCAGATATTAAAGTATGAAGTTATTTCATGTGTTAAGAGTAGAAGAAAATTTAAAAAAACTGAAAAAATGTTTTTATTATTATTATTATTATTATTTTGGCTATGCCCTACAGCATGTGGGATCTTAATTCCTTTGCAAGGGATTGATCCCCAGCCCCCTGCATTGGAAGCATGGAGACTTAGCCTCCAGGCCACCAGGGAAGTCCTTGAAATAATATTTTTAAAAAGAACACTTATTGTATCTAAAAACAACTCTGAGAATTGAAAGATGGTCTTAGGGGGGCATTCATGGGTGAAAAGTAAAATCTGAAAGAGAAATTCTCAAAATGGTAGCAAAACAGTAGGCACCCTAGAGAGAGAACATTGAGCCTATAGCAGGTTCAGTTAATGGCCCCAGTATTTTCCTGTCTCTCATTGACATTTAGCGATATCTCCCCATTCTGCCTTTGGGGTGGGCCATGTTACTTGTTTTGGCCAGTGGGACAACAACAACTTTGACCTAAGCAGAGACCTGAACGAGCACTTGTGTGCTGCTTTTCTTGCCTCTCAGCAGAACCTGCTCAATGATGAGGTTTGTGGAGCAGAACCAAGCCAGTTCAGATTTCTCCATCAAGACCCAGGCATGTGAGAGGACCCCAACCATGGTTAGCAGGCTCCTAGTCCACAGGCCGGAGAAGGCAATGGCACCCCACTCCAGTCCTCTTGCCTGGAAAATCCCATGGATGGAGGAGCCTGGTGGGCTGCAGTCCACGGGGTCGCTAAGAGTCGGACATGACTGAGCGACTTCATTTTCATTTCTCACTTTAACGCATTGGAGAAGGAAATGGCAACCCACTCCAGTGTTCTTGCCTGGAGAATCCCAGGGATGGAGGAGCCTGGTGGGCTACCGTCTATAGGGTCGCACAGAGTCGGACACAACTGAAGCGACTTAGCAGCAGTCCACAGGCAGCTGCCCAGAAGGATGAGTCAGAATGTGTCTCCGGAGCCCAACTCAGACAAACATAAAGAGCAACTGGCCTCAAGATTTGTGAGTGAAAAGAAATATGTTTGTTACGTAATAGTGAGCTTTTGTACTTGTTTGTTATGCAGCATGATTTTGGCCATCAATTACTCATATAAGTATCCTGGGTGCCAAAAGATGTTTTCTGTAAAGGCATGTATGCAAGGTTGAACTGTGTTCCCCTAGATGATACCTGATGTTCTAATCCCAATAACTGTGAACGTAACCTTAATTGCATACATTGTGGATATAATCAAGCTAAGATGAGGTCTTTAATCCCATATGATTGCTGTCTTTACAGGAAGCAGAGAAGAGGTGTGGGGGGAAGAGAAGACAGTACATGAAGACTGAGGCAGAGACTGGCTTGATGCATCTGAAAGTCAAGGGACATGGAATTTAAAAAGGAGTAGGTACAAGTATGGGTGTAACAGATTCACTTTTCTGTACAGCTAAAGCTAACACAGATTAAATCGACTATACTCCAGTATCTATTTTTAAAGGGATGTGAAGGATTGCCAAGCACCGGCAGAAGCTAGGAGATAAGACTAGAAGAGATTCTCACTGAGGCCCCAGTAGGAATCAATTCTTCTAGAACCTTGATTTCAAACCTGTAGCCTTTAGAACAATGAGGGAATAAATTTCTGTTGTTGGTTCAGCCCCTCAATTTGTGGTATTTTGTTACTGCAGTCCTAGAAAACTAACACAACATATGATTAAGGAACAATCGCGACAGAAAACTAAAAATTTCTAAAAGAAGCCTAAAACATATGCAGAGTACTTGGCTAAAGCTCAAGAATTCATATACATTAAAAATATTATTCCTGACGTTTATATCAGGGATCCCTATAACCGAGAACATACTTAACATTATTTCTCCTGTGAAGATTCAAAACCTGCTTAAAAATACGATACAATCAGAAATTTCTACTCAACTTTCCTCTTCTTTGTATCATATAATTTATCTTTCTTATTCTGCTTCCCTTTATTTTATTGAGGTTCTCTATCTTCTTCATAGAAATCCTTTCTCAAAGTCTGAGCTGGAAGCCATGTTTAAGTTCCCATATTCCATGTACTCACAGCTTTGGTGATTTTGCAGTTGATATTTTAATTTGTCCATTTTCTGCCATCAAGTTCCAAACTCTGAATTCAGTGCTATGACTATATTCAGTTCTTAATACAGTGCTGAATATAGTGCCTGGAACAAGTGCTCAATAAAAAAAAAAAAATTAAGTGAATTATATTATTAATTTACTAGCCAGAGCTGTTTTCCTCAAGGCTCCAGTTCTACAGTTGTGTTCTTTGCTGCTGCTGCTGCTAAATTGCTTCAGTCGTGTCTGACTCTGTGCGACCCCATAGACGGCAGCCCACCAGGCTCCCCCGTCCCTGGGATTCTCCAGGCAAGAACACTGGAGTGGGTTGCCATTTCCTTCTCCAATGCATGAAAGTGAAAAGTGAAAGTGAAGTCGCTCAGTCGTGTCCAACTCTTAGCGATCCGATGGACTGCAGCCCACCAGGCTCCTCCATCCATGGGATTTTCCAGGCAAGAGTACTGGAGTAGGGTGCCATTGCCTTCTCCTCTTCTTTTCTAGTTTATCATTAATCTATTGGATTCTAAATATAACAGTAGGCATTCTTCAACCAATAGAAGTGATCTTATTTTGTTTTCAACCAAAACTTTGACAGTTATGTTACCATTTGAACAGCGCACAGGCAATATTTTGTCAAAGATAGCTCCACACAGATATAGCACAGTGACTAAAGGAAATGTTTCAGAGGCATGTTCTAGTCTCAGTCTTTGGCTTAGTGACATATGAGCTGGGTGACCATGAAAAATTACTTAAATTCTCTTAACCTCATTTTTCTCATTTGCATCATAAATTCAAAATAACAATATATAAATCATAGACTTGTCATAAGAAGCAAATGAGAACACACACACAGCTATTAGGACATATGAACCTGAATGGAAAAATAGGGCTTTGAAAAGAATTATGTGAGAATCCCATTGTATTAGTGTGCTAAGGCTGCCATGACAAAAATGGCAGAACTGAAGACCAAGGTACTGAGTGAAGTTTTTCTCCTTGTTTTGTGGGTGGTCCTCTGTCCATGTTTTCATTGGGTCTTTTCCTATTCATGTTTGTGTCCCACCCACCTCTTACTTATAAAATGAGGCATGTTTGCATATTAGGTTAGGTCTCACCCAAATGACTACATTTTACTTTAATTACCTCTTTAACGGTTTTGCCTGCAAAAGCAGTCACATTCTGAAATTTAAGACTTCAGCATATGAATTATGGGGGGTGCATAATTCAGCTCTGCTGCTGCTACTGCTAGGTCACTTCAGTCGTGTCCGACGCTGTGTGACCCCATAGACAGTAACACCCTTATTCCAGGGTTATGTTGTCAGACCAAAATGGTGTTTCTTATTTTCAATATCATGCTTGGTTTATGATCCTAAAGCTATGGTTTCATATTTAATATAAGAGGTGTTTAGTTTTTAATCTGTCATACATGTCAAAAATGATAGGGCACACACATAGCCTCCATGGTTTTAAACAAAATTCAACTCTAATCTTCCACTTTAAAAATGGGTTTTGGCAAAAAGTTATGTAACTCCTGTTAGAATATTATCACAATATTTTCTATGTCCCCATGGAAATGGAGTCTTTACTTTCTATTTCCATCACATTTTATTTATGTCCTTCAATACTGAACAGTATTGAAGTAGCCATTACACAGTAGCCATTACAGGCAACTTGCATCCCTATGGGCTGCCTGCCTGTTCACTTCTGAAGAATTTCTGTCCCAGACTCCCCTAGGGCATTGAAAAGAATATGTTTCTTTCTGGCAGTCAGCACTTGGTACATGTATGGATTGTGACTGTCTGTAAATCTGCATTTCAACAGTTTAAAACCTAAAAATATGAACATACATACATAGATGAACAGAATTCATAAAGATCTATTTGTTTCCATTGCCATTCAGTAGCTAGGTCATGTCCAACTCTTTGTGACCCCATGGACTGCAGCACGCCATGATAATCTGTCCTCTACTATATCCCAGAGTTTGCTCAAATTTATGTCCATTGAGTCAGGGATGCTTTCTAACCATCTCATCCTCTGTTTCCCTCTTCCCCTTTTGGTTTCAATCTTTCCCAGCATCAGGATCTTTCCAATGAGTGTCAACTCTTCGCATCAGGTAGCCAAAGTATTGGAACTTCAGCTTCAGCATCAGTCCTTCCAATGAATATTCAGGACTGATTTCCTTTAGGATGGACTGGTTGGATCTCCTTGCAGTCCAAGGGACTCTCAAGAGTCTTCTCCAGCAACACAGTTTGAAAGCATCAATTCTTCAACACTCATTCTTCTTTATGATCCAACTCTCACATCTGTACAGGTCTATCCCTGGCTAGTTATTGTTAATTAAATACAATTAGAATAAAGTCAAGACGTTTGATACAAGGATACTGAACCAAATTACAATGGAGAATATTTAGCAACTGTCTTTTTTATGTTGAGGGACAGAATTGCCAAATCTAGTTAAATGCAATCAGCTAAAATACCTTGGACACCCATGCATCTCTGGCTTTCAGTTGCAGTATGTGGGTCACAAAGGAGAATGACTCAAAGAAAATCTTTCCCCATTACATGGGAATGAAGTTAAAGGCCACGCTGGACACATGTGGGTCAGTAGCCACATCATAGTCCTTTCATGACAACTACAGTCAAGTTGTCAACAATTGTCATGTAGGAAATCATCTTGGTCTAGGTACCAGCAAAAAGTTGTGCATGGAATTTTTCCCTTCAGTATACCTTTTACTGAAAAAAATTTCCAACTGAGGAAATTAATTGGTTACACAACACAATTCTTGACAAGATGAAAATATATATTCAAATTTAATAAAGCTTATGTTTTGTGGTCATTGACTATTTTCCCATTGAGTATTTTCTTATATATGTAGTGTTAGCCAGCAGCACAATAATTCTATTGATAAGATACCTGAAGTTCAGGTCACATAAGAAATGTCCTCATTTTTAAGCCTGTGTTCTATGAAGAACAAAATAAATAGTATTAGGAAAATAGGCTATCCATTTGGGGAAAAAAAGGAAATTAAAATTGCTTCCTATTCTGCTTGTCTTAAGCAGCAATTTTCCCTGAATCAAACATTTGCATATAAAAGTGAAGCTATAAATAGGAAAAAATAGATATTTTTTTCTTTAATAATAATTGATTAGGATAAGTCTTTCTAAGCAAGAACAAATGTCTAAATGCCTAAAAGAATATAAGTGATTAAATTGTATAAATATGTATGGGTTTTCTGTGTTAGTAAATACCTTTCAAAACTCCAAAAGGCAATTGGCAAAATTAGTTTTTAACTGGTTAACTGATGAAGTGCCATTTCAGACATTAAAGTACATATAATTTTTAAATGTAAAAATAGTTTTCAAAGCATTAAAAAATGAAAAATCCAAGGAAAAATAAGCAAAAGATATAGAGTTAGAAAATAATGAGAAAGTAATAGAAATTATCCAAAGCAAATAAAAACATGCTCAACCTTTTCTCACATTATAAAAAAAAAACTGAATGACATTAAAATATGTAGACTCTTCACAAAGTCAAGTTTTTGAAAGCATGTAGATAAATATGCAAATTTGAATAACTTCTCACAAGTTAGTTTAAGATGCTCAGTCACTGCGTGCGTGCTCACTCAGTCATGTCTGACTCTGTGACTTGATGGACCGTAGCCTGCCAGGCTCCTCGGTCCGTGGGATTCTCCAGGCAAGGATGCTGGAGTGGGTTGCCATTTCTTCCTTTCTGCAATCTTCCAGACCCAGGGATCAAATCCACATCTCCTGCATTGGCAGGTAGATTGTTTACCACTGAGCCACCTGTAGGTATTTCAAGGTAAGTATATTAAAAAAATTAAAATACATATTCCCTTTGGCTTATAGTCTCCACTGTTAAGAATTTTCTCTATAGGTAAAATGGGTATATAAGATGTTCACTGAAGGACTATTTTAAAAGAAAAATATGGGACATTTTATCATAATTAAATGCAGAATTAAAGCTTTTCCAGTAACTGAAGAAAATGAGATTTAATAAAAATTTGTCTGATGGAACAGGTAAAAGTCACCTTTCTTTTTCTGTTTTGGAAAATCTGGCATCAGTGCATAATAGGAAGAGACTATTATAATTTTTTCAATCTCTTCATATACAGTGAAAAAAATAGTTTTATCTCTTACAGAAGATACTTTAACTTTAGAAAGTGATTTTTTTTCTTTCTTTCTTTCCATTTCTTTTCTTTCTTTCCATGTATAAAAGTAGAGCTGCTCTACGAGTGAATCATCTTTTTATAACACAACGTGAAGAAAATACATTCATAGCAGAATGAAATATATTTACTTTGATCTTGTTACAATGAGAAAGGGCCAGAACGGACCTAAAGTCCCATTCATCACGTGTTTATGATGAAGGCATTAATCATGATAGCACTGTGTCTCGTGTAGTAAGAGCAGTGGATCAGGAAACATACGGAAACAGTTTCAGGCGAGTACATATTTGCTTGAGATCCTCTGCATTCAAAGTCAAAACACTCCCTGGCCAGGGCACCTCGTATATTTCCAACCCAACATCTCCGGTTGTGTTTTCCAGACCTGCAGTTAAAATGCAACATTGGATCATGTTGGGTGGTGTTTAAGAGCACCCCATGAACTATTTGGATCATGTTGGGTGGTGTTTAAGAGCACCCCATGAACTATTTTGGCAGCCGTGGACCTTCTAGAAGAGTGTGGAGAATCGTAACATCTGCCCTACGGGGATGAAGTCAGCTCCAGCCACCACAGACCACTTGTGCTTTTGGCAATCTAAAAAAGCGATGGTTGTACTCACCAAGATCATCCATCTGAGTTTCTCCCACAGTGGTCAGGGCTGAGATCCATTGTTCATGTGAACTGGACTTAGTAACAGACATAACATCCAAAGTTAAAATAGCAATTCTATACCTAAACACCAATAGGGACACTTTATTATCAGCTCTGATCTAGGAAAGAGCATCCTCACAAAATCAAAATACTATGGGGTACACATTCTTTTAGTAGTAGCACATGCCCATCATTAGCTTCTTGATTGAATTGTTGATGCACTATTTTCAACGGCTTGGAGAAACTGCAGCTATTTGTTTTCCTTTGCCCTCTGTCCTCTGCTCAGCTCCTACTCATGCACACGTTTATAGATGCCAGCAGTCTAAGGCTCTCGTTTCTAAAAACAGAATTCAGAGCTGTGCGAGCACAATATCTCTGTTTTATCATCACAGTGGATGACATGCTCAGAAAAAGATGCTTGATTGGGCTTCTTATGCAATGATTTGCTATGAAAATCTATTTAATCTCTTTGTTATAAAAGGCCTTACTGTGGAAGTGGTTACTGATACTGACAGTTTGGGCTTCATTTTGTTCATTTGTTACTATATTAGTTATAACTTTAAGAAAATGTCCAAGGATCCTTATGAGATATTCATCTTGCTCATGGGAATTGCTGAATATTTTTATTTGCCAAACTGATGGAGCTCATAGTGATCAAGGGATGGGCCTTTGACTGGTCTTGGTCCTGCCTCTACAACTAACCAGCCATGTCATTTTGGAAAATATGTTTAACCTCTGACTTAACTAGGAGGAATTATTCTAATTGAAAGTTGCAGAAATCCAAGTTTAATTAGTGTATAGATATAGATATATATATAGATATATACATACACAAAATGTTGAGCAACATGACAAGAGCACAAGATGCAGAAGCGAAATGATTTGATCCAAGGGCTCCACACCATCCATTTCCCTGTTTGAATTTCTTTGTATCCAACTCACTTTCTTTTAACAGAGATAGACATTTTCTATGTAGAATATTCCATGAACCACTTCAGGCATACACACATAGAATCCCAAGCAGAAAGCCAGGGCAATACTCTTTCTCAATTTCTCACTAACTCAAACCAAAGAAATCTATGGGAGTGACTGTGATCCAGTTGGGACAAATACCCATCCGTGAAAAAATTCAAGAGAGGCGGAGGGCTACAACTAGTTCTCCCTAAATCTCAAAATACGACTAATGACGCCTCTCCTTTCACTAGAAGAAAAGTAGAGAGAAGAATGCAGGGTTGAAGCAATTTCCAGGTTTTTTTTTTCCATTATTTTCAGCTGCAAATTGGGAATAACAGTACTTACTCTCTACAGTTTCCATGAGATGTAGATGGCATAACATATATAATCACTAACACAATTCTTGGCCAATGGCTGTTGTTTAGTCACTCAGTCTTGCCCGACTCTTTGTGAACTCATGAACTGCAGCATACCAGGCTTCTCTGACCCTCACTATCTTCTGGAATTTGTTCAAACTCGTCCATTGGGCTGGTGATGCCATCCAACCATCTCATTGTTGTCCCCTTCTCCTGCCCTCAATCTTTCCCAGCATCAGGGTCTTTTCTAAGGAGTCAGCTCTTCACATCAGGTGGCCAAAGTGTTGGAGCTTCAGCATCAATCCTTCCAATGAATACTCAGGGTTGATTTCCTTTAGGAGTGCCTGGTTGGATCTCCTTGCAGTCCAAGGGACTCTCAAGAGTCTTCTCCAGCACTACGATTCAAAAGTATCAATTCTTCAGTGCTCAGCCTTATTTATAGTCCAGCTTTCACATGTTGGCCAATAGAATAGAATCAATAAATAGTGACTATTATTATGACATTTGTATTAAAGAAGGCATACAAAATGATATTTTATGGCATGTCTAGTCTTTTTATTACATGAGATAGAGCATAAAAATTTAGTAATTATCCACATTTACATCATTTGAATTCCATCATAAAGCATACCTATTTCTTATCCTTAACTCTTTGATTCACTAAGTATCTCCATGTGCTTTTATATCATTGTTAATGAATTTTTTTCATTTTCAGTAATTATGAAGTTCTTGATTGTATTTCTCATGAAATGTTGGTCTTCATTTCTATGGTTTATTTAATGATATTTAGTGACCAATTAGATCTTTGAAACATCAAAGAAAGCATTTTAAAATGCAATTAGCACTCTAAAAAGAATGCAATATTTTAATTTTAAATTTGAAACAAAAGCTAATGTATTGATGTCTTTAATAAAGATCAAAAATTTCAGTTAACCAATTATCCAGAGAAGGAAAGACATTTCAAATGATTTGCTTATTATTAACAAGCACTACTGTTTGTTATATATACCTATAATTTGTGTGTAACAAATACTTATCAGCTCTTATTACACACAATAAAAAATAGAAATAATGAAATTATGAAATAAAGTCATTCTTTAGTGAGTGTATCCTATTTTTCAGAGGCTGTGTGAAGTTTTTACATATATTTCCCATCTTCTCTTCTCTCAAGTCTTAGGAATTTAGATATTATTATTAGTTCAATATTGAGCACACTAAAGCACAGAAAGAACCAGTAACTTGTATCCAAGTTTTACAAGCTAGTTAATAGTAGAGTTCGTATTTGAATCTAGGTCTGTAAAGCCTATGCTACTGACCGCTATAAAACACTGGCCATTGTCTTACAGCTTGAAACACCAGGGCTTGTACATCTGTGTGTTTTCCTATCATCCTTCCTATAATGCATTCTGACTACCTCTCAATTCAAACCATGCCAGCTCCAGGGAGGGTAATGAAGAGTTATGACTTCAAGGGACTTCCTGCTAGGTCACCAGCTGGATTTTTCACGTGTTAACAAAGATAATGTGAAATGTAAATACACAACATCATTAGGCAAAAATGGGTGCTTAAATTAAGAGCAAAGGGCTCAATTTGCTGCGAATACGCACAATGACAAACCAATTACCCACTCGGAATGTGCTGACACTATTATTTCCCACCGTATCAGACATATGCCATTGTTTAAAGTCTTCTTTAGGTCTTGCTTTCTTGAAAAAGTGCCATCACCTTTCAAATCAAAGTTAACAGCGACGTAATGCTAACAGCCTCGGGATGATCTTTCTGCTTGTAAGTTTCTGTGCATCCTATCTGTAATCTCCCCTCACTATGACTTGTCTTTCTTTCCCTGCTTCTAGTACCTTACCCCAGTCAAGTGATGCTTGCTATGTGTGAGACTAGCATTTCCCAACACGCTCTGCAAAAGTTCTATGGCACATAATTGACATTGCATGAGATTCATATTCAGCAAGTTTGGGAAAGACAGGGAGATACTTGTAAAGGCTTTGCAAATCTTCTCAAGGATATTAAAATGCAAATAGGTACATCCAGAAAGGAGATATGAAAGGCAATAATTCCCAGATGCATCTAATCATGAAACACTGCTTTTTGGAGCATCTCTCTAAACTTGTGGTCTATGACACAAAGATATTGCTTGATACCCCTTCCATGTGCTCATTTTGCTTCTGTTTCTGCTTCCTAATCAGTCTCCATTTTCTCACTCCGTCAACAGATTTAGATGTCTGTAATTAATATGCATCAATATCTGTAGAGCAAACATTTATAACATGTTTAGCTATGTGATGGACTCTGAGCTAGGAACCTCTACCGATTTAACTCAAAGCAATCCCTTTAAGTGTTCTAATTAAGCCCATTTTACTTATTTAAAAAAAATGACAATCTGAGAGGTTATGGGAATTGTCCAAGGTCACTTGGTTATTCAATGGTGAAACAGAGAGGCACTCAGCTATCAGATTCTAATGCTAGAATTCAAACTCTTTAGCAAAGGCATTAAACAAAACTTGATACCATGCCTTCCACCTTACCTTCCCTCTATCAATCATCTAGTAATACAACAATTTATATGCATGTTTTTACCTATTACTAATATTCCCTTCATATCTCTAATTTTCTTGAAGAGATCTCTAGTCTTTCCCATTCTATTGTTTTCCTCTATTCATTTGCGTTCAGAGAAGGCAATGGCACCCCATTCCAGTACTCTTGCCTAGAAAATCGCACGGTCAGAGGAGCCTCGTAGGCTACAGTCCGTGGGGTCACTAAGAGTCGGACACGACTGAGCGACTTCACTTTCACTTTTCACTCTCATGCATTGGAGAAGGAAATGGCAACCCACTCCAGTGTTCTTGCCTGGAGAATCCCAGGGATGGGGGAGCCTGGTGGGCTGCCGTCTATGGGGTCGCACAGAGTCAGATACGACTGAAGTGACTTAGCCGCAGCAGCAGCAGCAAGGGTATATGGATTTACTTGCCTATGAGTGAAGATAAAATGAGCAAAACATGTAAACAAAAATATTAGGAACTTTTCCTCAATCTCACCAGCTTTAACCATACTGGAAACAAATGTAGCAATTACTGGTTAATCTAAGTTTTTAATAAAGCAGATTATGGAATTTTTAGCCATATATTTCCCATGGTGGATTATGTAGGTCTTTTTTTAATATGTTTAATATTAAGCACCAGGAAAAAAACTATGGTATTTCAGTCTGAGGTACTTATAATATATACAATAATACAAGCTCTGTTCATTGATATTTTATATTTGAGTAGCAAGTGACATAGGTCTGTCTCTTGCGTTCCATTTTCTTATGTATTCTTGACCTCCAATATCACACTGATGAGTCCCAATAATTGAGAAAAAAAAAAAAGCATATTGAAAAGATGCTTGCATAGCACTCCAGGGCTAACAAGAAGTGGGAACAATTTCCACTCCTGGACTTGAAGGGTAAAGGAAGGCATGAGCATCAGAACCTAGATGCAGAGGGCTGCTGTGCTGGGGCAGGGCCTGAATAGGTGCTCTGGGCATTGTCAGGAAACACAGTTAATGCCAAACTGTGACCCACTCTGTAGTAAATTTGGGAAAATATGTCTAACTTTACTACATACTCTCTTTCCACTTTTCAATTCCCTTCCAATGTTTTCCACTGACTATTCTCAACTGCAGGGGAAAGGGAAATCCAGTTGACGAAGTCCATAAAGGTCAACTTCCAGGAACACAGCACAGGAAGGACAAGGGTGGAGAGTGAATCTTAGGGCCAAACGGAGACTATTCGGTACAATCATAAATCATTAGTTTAAAAAGAAAAAACAACATGGAGTGATGGTCTGATGACTTGAATAACTTTTAGTTGTAACCAAATGTCAGATGTCATTTAACTTCTCTGAACAAAATTCTCAGGTCTGGACTGATAAGTTTATCAGGATAGAAAGTCTGGAAATGATTTTTTTTTTTTTTTTAACTCTTCCAAGCTACATAGAACTAGTCTGTCTTTGGGCTTCAGATTTTCCCTCTGTAGCTAGCAAGAATTTATCATTCAGTGTAATAAAGAAGGAAGGAGCTTTTTTTCCCCCAATATTTATGTAGAGCAATGTAGGAAAGTAGTGTGTGTAGATATACTGTCCCAACCATCTTCATATACAATAAAACAAAACTGCTGCTTTTTTAAAATCCATCAAATTTCCTATAATAGTTGAGTACAAAAATATTACTTATAGTCATGCCATAACCTTCAGAGAAGAAAATTTTGGTTCTATTACATGGAAAACAGGAGAACTGTAGAGAATATTCTTAGCTCAAACAATGAAGTTAAAGCCTATAAAGAGGTAAAATATTTTCATAAAGCTAATTTCTCATAGCACTTTCTTCCAAAGTAGATATTTAATTTCAATTCCTAAATGTTTCAACATCACAGTGCAACTAACTCCTGTCTAATAGAAAGGATGCTTTAAAATTTGATTTAGACTTCCACTTAAAAATTACCCACACCGACACTAAACACTGTGAAAAGTACTGTAAGAAATTCAAGAGTGTTCTCATATAATACCAGAAATTTGTTGGAATTTTTTTTCCCTCAGAGAGTAGGACCATTATATAGATATTTAGGATATAGGCAAAATGAACTATGAGACCTTAAAAAGGTATCATAGTTTTATATGCTATTACTGGTTTTATATGCTATTAATTACTAATGTTTATACTTTATAGTTTAAAGATAGTTTACTCTGCTCACAGATGTTATGAGTTCATTGATATATAATTATTATTGCCATTTTGTAGATGAAAAAACTAAAGCCCACATTTAGGGAGGTGGTAAGGGCTTAAAATCCTTATTGTTAGTTTCAGCTTTTTTTTTTTTTTCCCCTTTTTAATCTATTCACTTATCCTAATTCACCATGCCTCTTTTCCTCAAAGAAGACTAGGTCTATCTGTGAGGGTGAGGAAATGAGGCAATGAAATAAATACAGAGAATGAGTTCATCCAAATTTGAGCTTACCTACCTCACTGCTATTCTTTTTTAGAAAAAAATATGGGCCCATTTCCTCTCAGAACTGGAGCAAGAAATAGTCTCCTCTGTCACTTGGCACAAGAATGGGAGTGTTAACCATGTGTCAGGACACATTTCAACAGTGGTAACTCATTTTTGTTTCTGCACATCCATTAAATTACTGCTGTGTTCTCAACCAAGATAGCAGCTCATCTACGGCACATGAAGTGACCCTCAGCCCTCTGTCTGAGGCTGTTACTCATAAACGCACCCGGGGTGCACTTCCGGGTGGCAATGCATGCATGTAGGGACAAGCACATTTATTGTCAGCAATCAAGGGCATGAAAACCTCTGTGTCAAGATTCCTACAGAGATTTTCTCCTTGGCAAAGAAAATGCCTCCCTCTCCTCCCTCCTCCACTTCCTGTAAATGTCAAGAGAAGTTGGCATCTGGAAGAAAGCTAGAGGGCTATCTCTAAGCCCCCCTCGCTGGTGTCTACACTTGCTGCGGAACGCCTGCCACGTTAATTGCAGCCTTTTCGGTAACCTTTATGTTCTCCAAGGCTCCAAGGAGCAATTAGCGCTGTCCACCGCCACAAATGGATTCACCCAGGCTTCATTCCTGCACTTGTCTGCTATTACTCGGTCTCAAAAAGCAGCTTCTGCTAATGCCTTGGCAGGAATATAAAGTATATTGCAATGGATTAATGACAGAGAATTAGATATATTTTTAAACAAATTTTTGATTGAAACTTAACCTATATATAAAAAGTTGCTCAAATCATATCACCAAATTAACATACCTTGTAATAACATGCCAAGTCAGAAAAGAAAACATTACCTGCATACCAGAAGGTCCCTTGGAGTATCCTCCCATTCCCTACACCCTCTGGGTAACCAGAATCCTCACTTCTAATTTCATAGGCTAATTTTGCCTGTTTTGAATTTATACAAATTGAATAACACTGTTATGTTATCTTTTGAGTATGATTTCCTTTGCTGGATATTGCATTTGTGAGATATGTCCATCTTTTGTTTGTTGTTTTAAAAAAAGATTTTTTTTTTTTGATGTGTGCCATTTTTAAAGTCTGCATTGAACTTGTTATAACACTGCTTCTCTTTCATGTCTTGGCTTTCTGTTCACGAGGCTTGTGGAATCCTAGCTCCCCTACTAGGGATCGAACCCAGATACCCTGGGTTGGAAGGTGAAGTCGCAACCACTGGACCACCAGGGAAGTCCCCCAACCATGTTCTTTGATGTAGGAGTCATTTGCTCATTCTCACCGTAACATAGCAGCCCAGTGCAGGAATATATCGGAATGTATTTATTCATGTGACCATTGGTTGTCATTTTGAGTAGCTTTATCGTATGTACCCAGTTTTGCTGAGTATACATAACTAACAGAAGACTTAGTAGATAAGGGAACACGTGCATTTTTATCTCTGGCAGATTTTGCCATATAATTTTTGAAGTGATTTTATGAAACGGCATGCCCGAGCGTGTAGGGAAGGTCCCCTCGACCACATTCTGCGAGCACTGGGTTTCCTCAGTCTTTTCTCACTGAAGCTATTCTGTGGGTTCTCTGGTGCTATTTCCTGTGGTTTTAATTCACTTTCCTTTGATAATAATATTGAATTTCTTCATATGCCTATTGGAATATAAATATTCTCTTTCATAAAGTGTTTTTCAGATCTTTTACTTGTTTTTATTTTTCCACCTTTGGTTAGCTACTTTTTGTTATTAATGGAGAGAAATTTTTATGTATTTTAGACAAAAATTCTTGTAGGATACATGGATAGATGTATTATATACATAGGATATATGCATAATATTTCTGCCCACTCTATGATCTGATTTTTATTATTCTCATAGTGTCTTTGATAAACTTGAGTTCCTTATTTCAATGAAGCCTATATTTTATCATTTATTTCATTATGGTTGGCATTTATTAATTCCCTGTTTAAGAAATGCCTGTTCTCGTGTGTCTTCTTGAGAGTCAAGCAGCAGTTAAGAGTTTTCTTCTTTTAATAAAAACTAGGGGCCAAGATTCACTTTTTTTCCCCACATGAGCTCCCAGTTTTCCAGACTTAGCTCTCTGTCCACTTTAAAAAATCTCTTCCATTCAGCACTACTGTGAAGTTATAAATCAGGTTATAAATCTCAGGTTATAAAACAACACTTCTCTTTGCTATAAATCAGGTAATTATGTACATATGAATCTGTGTCTGAATTTATTTTTCTATTGATCCATATATATCCTGGCTCCAATACCACACGTTCTTAATTTCTCTGGCATTACTGTAAGTCTTGATATCTGATATTCCGTCTTCTAGCTTTGCTATTTTTTAAGATTATCTTAGTTATTCTGGCCGTTTATATTTACATATATATTTTTATACCAGTTTGGCAGTTTCCACAAACATACATAGATGCATATATGCACAAATCCAAGATCTGTTAACATTTTTTAAATTATTGCATTGAATCCACAGGTCAGTTGCTGGGGAATTAATGTCTTTACAATATTTAGTCTCCCAACCTTTGAAAAGGCAAGCACTTCATTTATTTAGGTTTTACTTAACTTTTTTTCTCAGTATGTGCTTCATGTGAAAAGTTTTATATGCTTTCATATTTGATTTATTCACAGGTATTTTATTTTTCTGCTGTTATAAATATTTTAAATATAATCCAATTTTAGTTAATTTCTAGATTATTTTGAATTTTCCTCATAAATGATGCAATTTTTAAACAATAAATCTTTCCTAACTTAGGACTTTCATCAATTATGTTGTCTTTTTAACTCTTATAGTTCATAAGACCACCTCCTTCACCACTTAGTAATTAATTGTTCTAATTATGACCAGTAGTATTATTATTGTTAATAAAGCTGCTGTATTATATAGTCTATTCATTTATATATGCTCCCATATTTACATTATATTTATTTTTTATTCTTTATTGCATTTCTATTTTCTGAGATTATTATTCTTCTGCCTAAATAAAATTCTTTTAGTACTTGCTTCAGTGTGAGTCTACCAGTGACAAATTCATTCGCTTTTTGTATTTCTAAATATTTCTTTATTTTATGATCACTTTAAAGTAATTTTATTTTTAAGATTAATAATAATAATGATAATATGAATTCCACTCTCTTCTAGATTTCATTGTTTCTGTTGAGACATCAGATGTCATATTGCTGTTCATGTGAAGCAATGTAACTCTGCTCTCACCCTCCTCCTCCCTGCCTTAACTGTTTGTAGCATTTTCTCTTTGTCATTGAAGACCAGCAATATTCTTTAATGAGTTTAGACATAATTACTTTCATACTTATGCTGTCTGAGCCTTTAAGTGCTCTTGGGATTTACAACTTCATATCTTTATTCATTTTGGGAAATTCTTGTCTATTTTTGTTCAGTTATTGTTTCTGCCCCATTTTTGCCCCTTACGCTTATGGAATGACAAATACAAATCTATTACACTTTTTTACCAATGCTGTTTCTCATATCCAATTACATATTTTTCATCATTTTTGCTTTTCATGCCTCAGAAGATATTTTCAGCCAGCTCATCTTCTGATTGTCTAATCACCTCTACAGATTATGGTTCAACTTATCTATTAAATTTTGAATTTCAATTACTGCATCTTTTAGGTTTAAAATTCTATTCGATTATTTTCATTCTTAATTAATATAATTGATTTAATTCTGTTAGATTATTAAATTTCACTGATTTTAATTCTTCAAAAAGAGAAAAAATCCTTTATGTTACCCATTAGCTGAAATACATTAATAATATTTATAAAACCCATGTCTGGTAACTCTAACAAATGGATATTATGGCTAATAATTTTTGGTTGCATGTCAGACATTAAATGTGGAAAATTGTAGAGTTTCAAATGGTGTCATCTTTCTCCAAAGAGAGTTCATTTTATTCCTTGTACATCAGGAGGAATGGGGGCAGATAACCTTAATCTGGTCAAGACAAGACCTGACTCTAAGCTCTCGCAGATTTTGGAAGACTGGATCCACTTCTAATTCTTCAATGCTATTAAATATAGCTTTTCATGGATTTCAGGTGAGCCTGGGGTTTTGATAGTCTGGGTCCTAAACTACTTCTTTATCAAGCACTCTGGAGACATTCAGAATTCATTACAAATATTCTAGGCTTCTGTATGTACATAACAATAGTAGTTTACAAGCTTGAAAACAAGGAGTCACTAGATAAAATTAGTTCTATATTGGACCATGAAGGTAATGATAGCAGTAAGTATACTTTTATAAACAAATATTATAAATTGATACTAATATTAGAGTTAACACTAATATTAGTATCAATTTATAGGATTTGTTTATAAAAGTATAAAATAATTACCAAAGTTTCAGTAAGTATTACAAAAATATAACATGGCAACCTCATGTACACAAATAAATTTTTCTGTAAAACTCAAGTCAAAAATCTGAACTTATGGAAATCTAAAAATTGGCCTTGATTATCTGTCAGAGAAGGCAATGGCACCCCACTCCAGTACTCTTGCCTGGAAAATCCCAGGGACCGGAAAGCCTGGTGAACTGCTGTCTATGGGGTCGCACAGAGTCAGACACAACTAAAGCAACTTTAGCCGCAGCAGCAGCATGGCATTCTGCAGTTTCAACTTCTATATTTTTCCGTGAATGCAAGACACAAGAGTATTTTTGTCAAAACTAAAAAGTGAAAATGAAATATTTCAGCCTGCTTCTTAAAGTTTCAAATGTAAGTTGGAATGAAAAGGTACAGGAAAAGACTCATCATATTGTTAAAACTAATTCACTCAAAGATCAGAAAATGTTTCAGAAATGCATAATTGATGAACTTTCAAGATTTGCCACAGGTAAATATAACAGTAATAGTAGGGTTAGTCACCCAGTCATGTCCAGACCTTGTGACCCCATGGACTGTAGCCCACCAGCCTCCACTGCCCATGGGATTCACCAGACAAGAATACTGGAGTGGGGAGCCATTCCCTTCTCCAGGGGCTCTTCCCTACCCAGGGATCTGCATTGCAGACAGGTTCTTTAACATCTTAGCCAACAGGGAAGTCCCAAATATAATAAGGTAATTAATTATTTCAAAGAATTTTTAAATGAGATGTAGAAGTCAGAGATCATCCATGGAGAATAAGACTGCAAGGCCCAAGGCCCCTCAATTAACTCCTGAATATGTGAAATTTTAGATTTAGTTGTTATCTCCTATATGATTAATAATTGCTTTACATATAACAAGAAGCCTTTTCTACTGTAGATAATGAGCACCAGCTTTCATCAACACAAAGGAGAGAGAATGGGAAAAGCAGATTTAATTTCCTTGAATGAGGGAGTAGAGTAGATGAGTTTGCATGTAAAATTGCCATAAAATAATGGGAAATGAGTTTTGAGAAGAGCAAGCTAATGATCACTACAGAGAACTTTATAAACTCCTGAATCCTATTTTTAATGAAAGGACATATCTTAATAGTTCAATGTAATTTTTAAGGAGCTATGGGGACATGGGAAGGTCCTGGGTTGGAAGAAGAGGACACATTTGAAGCTGAAAATCTGTTTTACCATTTACAAGCTGTGTAAGGAGTCATTTAAAGGCTCTAAACGTCAGTTTCCTCTGTTATCAAATGGTGGTAAAAAATTATTTTTTTGTGTGTTTGTTCTGTGATTGAGTGAATTAATTTGCAGGGTTTCATATATGATCATAGCTAATATGGGCTTCCCTTGTAGCTCAGTTGCTAAAGAATCAGCATACAATGCAGGATACCCAGATTCAATTCCTGGGTTGGGAAGATCCCCTGGAGAAGGAAATGGCAATCCACTCCAGTACTATTGCCTGGGGAATCCCAGGATTGTGGCCTGCCAGCCTCCTCTGTCCGTGGGGCCGAAAAGGTCGGACACAATTTAGTGACTAAACCACTACCACCACTACCAATACACACAGAGAGCTTACATTTAATCCTCATAACCACTCTGTTATAAACATGTTATTAATAGCATTCCAACACAAGAGAAGAGAACAACACAAGAGAAGACTCTACACATGGACAACACCACATGGTCAACACCAAAATCAGATTGATTATATTCTTTGCAGCCAAAGATGGAGAAGCTCTATACAGTCAGCAAAAACAAGACCAGGAGCTGACTGTGGCTCAGATCATGAACTCCTTATTGCCAAATTCAGATGTAAACTGAAGAAAGTAGGGAAAATCACTAGACCGTTCAGGTATGACCTAAATCAAATCCCTTATAATTATACAGTGGAAGTGAGAAATAGATTTAAGGGACTAGATTTGATAGATAGAGTGCCTGATGAACTATGGATGGAGATTCATGACATTGTACAGGAGACAAGGATCAAGACCATCCCCATGGAAAAGAAATGCAAAAAAGCAAAATGGTTGTCGGGGGAGGCCTTACAAATAGCTGTGAAAAGAAGAAAAGTGAAAAGCAAAGGACAAAAGGAAAGATATAAGCATCTGAATGCAGGTTCCAAAGAATAGCAAGGAAAGATAAGAAAGCCTTCCTCAGCAATCAATGCAAAGAAACAGAGGAAAACAACAGAATGGGAAAGACTAGAGATCTCTTCAAGAAAATTAGAGATACCAAGGGAACATTTCATGCAAAGATGGGCTCGATAAAGGACAGAAATGGTATGGACCTAACAGAAGTAGAAGATACTAAGAAGAGGTGGCAAGAATACACAGAAGAACTGTACAAAAAAGATCTTCATGACCCAGATAATCACGATGATGTTATCACTCACCTAGAGCCAGATCATCCTGGAATGTGAAGTCAACTGGGCCTTAGAAAGCATCACTATGAACCAAGCTAGTGGAGGTGATGGAATTCCAGTGAAGCTATTTCAAATCCTGAAAGATGATGCTGTGAAAGTGCTGCACTCAATATGCCAGCAAATTTGGAAAACTCAGCAGTTGCCATGGGCCTGGAAAAGGTTAGTTTTCATTCCAATCCCAAAGAAAGGCAATGCCAAAGAATGCTCAAACTACCGCACAATTGCACTCATCTCACACGCTAGTAAAGTAATGCTCAAAATTCTCCAAGCCAGGCTTCAGTAATATGCAAACCGTGAATTCCAGATGTTTAAGCTGGTTTTAGAAAAGGCAGAGGAACCAGAGATAAAATTGCCAACATCTGCTGGATCATCGAAAAAGCAAGAGAGTTCCAGAAAAACATCTATTTCTTCTTTACTGACTATGCCAAAGCTTTGAATGTGTGGATCATAGTAAACTGTGGAAAATTCTGAAAGAGATGGGAATACCAGACCACCTGACCTGCATCTTGAGAAATCTGTATGCAGGTCAAGAAGCAACTGTTAGAACTGGACATGGAACAACAGACTGGATCCAAATAGGAAAAGAGTACATCAAGGTTGTATATTGTCATCCTGCTTATTTAACTTACATGCAGAGTACATCATGAGAAACACTGGGCTGGAAGAAACACAAGCTGGAATCAAGATTGCCGGGAGAAATATCAGTAACCTCAGATATGCAGATTACACCACCCTTATGGCAGAAAGTGAAGAGGAACTAAAAAGCCTCTTGATGAAAGTGAAAGAGGAGAGTGAAAAAGTGGGATTTAAGTGAGCTTTAGCTCAACATTAGAAAACGAAGATCATGGCATCTGGTCCCATCACTTTATGGGAAATAGATGGGGAAACAGTGGAAACAGTGTCAGACTTTATTTTTGAGGGCTCCAAAATCACTGCAGATGGTGATAGCACACATGAAATTAAAAGACGCTTACTCCTTGGAAGGAAATTTACGACCAACCTAGAAAGCATGTTCAAAAGCAGAGACATTACTTTACCAACAAAGGTTCGTCTAGTCAAGGCTATGGTTTTTCCTGTGGTCATGTATGGATGTGAGAGTTGGACTGTGAAGAAAGCTGAGCACCAAAGAATTGATGCTTTTGAACTGTGGTGTTGGACAAGACTCTTGAGAGTCCCTTGGACTGCAAGGAGATCCAACCAGTCCATCCTGAAGGAGATCAGTCCTGGGTGTTCTTTAGAAGGAATGATGCTAAAGCTGAAACTCCAGTACTTTGGTCACCTCATGCGAAGAGTTGACTCATTGGAAAAGTCTCTGATGCTGGGAGGGATTGGGGGCAGGAGGAGAAGGGGACGACAGAGGATGAGATGGCTAGATGGCATCACCGACTCGATGGATGTGAGTCTGAGTGAACTCCGGGAGTTGGTGATGCATGGGGAGGCCTGGCGTGCTGCAATTCATGGGGTCACAAAGAGTTGGACACAACTGAGCAACTGAACTGAACTGTACTGAATAGTATTCCAAGAGTTACCTGGCAGTCCAGTAGTTAAGACTCCTTGCTTCCCATACAGGACGTGAGGGTTTGATCCCTGGTTTAATAACTAAGATCCTGCATGCCATTTGACGTGGTCAATAAATAAATAAGCACTATTTCCAGTCCCTCAGGGGAAGAAATGAAGCACAGAGATGTTACGCTACATGCTCAAGGTCACACATCAAATAGGTGGTGGAAACAGGATTTGAACTCAGGCAATCTTGCTTGAGAGTTTATTATTTATTTTTATTTATTTATTTGGGTGGCTGGGTCTTCCGTGTTTGGCACAGGCTTTCTCTAGTTGTGGCAAGCGGGGACTACTCTTCATCAAGAGTTGGGTACTCCTCTTTATGGTGACTCCTCTTGCTTTGGAACACAGGCTCAGTAATTGCAACTCACAATTGAGTTGTGAGGCTCAGAATGCAGGCTCAGTAGTCATGATGCACAGGCTTAGATGCTCTGTGGCATTTGGAAACTTCCTAGACAAGAGATTGAACCTGTGTCTCCTGCATTGGAAGGTGGATTCTTACCCACCACACCACCAGGGAAATCCAAGAGTTGATTTTTTTAATATCAACTCTCTAAATAAGCACCATTAACAATAGAAGTTATGTAGTCATGAAAATGAGAGTGAAAGTGAAAGTCGCTGAGTGGTGTCTGACTCTCTGTGACCCCATGGACTATACAGTCCACGGAATTCTCCAGGCCAGAATACTGGAATGGGTAGCCTTTCCCTTCTCCAGGGGATCTGCTCAATCCAGAGATCAACCCAGGTCTCCCGCATTGCAATCACTTCCATTTCTCTTCCTCTATTTGCTATCATACCCTATCCCTGATTTCATTGAACTAAAGCTAAAATTAGGATTTCAATTCAATGGACAAGAAATTCCCCATGTCTTTTCTAAGGTTGGCCTTTCTCTTTCTTTTTAACAACCTATGCCTGTGAGGCACAAATTTTTTTTAAGAAAAAAATTCATTGAAGAATCACATTTATATAAAAAAAAGTACACAAATCATGCGGAGAAGGCAATGGCACCCCACTCCAGTACTCTTGCCTGGCAAATCCCATGGACGGAGGAGCCTGGTAGGCTGCAGTCCATGGGGTCTCTAGGAGTCAGACACGACTGAGCAACTTCACTTTCACTTTTCACTTGCATGCATTGGAGAAGGAAATGGCAACCCACTCCAGTGTTCTTGCCTGGAGAATCCCAGGTATGGGGGAGCCTGGTGGGCTGCCATCGCTGGGGTCACACAGAGTTGGACACAACTGAAGTGACTTAGCAGCACACAAATCATGAGATTATAACTTGATGAGTTTTCATAAACTGAATGCTCTTGGAACCAGCATCCAGATCAAGAAAGAACATGTTCAGCCCTTCCAGGCCCTAGAGACTCTATCACAATATCACCCCCATGTGTATCTACTCTCCTGCCTTATAACACTATGGCTTACTTGTACTTATCTTGATTTTACACAAACAGAATAATATTGTATGCATTCATTTTATAAATAGTTTCCTTTGCCTGGTTTGTAATGTTCATCTACATTGTTAGTGTAGTTATACTTTATATCTTATTGTTGCAATGAGACTATGCATTCATTATAAAATGAAAAGACTCCAGATGTCTAGTTTGGAACTATTAAGAATAGTAATGCTATAAATAGGCTTCCCTGGAAGCTCAGCTGGTAAAGAATCCACCTGTATTGTGGGAGACCTGAGTTCAATCCCTCTGTTGGGAAAATCTCCTGGAGAAGGAAATGGCTACCCACTCCAGTGTTCTGGCCTGGAAAATTCCATGAATTGTAGAGTCCATGGGGTCAAAAAGAGTCAGACATGGCTGAGCAACTTTCACTTTCAATGCCATAAACACCATTTTACATATATTGAAAGTGAAAGTCACTCAGTCATATCTAACTCTTTTGCTGACAAAAGTCCGTCTAGTCAAAGCTATGGTTTTTCCAGTAGTCATGTATGGATGTGAGACTTGGACTATAAAGAAAGCTGAGCACAAAAGAATTGATGCTTTTGAACTGTGGTGTTGGAGAAGACTCTTGAGAGTCCCTTGGACAGCAAGGAGATAATACCACTCAATCGTAAAGGAAATCAATCCTGATTATTCATTGGAAGGACTGATGCTGAAGCTGAAGCTCCAATACTTTGGCCACCTGATGCAAAGAACTGACTCTTTGGAAAGGACCCTGATGCTGAGGAAGACTGAAGGCAGAAGAAGAAGGGGACAACAGAGGATGAGATGGTTGGATGGCTTCATCGACTCGATGGACATAAGTTTGAGCAAGCTCCAGGAGTTGGTGATAGACAGGGAAGCCTGGGGTGCTGCATGCAGTCCACGGGGTTGCAAAGAGTTGGACACGCCTGAGTGACTGAACTGAACTGATGTGTGTGTGTGTGTGTGTGTGTGTGTTATATATATATATATATACAATCCATGAAGTTGCAAAGTCAGACACAACAGAGCGATGATCACACTCACTCACACACACGTGAGTGTGTGTTTCTATTGCTTATACACCCATGAATAGAAATATTGAGACATTAGAAATTCTCATTATATTTTTAATAAAAAATATTTTTAGAGCAGTTTTAGATTTACAGAAAAATTGAGAAGTTAGTAGATATGTGTGTACCTCATATCCAGTATCCCTTATTAACAGCTTTCATTATTATGCTACATTTATTACAATGAATGAAATAATGTTTATATATGTATCAATATATATCATTATATATGATAAAATATGTAAATATATTATCATTATCATTATTTTATCAACTAAAGTCCATAATTTATGTAAATATCGTTAATTTTAACTTAATTTGCTTTTCCTGTTCCAGATTCCATTCGGTTGTCACGTCTGTTTATGTTCTGCTGGGCATGAGCAGTTTTTCAGACTTCCCATGGTTTTGATGACTTAGTTTTGAGGAGTACTGGCTAGACGCTTTTTAGAATGCATCTCAATTGGAATTTTTCTGATGTTTTATTCTTGACAAGACTTGTGTTGTGGATTGTTGGGGGAAGACCTTAGAGATAAAATGCAATTTTCATCATATTACATTAAGAGTACATTCTATCAACGCCTTGTGGCTGCTCTTCTTGGCCTTTATCACCTGGCTGAGGCAGTGTTTATCACATTTCTTTGCTGAAAGTTTACTTTTCTACACACCTATTCCAGATGGCACCCTTTGGAAGAAAGTGCTTATTACCCCTCTAAGGAGTATAGAGTTCTGTTCCACTTCAATGAGGGCAGATTATCTTCTCCTCTTTATATGAATATATGAAATAATTTACTTTTATTCATATACACTGGCTATTTGTTTTATATTTTGAGTTTATAACACTCTTGTCTTTTAAATATGAAAATCTAATAGTCCAACATTCACCATTTGATATGAGAATCTCAGAGAATACTATGGAATTCTTTCTGGAGACAAATCTCCATAGGTGTTTTGAAATTCTGCATATCTTTTCAGAAGAGACACTATTTCCTTTTTGCTCTGTTCAGGGATGCTTGGACAGTGAACAATCTTATAGATAATATCTCCCTCCAGAGCAGAGGGCAGATTTATTTATACCTCATATAAAAGGTTTGCGTTTCCTAAGCTCAGGCGTGATAAAAGCCGACCATGGGTGGCATACATCTGTGCCTCTCTGCGTCACCCCTCTGGGACTAAGAGTCAGGGTTAACGGGTGCTCATGTTCACTGTTGCGCTCTAAGTGATACACCTCTTTTTCCTTGACCCCAGAGTTTCATGTCTCCTGCAAGAATGCATAAAATGGCAACATGCTAACTTGTTAGCTTGAAAGTAAGGCAAAATCACACTCCTTCACAGTTTGGGGCCACCCAACCAATGACTCACACACACACACAATGTTTACAAACCAGCAAGTCGGCTATGTACATTGAGTTGTGTCATAGCTTTAATGTACTATCTGTTCAGTGGCCAGCCCCTCACATCTCTGCACTGATGGCAACGCTTTCAGAATCACTTGCAGGAACCTCAGTTTTCTACTGGCTGATGGTGGCCCCAGAGCTAGCCAGTGTCTTGCTCCAAGGGCGCTGCCTCTCATTGCTCACAGAGGTCCTGCTTCCTGGAGCCAGAGAAGTGCTGGGTTATGCGAAATAGCAAAGAAAACATCTTTCTCTCCCATTTCATAGTCTACACAATTGGCTACATGGACTCAAGTCTACTTCTTTGGCCTAGGATCCCCCAAAACTTCCATACCTACATGGGTCTTTTGTCTGCAACACAGTTTAAAAAATATTTGGGAAGAGGCAGAAAAATGTTACCCAAGAGGCTCATAAATAACCCTTCCTCAGTCTAAGGCTTTTGTATAGACAAACAGAGTGTAACGAGGTTGCTGCAGATGCAGCTTTGTGTATCATTTAGGGTTCTTTCAGTTTTGAATAATAGAAGCCGCAACAAAATTGATTTCAGTTACAAAAGGAGTTTACTTCTTTAACCTATAGAGTATGTTTAAAAACAAACAAACAAAAAAAGCAATCTTTCAAGGCTCAATCCAGTAGCTTAAACATACACTCAGCCTGCTGTTCTTACTGTCAATCTCTTCTAGCCTGTACTGGGTCAGCTTCCTCTCAAGGCTAACTATACGTGTGGCTTCAAGATGTTTGCAAGCAGCTATGAGGGCCAGATGCTCTCTCATTTTCTCATTTATATTTGTGAATGAAAGAGAACTTGTTTCTCCCCACAGTCTCAAAACAAAAATCTTAGGCTTAACTTCATTCTTTGCGTCCATCTTGAACCAATCACTTTGACATGGGCATCTGTTTCCAAAGATTATTTTAGATTAGGGAGAGAATGGGGGATAATTCCACCGAAACCACTGGCAAATGCACAATGAGAGAGGCATAGAGTGCACACTGGAGAGGGAAATATTATATGCATGCGCTGCAGTCGTGTCTGACTCTTTGCGAGTCCACCAGGCTGCCCTGGCCACAGGATTCTCCAGGCAAGAATACTGGAGAGGGTTATCCATGCCCTTCTCCAGGGAATTTTCCTGACCCAGGGATGGAACCCACATTTCTTACATCCCTTGCATTGGCAGGTGGGTTCTTTATAACTAGTGCCACTTGGGAAGCCCAAATATATTATTACTCTGATATAAATCACTGTGACTAGGCAGCCGGAAGGATCTCTTTGGCTACCAACTAGATGTGGCCCTGAGTACATGACTCAAATTCAGCTTAATGATTACATTCTCAAGTCAAAGGTAATTATTCCCGAAGCTCTCTTTCTATACACACACACATACCACTTACCTAGCATATTTCAAAGTGCTATTTTATATCTCAAATAATGTAGTGAAGGTAAAAAAAAAAAAGATTGGAAAATAATGAAGCAAGCATTATATACATTTTATCTCTCATCGAACATCAAAATATACTCCCCATTTGTCAGATCTGTATTTAAATGAGGCCAACTGCTCATAAATTATCTAGTAATCATCAATCAGCTTCACATATTTCAGAATCAATTTTTTTTTCCTCTTTCTGTTCTTCTGAAATCTCCTGCAATTATCAGATATTTTCTGCTCAGGCAGTAAAATCTGTTTCTCTAACGCCAAGGAAACAATTATTTAGAGCTCACCGCACACAGAGAGAGAACATGCGTATGTATGAGATGGATAGAAGGCAATATCAATCAATATTGTAATGCCAGGCACACAGGAGAAAATAAATAGTAGGTGATTTGATTACACTTTCCTTCCAAGTATCAAATGCTCTTTAAAATTTCTTACTGAAACTACTCTTTATCTTTCCCATTAGATAAGGTATTGGTATTAGCGAAGAAAGTAATGGTTTTGTATGTGTAGTCCAATAAATAGAGCTTAAAAGTTTATTATCAAACATATTGCACACTGCAGTAAAAGTGATCTATACTCCTGGAACCTATTCAGCACACAGAAAAACCATGAAGGGCCAAGATGGGTGTTTGTCAACCCCCTGGAAAGGCAGCTCTTCACAGAAGGAAACGTCAGCTTGCCGGAATACATTCTCCTTTCACTCAAATACGAAATCAGTTCCAATTGAAAGTGCTTTGGAAAACATGCTATGCAAATAGAATGGATTTAGCATTTACTGAATGAATCAAATCCAGGCTCTGAGTAGGAGCCTGGATCCTGGATCCATAACACTGAAACCTGAATTCTGATTCCATTAATTTCAAGTTCTTATCTTCACAGTCCTATGGCTCCCTTTGCTCCAGTATCAGAAATCGCACTCTGGTTGCTGACGAGGGCTTTCTTGATTATACATATGCATTGCCTTGCTTGCCCAGTGTCTAAAAAAAGGGCTGAACCAACAGCAAAGATATTGAGAGTTTTTACACTAAAACTCAGATGTGAGTCTCTCCAGACAATGTCAAGACCAAGTCTCTCCAGACAATGGTCCTGCTGGATTCTTCTTCTCACAGGACACAGTGGTCAGGACTGAGTAGCATCTGCCCATCACAGACAGAGTGGGAGCCCAAGCAAGTCCATCTCTCTGTGCTTCTCACAGGCTCCTGATGGGAGCTCAGGCACCAACAGAGGTTTCTCCACATGCTTATCCTGTTGCTTTTCTTACAGGAGAAATATTATTACTCTGTGCCTATGTTACGTAGAAGAAAGGGAGGACATCAAGTACAAAAGGGAAGCAATCATTTCCTTTGTGGTTGTTTGATAAGTGAAAAAAAAAATTAGTGAGTGCTTATTTAGGAAACTATTCTAGCACATTCTTTCATTTACTTTCCCACTTTTGTTCCACAAGGCATTCTACTAACCCTGTCCTAGTTAAACCAAAATTAAAATTGAAGGGTTTTATTCCTGCTGTATCCTGCATATGAGGTGCTCTCCCTGGTGGCTTAGCTGGTAAAGAATCCACCTGCAATTCGGGAGACTTGGGTTCAATCCCTGGGTTGGGAAGATCCCCTGGAGAAGGGAAAGGCTACCCACTCCAGCATTCTAGCCTAGAGAATTCCACAGACACAGTCCACGGGGTTGCAAAGAGTCGAACAAGACTGAGCAACTTTCACTTTCACTTCACAGGTGTTCTCCTCCTTTTATTTACACAGTTCTCAGTTCACACATGACCTTTCCATTCTCTCATACTCTTAAAATCGCAAGTCACTTCATTGACAGGTGATATCCCATCTCCTCTATGAAGCCTCTATCATATCCACAATTAATTGGAAAGTAATGGTAACCATGGTGAGTCTCTCATATAGGCAGCTAATGTCTTATTTAAATTCTTGTCTTATTACCCCATCATGATTGTAAACTTCAGGGAACCAGCTCTAGTCACTGAGTTTCCTCTCTGATGTGCATACTCGATAATCTTTGATTCCCTGGTGGATTCTTATTCAAACAGCAAAAAGGCAGAGATGTTGTCATATCTTGACGTGTTGGCAAGTTTAGGACAGTGAAGCCACTCAGCACGTATTCTGCCCCCCTTTCCTTTGTGCCTTTTCTTTCCTCTCCTGCACAGTCTGAAGTATCATCCAGACACTCACACATCTTGCACCCACATCTTGGGCCAGTCTGGTAAACTCGCTGGATCCAACCCCATAGGCATGATATGAATTTTCTCTTACAATAGACAATACAATGAGTAGTTGAACATGTGTAAACATATAAAGCAACTAGAGAAAAGTGATCCCTAAGGATAAAGACGGCTCAATGTGTTTTGAAAACATGCAGCAGGAAGACAATGCCACAGGGATTTCACCAGAAAATTCCACTTTATTTCCATAGCTTCTTAAGTAGCTAAGATTTAAATATTTGGATTTGGGAGCTTTACTCTCTGCTATGTGGCCTGTTATGTTTCGTGTCTGTCTTTTTATACTATAACGTCAAAAAGAAATTGTCAAGTTTCACCCTTGAGCAAAGCACATCCGGTATTTCTCATGTTTTGCTGAAGATCTTTTTTAAGAGACAGAAAATCTCCTAAGATGAAGAACCTTCCAGAACTCATAGATCTAATTTGACTCTTTGAGCTGGAGAACAATGCTGTCTTTCTTACCATATTTGGGTGTTTGAAAGGAGTCTACTCCTTGTTCCAAACAGAAATAATTGACATGCACAAAAAAAGCAGCATCATTGAAGACCTCCCAAAAAGTTTGGAGTTTAGTTCTGCGTGGTTTATTTTCATTCTTGTTTTACTCAAGCTGGTTTGCTATTCCATAAGCATATGCACCATATGTGACCGAAGACTGCTAAAAGCACTTTTAAACAGAAATCCCAAAAAGGAAGAAATGAAACTAAACAGAAAGAAAATGGAACTAACAGTTCTTTTTAATGTGTGTTTAGAAAGAAAGTCTGATGAGAGAATTAATGTTCCTAAATTCTTGGTAGATACAGTGGTACATTTATAAGGAGTGGGGTTGAAGAGATGAATTTAAAATTATGTTACTTTTGAAAACACAGCTCCTTGAATGAGAGTAAAGAATAAACACAAGACCCACTGCCTTGTTTTTCTGATAATTGGGTTAGACGTTGCATCATCTGGTAGAATATAAAAACACGTGATTGGAATCATCTGACATTTTTCTTTGTTCCTTAACATATTGAAGCTGTACAGCCCATGAATATGGATTTAAAAATCTAGAAGAAGCCAGATTTTATCAAACAACCCAATAAATCAGGACTTTTGAATGTTTGTCTTGTGGTCACAGAGGGAAGTTATGGAACTCACAAGCCTTAGTTACAGCTTGTTAAAAGAGAGAAGAGGAATCAATACTTTAGGAATTTGTGAAGATAAATAGCACCCAGAACAGAGGAAGCACTCATTAAATGATTTTTGAAATGGACTTGAGACATGTACACTAATATTTTGTAAATGCTTGTCATTTGAGAGAAGTCTTTTTTCACAGTCATCATTGTGTGGTACAATCAATAGGTTTAGATTTAAGCTGGAAATTGAATAAAATAACTCAATGTCACAAGTAAAATTGAGGCGGAGGGCAACACGGAAACTTCCCAAGGCCATTAGCCAAAAAAATTAATGTTGATGTTTCCAAGCTCTATCTGGTCTTATACATCAGTTTCCCTGGGTATCACTAACCACTAAATAGGGGGAAACAAAACCGAAAATAAAGCCAAAAACACCCACATAAGATATTATGTTTGTAATTCACCCTGTTGTCCTTCTTGATCCCATAAACATCTAGCCCACCAAGTAAATAGCTTCATACCTATAGCATGTGACACCAAGCTTCATCCTATAAGAGGCTGAATATCGTAGGAGTAGACTTGCAAGCTCAAAAGAGAGATAGCCTAAGTGTAAAACTCATCTTTATCACTGTATTAGCATCTATGGCTGCGTAATCATTTACCACAAACTTCATGATGGAAAACGCTGCATATTACCATCTTGCTTCTGCTAGGAGACCCATGCTCTGCAGGGCTGGATCCTCTCTCTGCTTATAGTCTCACAAAGCTGCAGTCAGGGGCTTGACTGGGCTGTGTTACCATATAAATCTCAGGGTCCTTCTCCGAGCTTCTTCAGGTTGTGAGCTGAATTCAGTGTTTGTTGTGGCTTTGCAATTCATGGTGACTTGCTGCTTCAAGATCAGCAGGCAAACCACTTGCTAAAAGGAGGTTCTTCTTTCAAACACTTTCACTTAATTAGGTTGGGTTCACTCGAGATGATCTCCCTTTGGAATTAAATAAAAAAATAATAATTTATTAAAGACCTGAATTAAATCAGCAGACCTCCATCATTGCCACATTTTATTATTTTGTTAGTTAGCAATAAGTCATGGGTCTTGCTCACGCTCAAGAAAAGGAGATGAATGGCACACCAAGTCATGACTCACCTTAAGCTGTGTCTGCACAGATAGCTTCCAAGATACTCAACCTGGGGCAAGCTAATTACTGTCTCTGAAGCACCTATTTCCAAGTCTGTAGAAGGGAACTAACAGATGAACCTGCCTGCTATGATTGTTTTGAGGATAAAATTAAAGCATTTATGTGGAGTATTTAGTACTACGACAGCAAATTCTTAGAATGTGTTAGTTCTTGTTTTCAATGGGTATACTGTGCAGAATACAAATGATTTTAAACAAATTTTGAGTTGACTTGAATTATTTTTGAATAGTTAGGCTATTTATCTGTTTATACATATGTATTTTAATATATGTATGTGTGTGTGTATACATATATGTGTGTGTGTGTGTGTGTGTGCATGCATATATGGGGCTTTCCTGGTGGTTCAGGGATAAATAATCTGCTTACCAATGCAGGAGACACAGGTTCAATCCCTGGGTAGGGAAGGTCCTCTGGCCACTCCAGTGTTCTTCTCTGGGAAATCTTGTGGATAGAGGAGCCTGGCAGGCTATATAGTCCATGGGGTTCCAAAAGACTCAGACACAACCTAATGATTAAATGACAATAACAATGTGCCTACATATATGTTTATATTCATATGTATTCACGTACATGAGGGAGTCTCATCAAACCTTTATTATCAAGTCTTAAGGTCAACTATGGGGATAAATATAAATTAAATTAACAAATTGCCTTCTCTTTAATTTGTAAGTGCAAAATCCTTTGAATAAATGATAAAACCTTATTTATAAGATTCTGATAAATAGAAGGGTTTCCCAAGTTGTGTTTCACAAAACTTTTATTAGATGGACAAAATTGTAAAGGGATCATGTGGTCAAATGAAGTCAGGGTATTTGGGCTTAAATAGGATTTTAAGGTTTTCTTACTTCAGGCAAAATTTCTGAGGTGTAATAGAGCATGGAACCCCTGTTTTCATTTCTGAGCAGCTTCCTGGGCTTCTATTCCTGAAGAAGGCCTTCCAAGAAACTCTGAGCTACATGGGCTAGTTAACACAGAAGGGAAAACATACGTCTGCAATCGTGATGGTTTCCCTTTTTAGGTCTTCTGCATCTCTGCATGATGATTCATTTTTCTCTTAGTGTTTGAGCACTTACCACCTGACTCCTGTATGCCAAGTTATCATAAACTAAAGCTTCATGCTTTTCCTAAATTCATATGTTCAAGTCCTATGGCCCCAAAATGATAGTATTTGGAAATAGTGTTTTGGGATATGATAAGGGTTAGATGAGATTGTAAAGGTGTCTTGGTCCAACGGGCTTAACGCCTTTGTAAGGAGAGTACCAGAGAGCTTGTTCACTCTTTTTTTCCACACACAGGTTGAGAAAAGGCCATGTGAACAAACGATGTGAAACATCTGTCTGAAAGCCAGGAAGAACCCTCTCACCAGGATCTGACTCTGCTGGCACTCTGAACTCGGACCCCCAGCCTCCAGAATTGTGAAAAACAAATCTCTGTTGTTTAAGCCACCCAGTCTATGGCATTTTGCTATGGCAGTCTGAGCACACTCATGTACAAATAAAGTCTGTACGTTTCCTCATTTCATGTTCACAGTACCACTCAGAGATAAATAATCCAGGCTTCTGTTTTAGAGGCTCAGGAAGGCTATTAAACTTAACCACGTTCCTCAAGTAAAAAGAGTCAGGAGTTAAACTCAAATCTTCCTAAGCCTGTGTACTTTTCCTCACATCACATCATTAATACCTTTCTAGCCTGAGGATGATGGTTTACTGTGACCTAGTGTTGAGATAGAACAGCAAATAGCATGGACACTAACATTACCCTCTGCTTAAAAAGGGCTTCCCAGGTGGCTCAGTGTTAAAGAGTCTGCCTGCCAATGCAGGAGATACAAGAGATATGGGTTCAGTCCCTGGGTTAGGAAGATCCCCTGGAGGAGGAAATGGCAACCCACTCCAGTATTGTTCCAGGAAAAATCTCATTGACAATCCATGGGGTCTCAAAGAGTTGAACACAACTGAGAAAGTTGCTTTAAAAAAGGACTTGAAGCAAAATAAACATTTTAAACCCTTAAATCACAAATACATGCCTTTGTGAGGATTTTTTATACATTGAATTCCAATATATGTTCAATAACACTTCAATGAGCTTCCAATACATTTCCATATGAATGCAGTCTGTGTGATACTCTGGCAATGAGGAGAAGAGTGAGAAACATTTTAGTTCACTGCAGAAACAAGTCTTCGGTTTTCACAATCACACTATATAATCAATTGTACCATAATGGTTTTGAAAAAAATCTTTTTCAACTCAGGCTTCATGGAAAGGAATATACATGAAAATTAATAGAACATTTATTCAGTATGAATAAAGGAGCAGTAAGCTGACTTTTTTTTTAATGGAGGAAAAGCAGAAATAAAAATGTTGCAAGCTGATGACTTTTAACAAAGAATTTCTAACTTTCTGTTGTTGTACTACATTTTCCCTCTGTGAAAATGTCTTTCTTATATTCTTGCATCAGGAAAATACATCATAGTCAAACTTCTGGAGGTCTTAGCAGGGTCTAACACCCAGATGCACCAAGCACTCTGTGGAAAACAAGGCGTGTGACCTCAAATAAAAAGAAAAGAGAAAAGAAATGAGAATATGATAAATAAAACCAGTTCTTATGTCTCCCACTATCCCCAAACTGCTGATATGCAGTTTACAAGCTTATTTTACTAACCAAAAACTGACCAAGATATATAGTTCAACTTCTGTGTCTCAACTGCACTTCCTCTTCCTCTTATCCATGTAGACACCTGTGTTGTCCACTTTCAGCTGAAGTAATCCCAGTGAAAACTATAGAGTAGGGGGTGGTGGTGGGAGAGCTCAGAATTATTTATTCCAGATCCTAGAATAACCCCTGAAATGTACACCCATCTTCCCCCAAAACAGTCTTGCATTTCTTGTGATTCTTTTCAAACAATTATTTCTGAATTTACTACATTTTAAAAATTCTTCTCATGTATTTCTCAGTGACACAATATGTAGATAACATAAAGATATGAAATAAAAAAAAAAAACTCAGCAAATATCTACTTGGTTACAAAGAAGTTAAGCTAGCTCTTGCCCTCTAGACCTGTGCCATCTGAAATAAATTTCTGTGAAGAGGGAAATGTCTACCTTTTCTCCATTAGCTACACGTGACTGGAGACTGGGCTCATAAAACATGGCTAGATTGACTGAGGAACTGTATTTTAAATTTTATTTATTTAAGTTAAATAAAATTTAAAAAGCTGTATGAATGGCTAGTATGTTGGAAAGCAGGGAAACATGATATGCTTCCATTATCATCACTCCTATCAGTAAAGATAAGGCTAGATTCTAACTAATAGCTGATTAAAGAAAGCAAGAGTTGACTTTCTTCTGCAAAAATTTTAGGGAAAATTTGTCTGAAATGGTCTGGAGATGGGATGGTGTTTATTTCAGGATGTTAGAAACTGTAATGCCTACTTTCTGGACCATAGTATCACCCAAGCTGGATGGAGCACCTCATTCTCACTAAAAGTCAGATGAAGACAATGAAGAAAATAATAGAGTACAATTGCTACCAGTCTGTTAATTATGGTTCCCAGAACTTGGCCCTAGCCCTTCTGCTCACATACCTCTGTCTACAACTGGCCTCAAGACTGCACTTGGCTGCAAAGGACAATTGGGAATAGAGACGTTTATTCTGGGTAGTCATTTGTTTAGAAAACAACAACAAAAGTTCTATTGTTTTGAAAATAGGGGGAAACGGAGATGGAAATGACCATCAGTCTCTTCATTCAGTAAGAAATATAAGCTTGAAAGGGGTAGAAGAAAGGATTTATGGAGGAAAAAGGTAGAAGAGAAAAAAAATGGCTCCAAAGATGAAGTATTATCACTTGGTAAGACACCCCAAGATGACTTCCATTTTAGGTTTGTAAACTTTACAGTGATGAATTTGAAAACAGCTATGTGTAATTGCCAGAAATTCAGAGTATATGTTTCCTCTTGATGCTACCTTTGAAAACTTTCTGAGGATCCCAATTTTCCTTCAGATTATGGGCTATTGTTCAATGCACTTCAGCATCCTCATGCACACACACATGCACAAAAATAGCTTTTCAGTTCTGAATTCCACCAACAGCTAATGCTTTAATGCTTAATGGACAATTTCTCTACTTTTAGATAGATCAGAAAGCAACTTGGGTTAATGCAGAGAAACAATGGCAGTCCTAACTAAGCAAAGTGTAATATATAGAATTTTTTCCTTTTAACTGCATCATTTACTCTGGGATTTTCTGATTGTTTTCAGAATCCTCTTATCCTGTGCTACTTCAAGTATGGTCCACAGACCAGAGCCTTTCTACAAAATGAGAAGAGCTCATTACAAACCCATGCTAGCAGCTTGACAGAACAAAAATACGTCTGTTAAATCTAATAATAAAACGTGGGGGCTTATATTTTGCATGTCTTTTATTTCATTTTCTAGTAACTTTTATTGGATTTTTAAAAAGTTACAGTCTTGGCTGTGTTGGAAATTTAAAATAAAAGATAAAAAATCTGGATATTCACCTAGAGTAGTTTGAGAAACACATATAAGCGTACCTTCCTACTTTGTCTTTTTGCTAAGGAATAAAATTTACCAGCAAAGCTTCATTTGCCACAATAAAAACATTGCTATTTCACAAATGTTAAAAATAATAGGAGGGAAACTACACAAATAACCAAACACCCAAACAGAAACTCTTCTAATTTGCTAGGCACCCATGCCCAGCCTCGGTCTCCAAGGAGTGTGCCCCAGCCAATCTGTTTAGTTTAACTTGGGACTTCATCTGAAAATTATAAGAAACATGGAAAGAATCTAGATTACACATTCAAATAGCACTGTGCAAAGGAAACTCCCAGAGCTGGGCGGTTGCCAAGGAAAAAGCCACCGTCCACGTGCACCCTCGCCTTGGGACCACGTCACAGCGTTCAGTCCCTCTCTGCCGACTCACCCGCCACCAACTAAGCATACACTCGCAAGCTGCCCAGTGCAAGCACCCGCACAGAGCACGTCTGCACAGGCCAGATTTCTCATTGTCCCTCATGGCTTTCTCCCTCAAACCCCCAAATAAAGTTGAGAACAGTAGAAGATACCAAACCCTGAAGAGATTCTAGAGATCAGAAAAGCAAGACCACAATTTAAAATATACCCTTTCGATTTAAAAAGCCTACCTCAATGTGCAAGAGTATCGAATTTAGGTTTCTTTATGTTTCAGAATATTTATAAAATCCCTGTCCTCTGTGAGATTTTTCAGATTGTCTTAATCCGCTTGGACTGCTATAAGAAGAGTAGTATCAGTGTGTGGTTTATAATCAAGAAATATTTATTTCTCATAGTGCTGGAGACTGGGAAGTCAAGGTCGTGGTGCTGGGCAATTTGATGTTGTGTGAGGACTCCTTTTCTGAAGATCATTTTTTACTTGTAACCTCACATGGCCGAAGGGCTAAGAAAATATTCATGAGCCTCTTGCGCGTGCAGGGCTGCGGGCTAAGTGGCTGCAGTAGTTGACTCTGTGCAACCCCATGGACTGTAGCCCACCAGGCTCCTCAGTCCGTGGGATTCTCCAGGCAAGAACAGTGGAGTGGGTTGTCATGCCCTTCTCCAGGACATCTTGCCAACCCAGTACTGGAACCTGAGCCTCTTCGTCTCCTGCATTGATAGGCAGGTTCTTTGACACTAGCTCCACCGGGGAAACCCCGTAAATCTTTTGTAACAGGGCATGAATCTCGTTCCTAAAATCTCCACCCTCATGGCCTAATCACTTCCCAAAGTCTCCATGTCAAAGTATCATCATATTAAGGGTTAAGTCTTCAACACATAAATTTTGGGAGATGTCAACATTCTATCCACAGAGCAGATGAAAAATACACAGATGAAAAGATAAAAAAAAATTGTAACATAGCTTTTTAAATTTATTTTTCTTTGCCTATGGAGAAAAGATGGATTGAGAGAGAGAGAGCACATTATCCTCTAGGTTTTATAATCAAGTCACTCTAAAAATTGTCTCAAATACATTTTTCCCACATCTCATCTTCCCATGTTTGAGTTGTCTCTTACACTGACCACTTATCTTTATGCATACCTATCTTAAACATTTCTAAATAGTTTGCTTCTGCCTACATGCCCTTATCTTAAGTTCCTTGATGACAGGAACTATGTCTTCTTCAGCCTTGTGTATCTAGATCATTATATAGGGTCTGGCCCTTGGAAGGCACTCAGTAAATATTTTCCAATTGAAAGTTTTCCTCCTTCTCTTTTCCTGATCAAGTGTTTAGATAATATTTTTCTGGACCAGCTGAATTTGCAGAGTGCCTCTTCTAACACTCTGTTTCCTTTCAAATCATTAAAGCAATTAAGTGTGAATATACACATACTCTCACACACACATAACCCCATTTATTAAATGTGAAAAGAGCAAAACGAATTAGAGTACTAACAATTTCCCTTCCTTTCTTGGTTTCAGACCATAATATCCTCATAATTAGGGAATAGTTTCTAAGACAAGTCTGCTGACAACAAAGATGTTACTGAACTTACTTATATTCATGTTAAGAGCGTGATGGGTAGATACCCATTTTTGGTTGCTTAGTTTATTCCTAAAAGGAACTTGTAAGGATAAAACTATACCTCAAAGTATCCTTGGGACTGCAAGTGACTTATTGCATCAGTGCTAATTCCCAACTTTTATGGTTCTTTCATTCCTATCTCTACATTCCTGTCCGTTAGAGTTGGGTAGCTTTACTCTGCTCCATCTCCCCAAAAGCAATTAAATCAGACAAAGGACACTTATCTCACCGGTGGTTTATACCATTCTAAGATGGAGGAAAAGAACAAGACGTGCTGCTAATTTTGGCTTAAAGTATTTTAATTTAAATAGGGAGACACATTTATTAAACTGCATTATTCTTCTTGATGAGTCATTTGCACTGTTTAAAAGACTATTTTTGATTCACAATATATTCTGAGTCCAACATATTAACTCTTTGAACACTGACCATTAATTTCAACTTGGCTTTTTCTAACTGCCACTTTATGAGGGGGAGTCAAGTGAGAAAGGAACACAATTTCTACAGAAAAAAAAAAAAAAGTCATTTTGAACCCAGGGTGCAAGAGTAGAATATTCAGTCAAATCTTTAACTTACATATTCAAAAAATCCAGAAATTTGGTACCCAGCTCACATTCTAATTTATATATAATATTTTATTTTAATGAATTTATATTATTTGCATAACTTCAATTATTTTCTTTGCTATCTACATTTTAGAGAGCCTTTAAAATACAGGGCATTCTTTTGTTTTCAGTCTTGGGTTGGGCTAGGAGACTTGGTCTCCTAAACCATGTGAACTTTTTGAAAGATAAGGCTCAGAAACCCCTGTTTTCTAGATGCCTATTTCCAAAATTAGCTGTCTTGGTTTTGCTTCTTCCTAGCTTCTAGTGGCCATCCTTGGTGTCCCTAGGCTTGAGGCTGCATCACACCAATTTTTACCTCTCTTTTCACTTGGCCATCTTCCCTCTGTACATGTCTATATCTCTGTTTTCTTTTTGTGAGGACCCTGGTTCATTGTATTACAACACACTTAACCCAGTATAACACCATCATAACTGTGCCTGCGAAGACTCTATTTCCAAAAAGTCATTAAAATAAGTATTTGATAAATGATGTTGACAAAATAAATTTAAGCCTATCTAGTTATATACGGTGCACCACACTGTCTTTTGATGGACAATCTCATTCTCAAAAGTACAGAACTCACTGATGGAGGGAGTGACTTGGTGTCCCCACAGTCCTGAAAGTACAGAAACATTGCTATGTTTCTAATGTAGTTAAGAATCACATGGGTTATTGATAAAAATCGTGGGCAATCAAGTCCGAATGCCCAATTTCAACATGCTTTTCTACCATCACTAACTGGCACTTCATCTAGTAATTTCCCTCCTCTGCGCCTCAGTTTCACCTTAAGGAAAAATGGGGACGTGAACACGATGTCCTCCAGAGGGCTGGGAGAATGAAAGGAGATGACGCGTGGAACACGTTTACAGCAGCGGACAATGAGACGGCTCACGAGATGGCTGTTATCACTGCTGCTGTTGTTGCTGTCGCTTTGTTTTCTAAGGAACGTAAAGATGCTCTCTGTTGTCATGTCCATTAGGTAAATGTACCTGCTCTTAGCCTTTGATTCTCTGCTTCTCAGTTCTTGTCACCAACCTGATTGCAAGAAGCAGTATCAACAAAGTGCTGCTCAAAGGAGATGCCATCCATCGTACTGTTGGAATATCATGAGTCAGCACTCACTGTCTCACTATGTGGCTTCCTCACCCTAAACACCATATCAAGTACTCTCCACTTATTAGTTGTAGGGTTTTTTGTTTGTTTCTTCATTTATTTTGTTTTGCTTTTTTTGCAATTTATATAACAAGGCTTTGGGGATGTTTCTATCAGAAAAGTTTGCTAGCCAAAGGGAAAGTCTATGAACAACTACTCAATATAATCTGTTGTACCCTTAGATCTTTCTAGAGATTTGCATAACTGTGTTTCTGGATATTTCATAAAATCATGTGCAGGAATTTTTCTTCAGCATTTTGTCACTGTTCTATGCTGAGGGAAATTATCATAAAAACCCTATTACACTGTCTATTATATTCATTTCAGAGATGCTGTTTATTAGAGCTCATTCAATATATCAGATGTTGTGCTAAATGTTTTACATAAATTAGTTCAGAAGTCCTCACTACAGCTCCATGAAGTAAGTGGTAATATCATAGCCATTCTTTTATACACAAGGCTATGGAGATTTATGGATATAAAGTATCTTGCGCAGGATCTCACAGCCAGTAAGGGATGTGGCCAGGATGTAAATTCAGCCAGGGTGCACGGAGTGGAACAGGGCACCTCAAAATTTCATGTTTACTGAGAATCAAAGCATGTGGCCTTATTTGTGCCTTTATCAGTTTCTTTCTTGAAAATGTTACACTTTTCAGTGTACAAATCTTTAAACTGCTTGGTTAAATTTCTTTCCGATTTTTTAATTCTTTTTGATGCTATTGTAAATAGATTGGAAGATTTAATACCATCCACAGCAATCAACTCAAAATAAAGACTTGAACATATGACCTAAAATCTTTAAATTCCTAGAAGAAAATACAGCTTCTTGACATTGGTCTTCAGAATTTTTTATGTTGGATTTGATACTAAAAGCAAAAGCAACAAAAGCAAAAATAATCAAGTGGGACAACATCAGACTAAAAAGTTTCTGCAACTTAAATAACCCAATTAAAAATGGGCAAAGGACCTTGATGGACACATTCTAGAAAGATCCAGGTACAGGCAAAGATGCTTAACATCTCTATTCATCAGGGAAGTGAAATCAAAACCACAGTGAGAGCACCTTGTACTTGTTAGGATGCCCATTATTGAAAACAAAGCAAATGCTAATGAGGTTGTGGAGAAAAGAGAGTATTTTTACACTGTTGTGAGTGTAAACCGGTACAGCCACTGTGGAAAGCAGTGTGGAGGTTCCTAAGGAAATTAAAAATAGAACTTCCATATGATCTAGCAATCCCACTTCTGGGTATATATCCAAATGAAGGGAAATCATTATCTCAAAGAGGCATTTGTATTTCCATGTTCACTGTAGCATTATTCACAATGGTCAAGTTATGACAAAAATCTCTGTCAAAGGGTAAATGGATAAAGATGTGGTATATACACACAGTAGAATATTACTCATCCTTTAAGTAGAAGGAAACCCTTCCACTTGTAACAACATGAATGAAACTGGAAGGCATTAAGCGAAAGAAGACAGAAAGACAAACTGTACATACATATATATATCTATGTAACTCATAGCAACAGAGAGCAGAATGGCGGTTGCTAGGGGCTACAATGTGGGTTAAAGGGGGAGATTTTGGTAAAAGGGTACAAATCCTCAGTTTAAAGATGAGTAAGATCTGGTAATCGAATGTTTAAGAAGATGACTATAATTGATTGCACTGTATTGTATACCCGAAATTTGCTAAGTGGAAAGAGTTGAAAACTAAGATGATAGTAAATACATGAGGCAATGGATGTGATAATCAGCTTGATTTTGAGAGTCCTTTCACAATGTAAATGTATATGAAATTATCACATTTACACTCTAAATGTGTTACAATTTCATTTGTCGAACGGACCTCAGTTAAGGTGCAGGAAATACGACCTTTAGAGGAAATAAGATCTTTGCAGATATATTAATAGATGAGATGATGCCACACAAGTTTAAGGTGAGTCTAATCTAAAGACTAGTGCCCTTAAAAACCACTCAATCCCAAGGGAAATCATTCCTGAATATTCATTAGAAGGACTGATGCTGAAGCTGAAGTTTCAATGCTTAGACTACTTGATGCGAAGAACTGACTCATTGGGAAAGACCCTGATGATGGGATAGATTGAAGGCAGGAGGAGAAGGGGATGACAGAGGATGAGGTGGTTGGATGGCATCACTGACTCGATGGACGTGAGTTTGAGTCAACTCTGGGAGTTGGTGATGGACAGTGCTGCAGTCCATGGGGTCACAAAGATTCAAACACGACTGAGAAACTGAACTGAACTGAACTGTCCTTAAAAACATAAAACACAGACACATACAGAGGAAAGAAGGCCGTGTGAAGAGAGGGAGAACTGCAGTGATGCAGCTTCAAATCCAGCAATGCCAAGGGTGCCAGCAGCCAGCAGAAACCGGGAAGAGGCGAGAGGGACTCTTCCCTGGGACATCGGAACAAACCCGGCCCTGAGAACACTTTGCCTTCCGATTTCTGGCCTCCAGAAATTTGAGAGAACAAATTTCTCTTGGTTTAAACCAAGCAGTTTGTGGTAATCTGTTATAACAGTCCTAGGAAACTGATGCACAAGTGCATGAATAAACAAATAAGGATTTTCTAAATTATAAAAATATCCAGTAGAAATTCAATTGCTTATATTTCAGACACGTTCTCTCAAATATGCTTTGCTGATTGCCATCATTTTCCTAGCTCAGTCTAGAAGCTAATAGTAGCTACAGTTATTTATTCAAAGTGAAATATTTGTTATTTCCAAGCTATGTACTAAGTACTGATGATTCAAAGATGACTGAAATCCCAATGATTTCTGACCTCAGGGCCTTTAATATAATGTAATGAAGGGAGAGAGCTTTTCTGGCTCAGTGGTAAAGAATCTGCCTGGGATGCAGGAGACCTGTGTTCAATGCTTGGTTTGGGAAGATGTCCTGGAGAAGGGACAGGCTACTCACTCAGGAATTCTTGCCTGGGAAATCCCATGGACAGAGGAGCCTAGTGGGCTATACAATCCATGGGGTGGCACAGAGTTGGACGTAACTGAGCAACTGAACATGAACACACAAGTGAAGAGAGAAAAATCCTAAATATTATCAGTATTGATAAATGAGATCTGCTTTGTATTATAAACAATCTATTTTACATTCTTTGATGGACATGTTAAAACCTAGATTATAATTATGACACAGAGAAAAAATAATTATATTGAATTGAAGGGATGAATACAGACTCAATTCACAAGTAGTGCAGTGCACTGATTGCTTTTTCATTTTCAAAATTCTGTACATACACTTCCAACTTTTATTTTTTTTCTCTTTTTCTTCCATTCTCAGATACTTGGTGTTAGCTATCACTTTAAGGAGGTGGAGTCCTGCTTGGTTCTCTGTTCTTTCTACAGTAAACAAAATGAGAATAAATCCTACAGTAGTTAGTGCTCCGTTTTTAAGGGACTCATTAAAAATAAACAGTTTAGAGGAGAGGCAATTACTGTTAACAAACATAGACATAAAAACCACAAATAAAGGGCCATTAACACGGAAAAATAATTACTCAGTCTCTCATCCAGATGCTTTGTCAGTTTCACTTGCTGACACTGACTCACAGTTTTGTGAGAGGCCGCTGCTGGCTGCAATGCATCCGTTCAACAGTTCCTCCTTTGCCTCTCACAAGAAAAGAAAAAATGATCAGCAATGTCAGAGAATTGCACTGAAGTCTATATAAAATATGGCATTGACTTCTCTCTTCGTCTTTCCTTTCTGTGAGTTTTTTAGGTTTTACGTTACTTTATGATGGTGAAAAAAATATACCATCATGATAGTTGTTTTACTAATGATAGAAGGTAAAGGTGAAATAAGCTTTCTTCCTTTTTAGGAATATGAGGTTTGATAGAAGAGGAATTTGAGTATGGAGAAAAGCACAGAGCACAGTGTGCAAGAGATCTTTCATTGCTCCAGGGAATACCTTTGCAATTTCTTCACCGGACATGTTTTGCAATCAAGCCTCATAAGCTACATGTGAGTGCATGTGTGTGTGTGTGTGTGTGTTTGGAAAAAACAAGGGGGAAAAAGCAGTATATTAATGCTAACATAATTCTAACTATCTAGAAAAAGCAAACAACATAAAGTTGAGTTTTTGGCTCATTTTATCAGTTCAGTAAATTGAATCCATTCAGACCTCACAGAATGCAGTGTTAGCTAGTCGTTTATACCAACACACCCAGGGTTCAATCTGCCAATCCCTGCATTAAAATTGTCTTTATCATTGCCACGTTACAAAGTGGAACATTCTGAAAGAATCCATTTCTTGCATAAGTTTGTGAGTGATGCTATCTTAAAATTTCTCAAGAATTGGCCACTAAAATACCACAAGCAAAGACATTCATGATTCATTTATTTAAAAAATGCCAAGAATTGTGATAAAAAAAATAATAAAATGCACATACTCAGATCAAGCTTTTTATCATGCACATAATTTCAGTATCCATCTTTCTTGGTTCATATGATTCTCATGACATGCATGTGGAAAAATGAAGCAATTTTCATGAAACGAATAGGCCTTTTTCTAAGTATCAAGATAGTACATATCTTAAGGGAAGCTCTGCTACTAACTTATGATATGGCCTCCAGGACGGTATGTTGCTTTTGAGTCCTGAATGTTTTCTCTGAAATAAGGGAACTTAATAAAATGATCTTCAACATCTTTCCAAGTGCAGCATTCTATGGTAGTTAGAAACCAACTTAATGCTGCCTACCCTTTAACCTAGACTTCCACAGCCACCTCTTGGGCTCCTGTTTGTCAATAAAGAGTGATTCACTGGGAGAGAGCTGCAGGTCTACAGACCTTGGCCCTGGCGCTGCAATGACTTAGCGGAGCGGCTTGATCAATAAACCTAGACATGAAATCCAAACCTAAATGTTTACACAGAAAAGTTGCGGGTCACTTTATATGCCAGTTTGACTTAAACCCACAATATACGGTAATTGAAGCTTTTTAAAAGAAAAATATACATTGCACATGGTTCTATGAAAGAAGAATATGCACAGTCAAATAAATACCAGCATAGCTTCAACTAAGCACTTTAGCCATCTCATCATTGCATGATTTTGTGAGATATTCTCCAGGGTACTATGGGAAAAAAGACCAGAAACTGAATGTGAATCCTGGCCTAACCATTTACTGCCTCTATGACCTTGAGGAGGTTCCTTGTTCTCCCATAGCTTCATCTATAAACCAGATAAATCATGAACTATAGTACATACCTTGTGGAAAGAAATAGTTAGAGATAACTCAGAAATAGCAAGCCCTCAATAAAGTATAGCTATTATTGTTATTGTTACTCTTAGGTCTCTGATACAGCTAGAATAATGTTGCATGCAGCTCATGTATTTCAATCATGTCCCATGTCATAGATTTATTTTTTGGAGTCACAAAGCCATTATCCAAAAGTACCCAGTCTATCAAGCAGGTCTTTTCAGCTCCATAAACTGATCATTTGCTAAACAAGAAATTTGTGCATCTTTTATTTCAGAATATCAGTATATAAAATCTTTCAGAAATTTCCTCTAAGCATCTTATGTACTGCATTCAAAGCTAGATTCTGTTTGATGTATGAGTGAGGAGAGAATTTAGAATCTTCTGAAAATGAAAAAAAAAAAACACTTTTAACCTGAAAATAGTGGAAATCACATTGATAAATTAGTTGAGAGAAGAATGGATGTAATAATGTGACTGCACTCTGATATCGTTATAGCCACCCAATCATCTGATGATGGGAGCGTCAGGGAAAGAAAGAGGTTCTTTGATAAATGACATTCAGTATGTTAATAGTTGTGCATTTGCCTGATGGCTTCTTTTGAGTTCCTTTTGATAGGCTTTAAAAGGAGGCATGATCTTCCAGTTTCAGAGGAATAGTAAAGAGACAGAGGAAAAAAAAAAGGCGGGGGCTGGGGGGAGGTGGAGAGGGAAACAGAGGAAGAAACAGAAGTGTAACATACTGTAAAATTCATGGTACCGTGGAATACAATATTCATCTTTATACTTGAATCTGGGACAATTTCATAATCTCAGAAGGAAGTTACTGAGGAAACACTGTATCTGTTCTTAGGGTCTCAGTGGAATGGACAATTTATTGAGTCTAAACCCTTCTTCTTGAGGTCATCATTGCTACTTAGAATTTTCAGTTATGTATAGGACATATTCAATTAGTAGTTCATTAAGAAACTGATTTTTTTTTTTTTTTTTACTACTACCCTAATACACTGAGGGCTTCCCTGGTGGCTCAGCTGGTAAAGAACTGGCCTGCAATGCTGGAGGCCTAGGTTTGATCCCTGGGTTGGGAAGATTCCCTGGATAAGGGAACAGTTACCCACTCCAGTATTCTGGCCTAGAGAATTCCATGAACTATATAGTCCATGGGGTTGCAAAGAGTTGGACACGACTGAGCAACTTTCACTTTAACACACTGAAAGAAGATAAATCAATATCTTTTGCCTCAATTATTAGGCAAAAAGTGACATCATCATTTTTTTTTTTTTTTTAATCACAAGGGATTCTTTTCTTTTAGGGCCTTCCCAGGTGATACTAGTGGTAAATAATCCACCTGACAACGAAGGAGATGTAAGAGACATAATTTCAATCTCTGGATCAGGAAGATCCCCTTGAGGAAGGAATGGCAACCAGCTCCAGTATTCACGCCTGGGAAATCCCATGGACAGAGTAGCTGCGCGGGCTACAGTTCTTGGCGTCACAAGAGTCAGACACGACTGAGCCACTGAGCGCTTTTCTTTCAGAATTTCACATTAGTCTGCTATTCAGAGCGGAGACTAGAGAGAGAGAGAGAAATAGGCATCACGTCTTTTTCCTCCTGCTGTGACTTCAATTCTAAGAGACGCTGGATATATCCTCAGTAAATAGCTCTCAGCCTACAGGAAATGTTATGTCCTTTTTCTTGTAACCAGAAGGTTCCTTAATTAGTACAACAGCCAATGTCTTAATCCTAGCGCTCTCTGGAGCGTGGATAGTCAATGACTGAATCACGTGTCTCAGCCCACATTCATAACGAAAAAGTAAAAGTGTAAAAATCAGTTCACCAGACCTGGCCAGCAGACCCAAGGAGAAGGCACAGCGGAGACTTCCGCACAGAAAGCAGAAAGGACCAGCTCCGGGCGTGGCAAACGTCACTCCCTACCCCCGGCCTGGAGCTCCCACCTTCTGTGGCCACACCTGACTGTGAGGAGGCTGGAAGCCGAAGGAACGGCACTCCCCAGGAGAAGGAGACGGATTTAGCGAGCTTCTAGCCAGCCTGGTGTTCTGTCCTTTCTTTTATTCAGAATAATCACCGTGTGCCTAAGTGCAGACTGCCAATGTCAAAGATCTAATACTGAACAAAGCCAGCCGATTCTTTTCTTTTCCTGAAAGCTCAAAACAAAAGTGTAAAAACTGTATGAATGCTCTAAGACTTTTTGATTTTAGAAACAAGTAAAATGTTACAACATTTGACAAGGTTCAAAAAATTACTGCCCACTGGGTTCACAATCGTTTCATTAAAATGGAGGGAGGCATTTTAACAATTAAATATAGAAAGAATTGAATCTCATAATAAGAGCCTGTTCTTGAAATTGAATAAGTTTAACTTTATGGAAATGCCACTATATTAATTTTAGTTCGCTGTGGACGAATGACATTTTATCATAGCCTCACCAGTTACCATTTGTACCAGCATTGCAGAGCCTCTCCTGTGACAAGTAAAACACAATTTCGCAGAAGCTCATTTCGTTCTTAGGCAACTGAATTAAGTTTTTCTGTATAGTTAACAAATAGAGTTTGACCCTAAGTGAAGAGCCTTTTCAACGAGAACGAGCCACATGCTTTTAGCACCCAACAACTTGCTGGGAATACAGTGATCCTCTGAGATTTTCCTCTTTACCTCTCTTACCACTGTATGTCAGTTACCGAGTCCTGTCGGAGTACTTTTTCTGGCATGTATTTATGTGAATCACATCCAGTCGTATTGCTTTGGAGCCATAAAAGGTGACCTACAAAGTTTCTTCTTTGATGTATTTGTTTAGTTGTATGTGTGTGTCTGCTCAGTTGCTAAGTCCCGTCCGACTCTTTGTGACCCCATGGTCTATAGCCTGTAAAGCTCCTCTGTCCATGGAATTTCCAGGGCAAGAATTTTGGAGTGGGTTGCCATTTCCTTCTCCAGAGATCTTTCCAACCCAGAGATCAAACCCAAGGCTCCTCCATTGGCAGGCATATTCTTTACCTCTGAGCCACCTGGGAACCCTTGATTAGGTTCACATTGTCGCAAAATTCATGATTAATTTTGGTGAATGCTTTCTGGATGCTTAGATAGATTCTTGTATAATGTTATAAAATACTTATTTATTGTCCTATCTCTAACACATTTGAAGGAATTTGCTTACATACTCTATTGATTTTGAGTTTGGTCCAGTGACTTGCTTTGGCCCTTCCTCTTGAATTTAGGCTTGACCTTATTTGGTCAATGGAACGCAGGTGGAAATAGAGAACTGGTGGCAGCACTGAGCCTTAAGGAGCATTTATGTGTTTCCACTTGCTTCTTGTGTTGCTACTCTTGCTATGATAAAGCATACTGATTTGCCCAGGGGTCCAAAGAGGCCGAGAGATGTGTAGAACAGACCAGTCTCAAGTTTACAAGCTCACCCTAAATGGCTGACCCACAACAAAGCCACACATGCATGAAATGAGGACAGCTGAGATTAGCAGAACAGTTCCAAGTGACCTGAAGACACTTAAGAAGTACACGTTTATTTTTATATGGCACTGAGTTTGTGGACTGGTTGTTATGCATCAACCTAACATTAGCTGACTAATACAGTGCTATTATGCTCCATTTGTAAGGTACAAAGCTTCATGCATTCATTAAATCAAATATACTAATACGATATTCAACTTCCCTGGTAGCTCATTGGTAAAGAATCTGTCTGCAGCGCAGGAGACCCAGGTTTGATCCCTGGGTCGGGAAGATACCCTGGAGAAGGAAATGGTAAACCACTCCAGTATTCTTGCCTGGAAAATCCCATGGACAGAGGAGCCTGGCGGGCTATTGTTCATTGGATCGCAAGAGTTGGACATGACTTAGCGACTAAACCCAATGTGATAATCAGTTCTATAATTATCCTCATCTGTTTGATCTCTAAGGGTTAAGAAAGTTGTATAAAGGTCTCAATTGAATGTCAGATTCTTTCAAATGCACCATATATTTCTAACAGTTTTTCTTTATGTCCTTTTATGCCCAAATATAATTTTTAAAATCTTTCCAACCATTTTTCCAATCCTAATTCTGGAAATTGTAGACATCAACCTAAAAAGATGTAGTAGTATTACTATCTAAAATAGCCTTTAGCATTAATTGTATTTAACAGTGTTTTTTGAAACATGTCTACTGTAAGTATAGAACTGAAATAATCAATTTCAGAGACTCTGTAAGGTGGATGGAAGATTTATTTTGAGATATACTGACTTTCAGTATCAGATCTAAAATTATATTAAATCTGTGACCACTTCGCTTATCTTCTAGGATAATCTTGATAACAATATCTGGAGACATATGTGAAACGGGATAGGTCTGGCAGGAGAAACACACTTACTGGATGCAACCAAAATTCAGTGCCATGAAGTATGTATTGAAAATGTGGGCATTAACAGTGTGGTGGCTCTTCTGTTTTTCACATAAGCGTCTATCTACTTTTGCTTTATGTATATCTCATTGTAGCATTATAAATTAGGAAGAAAACAGTCTTTGAAACAAAGTTAAAATTCAGAGATACCAATTTATTTGTTGTAGTTGTTGTTGTTCACTTGCTAAATTGTGTCTGAGTCTTTTGCAACCCCATATACTCCAGCCCGCCAGACTCCTCTGTCCATGGAATTTCCCAGGCAAGAATACTGGAGAGGGGTGACATTTCCTTCCCCAGGGAAGGGACACCAGGCATCGAACCCAGATCTTGTATATTGCAGGTGTACTATTTACTGCTGAGACACTGGGGAAGCCAATTTATTTCCCTAGGTGGAATTTGATCTTTAAATCTGAATTTTATTTTTAATGCAAGTTTTCAAACATTTAAATGAGATTATACAATTTATTTTCTTGAACTCTTGCCTTAAATGTTTAATTAAGAACCTTTGGGGTTTTCAAATACTTCCTGGCTCCTTGATTTGTAAGTACAACTTATAGAGAAACTAAGCTATTACATATGAATAGTATAAATTAAAACTTCATACAATCACCATAGCTTTCAACCAATCGCATTTTGGTTAAGTTTATTTTAGTTTCAAATTATGTAAATACTCCATATTTGTTTATAACAAAAAAAAGAATTATTAAATGGCTCATTTATGTAATTTTATTCAAACCTGGGAAATGCAGGTATGAGGTTACTAGGGCCCAAAATGGAAATATGAGCTTGACTGTAGGTCTTATAACTATAATATTTCTCTTGTTTTAGAAGTCAGGCAAATGTTAGGAAGTAATGTTTATGAGTATGTAAAATTCCATATAATAGTTTCTCTTTCTTGGAAATATCAAATTTTTTCTTCTTATTTGCAAGTTAAGAGCCTTTTTAAAAATGCTCTAATGCAATGATACATTAAAATTTGCTAATTCTAATTTCTAGGTTTATTGTCTTGTTTAAATAGAATGGAGAATTTCCAGTGGGCTTCTTTATGTGATATGCAGCTCTAGAATGTAGTAGCAATAACTCAGACAAGTGCTGGCATTCAGAGTTGCCAGGGTGCACATTATGTGTGAAAATTAGAAATATTTCTAGGGAAAACTAGGCTACTGCCCAATCACAAGTACTATTCCTTTCTTACTTTTTAAGGCAGAAGATACAGAATGACCCTAGACCCAAACTTCTCCATGATCTATGTCCATAGCTATCATGTGGAGGACTGTTCACTGATCACTACAAATTCTGAAATCTGCCCCTTCTTCCACACAAGTAAGATTACATTACATTTTCTCTCTTGTACCTAAGTATTGTCAAATGCTGCAGTGCTCATTGATAGAATGCAGCTTCCACTCAACAGGTTAGTGAAATCTCTGTCTTGTAAAATCAAATGTCTTAATCTTAAATTAAACAGTAATGGTAAGACATCTTTTTGTCAAATAATTGCTTTTTGCCTTTGGACAAATCTTGGCACACTATTAGAATGAAATTTAGGATGTTGAAATTATTATTCATCAGATAGCATTATTACCTTAACTGTAGAATGGAATTTTCTCAAAATAATAGGAAAATGAAAAGCCCATTTGGACTTTCCTATAATTGGAAAACCAGGATGGTGTGGTCACTAACCTAGAGCCAGACATCCTGGAATGTGAAGTCAAGTGGGCCTTAGGAAGCATTACCATGAACAAAGTTAGCGGAGGTAATGGAATTCCAGCTGAGCTATTGAGAATCTTAAAAGATGATGCTGTGAAAATGCTGCACTCAATATGTCAGCAAATTTGGAAAACAGCAGTAGCCACAGAACTGGAAAACATGTTTTCATTCCAGTCCCAAATAAGAACAATTCCAAAGATGTTCAAGCTATTGTATAGTTGTGCATATTTCACATGTAACAAAGTTATGCTCAATATCCTTCAAGCTATGGTTTAGCAGTACATGAACTGAGAACTTCTAGCTGTTTAAGCTGAATTTAGAAAAGGTAGAGAAACCAGAAGTCAAATTGCCAACATTCGTTGGATTGTAGAGAAAGCAAGAGAATTCCAGAAAAAAGAAAAACATCTACTTCTGCTTTATTGACTGCACTAAAGATTTTGACTGTGTGTATCACAACAGCCTATGGAAAATTCTGAAAGAGATGGGAACACCAGACCACCTTATCTGTCTCCTGAAAAACCTGTATGCAGGACAAGAAGCAACAGTTAGAGCTGAACATGGAATGATGAACTGGTTCAAAACTGAGAAAAGAGTACAAGGCTGTATATTGTTACCCTGTTTATTTAACTTCTATGCAGAGTACATCGTGTGACATGCTACTGTCCATTGGGTTGCAAAGAATAGGACATGACTGAAGTGACCTAGCATGCACACACACAAATATGATTGATTTTTGCATGTATTTCAATAGATCTTATGTCCTGGAACTTTGTTAAACTCAATTTCATTATTTTCTTCATGATCGTTACCATTTTCTTCCTTCCTCTTACATTGGGTTCCTTGTGTTCTTCATTTTTCTAGTTTATTTTTTTTAATGGTAGAAACACAGATTAGTCAATTGAGATCTTTCCTTACTTCTACCATCCAATCATGCCTTTTTGTACTGTGGCCTTACCATTTCCAGCATCATGTGGTAGAATCGGGTTCTTTACATGAATTTCAGCTGGCTCTATGATACTGAGTCAGACATGACTGAGTCTTTTGCAACCCCATGGACTGTACCCGGCCAGGCTCTTCTGTTCATGGAATTCTCCAGGCAAGAATACTGGAGTGAATGGTCATTTCATTCTCGAGGGGAGCTTCTCCATCCAGGGATGAAGCCCAGGTCTCCTGCATTGAAGCAGGTTGTTTTACCATCTTAGCTATCAGGGAATCTCCACCAAGTAAAGAAGCATGAGTTAGGTCAATGGATTACCACAATGGTAGCCAAAAACGGGGTCACAAAATGTGAATAGAATATTCTAAATCTTCTAGCTTCAAGTATAGATGAGTCTTACCATCTGAGACATCCTGGAACTTTTGGCCCCAAAAGTACTGAACAATTCAATGATTATTTTCTTATGTAGCAAAATTATGGAGTTGCTTTTCAGATCATAATAGATAATCAAATGCTGCTATTTGTGGATCAACTAAGATTTGTAACTTGCTTATATCCTTGTCTAGCAAAACCTTAACTCATGCAGAAACAGCAAACAAATTTTCTAAACTGAAGTGTTGATATGGATTACAAAGTTATGTAATATAAGCACTGACATGTATGAATCTAACGAATTTTAAATATTTTATTAATGGTGCTGATGAAAAATACATTATCCATAATCCTCAGATACTTTAAATATGTTATATTCAGGAAAAATGATTTAAAAAGAGCATTGTGGTAAATCTTCAAGTCCCACATATTTCCTATACTTTTGGAATTGAGTTTCAAGTATTTTAATTACCAACACATTTTAGGTAGTGACATTATAATCTACGGATAGAATTCTTGCTATTGTTGTCCAGACATTCAGTCATGTCTGACTCTTTGCAACTCCATGGACTGCACGCCAGATTTCCCTAACCTTCACCATCTCCCAGTGCTTGCTCAAACTCATGTCCATCAAGTCAGTGATGAGATCCAACCATCTCGTCCTGTGTTATCCCCTTCTCCTCCTGCCTTTAATCTTTCCCAGCATCAGGGTATTTTCAAATGAGTCAACTCTTTGCATCATGTGGCCAAAATATCAGAGCTTCAGCTTCAGCATCAGTACTTCCATGAATATTCAGGATTGATTTCCTTTAGGATTGACTGGTTAGATCTCCTTGCAGTCTAAGGGACAACACTAAAGATCAAAAGCATCAATTCTTCAGCGCTCAGCTTTCTTTATGGTCCAGCTCTCACATCCATACGTGACTACTGGAAAAACCATAGCCTTGACTAGATGGACCTTTGTCTCCAAAGTAATGTCTCTGCTTTTTAATGTGCTGTCTAGGTTTGTCATAGCTTCTCTCCCAAGGTGCAAGTATCTTAATTTCTTGTCTGCAGTCACCATCTACAGTGATTTTGAAGCCCAAGAAAAGAAAGTCTGTCACTGCTTCCATTGTTCCCCCATCTATTTGCCATGAAGTGATGGTACTGGATGCCATGATCTTTGTTTTTTTTAATTTTGAGTTTTAAGCCAGCTTTTTTACTCTTCTCTTTCACCTCCATCAAGAGGCTCTTCAGTTCCTCTTGGATTTTTCCATGAGGGTGGTGTCATCTGCATATCTGAGGTTACTGATATTTCTCCTGGTAATCTTGATTCCAGCTTGTGCTTCATCCAACCCTGCATTTCACATGATGTGTTCTGCATATAAGTTTATTCTGCTTATTTAGCAGGGTGACAATATATAGCCTTGACATACTCCTTCCCCAATTTGGGACCAATCCGTTGTTCCGTTTCTAGCTGTCAATTCTTGACCTGCATACAGGTTTCTCAGGAGGCAGTTAAGGTAGTTTGATATTCCAGTCTCTGTTAGAATGTTCCACAGTTTATTGTGATCCACACAGTCAAAGACTTTGGCATAGTCAGTAAAGGAGAAGTAGATGTTCTGAAACTCTCTTGCTTTTTCAATGATCCAACTGATGTTGGCAATTTGATCTCTGGCTCCTCTGCCATTTCTAAATCAAGCTTGAATACCTGGGGACTTCTCAGTTCACGTACTGTTGAAGCCTAGCTTGGAGAATTTTGAGGATTACTTTGCCACTGTATGAGATGAGTGCAACTGTGTGGTAGTTTCAGCATTCTTTGGCATTGCCTTTCTTTGGGGTTGGAATGAAAACTAACCTTTGCCAGTGCTGAGCAACTGCTCAGCTGTGGCAACTGCTGGGTTTTCCAAATTTGCTGGCGTATTGAGTGCAGCACTTTCACAGCATCAGCTTTTAGGATTTGAAATAGCTCAGCTGGAATTCCACACCTCCACTAGCTTTGTTTGTAGTGATGCTTTCTGAGGCCCACTTGACTTTTCACTCCAGGATCTCTGGCTCTAGGTGGTGATCACACCACCATGGTTATCTGAGTCATTATGATCTTTTTCATTTAGTTCTTCTGTGTATTCTTGCAACCACTACTTAATACCTTCTGCTTCTCTTACTCCCATATCGTTTCTGCCCTTAATTGTGCTCATCTTCACATGAAATATTCCCTTGGTATCTCTAATTTTCTTGAAGAGATCTCTAGTCTTTCCCATTCTATTGTTTTCCTCTATTTCTTTGCATTGATCACTGAGGAAGACTTTCTTATCTCTCTTTGCTATTCTTTGGAACTCTGCATTCAAATGGGTATATTTTTAAAACTTTTTAAATGGTTGAAAAAAATGGAAGCAAGGTATCCAATGTTTAATGAGCAAGCAACATATTAAACTCATCTTTTGATAAGCAAGTGCTAGACCAAGGAGGGGTATGGGACGCTGTCATTCTGTCAGTAGTATTACAGATATCATAAGCAATTGTTGTTCAGTCCCTATGTTGTGTTCAACTCTTTTACGGCCCCATGGACTGCAGCACACCAGGCTCCATGGGGTTCTGCAGGGAAGAATACAGGAGTGGGTTTATATTTTCTACTTTAGGGGATCTTTCCAACAGGATTGAATCTGAGTCCCTTGCATTGGCAGGAGGATTCTTGACCACTGAACCCCAAGGATAATACTGTTCAGGCTAATTACTGACCCAATGATAGTCCTTTTAACTAGGTCAGGGCTTCCCTGGTGGCTTAGACAGTAAAGAATTTGCCTGCAGTGCAGGAGACGCCAGTTTGATCTCTGGGTTGGGATGATCCCCTGCAGAAAGGAATGGCTACCCACTCCAGTATTCTTGCCTAGAGAATTTCATGAGAGGGGAGCCTGGTGGGCAACTAACATATTTTAACTAGAACCAATCCTATGGCTAGAAGAAAGGGGCCAACACTCTAAAAGAACCTATGGAACTTGGGTTACAGTTCAAGTTCTGACATCACTTTTTTTTCACGTACCCATTTTGACCTGAATTTTCTTATGAGTAAAGCTCCTTACTCCTTATTTATGATTCTAAATAATTCCCTCTTAACCATCATATAGGTCACATATCTTTAAAGAAGCTACAGAAACCAATCTAATCTGCTTATAATTTATTAGATACTTGGAAAAATCAAATACTTTGGAAACTTCCTTATCTTTTTACATTTACTATGATTCTTACCAACCAAAAGAAACATTTTCAATACCCCAAATATATATTTCAACATTAATAAAATGTTAAGGTCCATTTAATCTATGGCATGATACCATCAATATTTTCTAAATCTTTGTGTACCATTTGAGCCTCATATTCCAACATCCTTGTAACTTGATGAAATGGATATAGATCATCTCACCTAAGAAAATCAAGATCCATCTGTTATACTTTAAATGCATCTGTTCATCTGCTAAATCCATTTGTCAAACTCATTTTAGTTAACAGAGATTTCCTGTAAGTTCATAAAATATGTGAGAAAAAGAATTAAGACAGAGTCCTGCTTTACCAGATACCAGGGGAAAAATGCCTAACTGAAGCCAGCTATTTTTTCAAATGTTTAAAAAACGTTTTTGATATTGTGTACCTGAATTTTGAAGAAGCATATTTAATCTGCTCTGGAAACTATCCTCAATTTTAGAGTGGGTAATTTTTAGATGATGCAAACATTTTATTTTATTTTATTTTTAAGCAGGCTTTAATTTAAGGGAAATTAAAATATTGTATCTAGATATGTGGAGGAAAGATGCTGGAAAGGAATTTAGGTCAGCTTTCTAAATGCTGCATAGACTTTCATGTGTTTGAATTGGAAGGAATTTATCAGACAATATACATTTAGTGTGAATGCCATTTCCTTCACTTAAACATTCAGGTTTAGACAGACAGAGTATTCTACCAAGATTCACAGATTTTTGGAGAAGATTAAGAAGGCAGGTCTGGAAAATACTAGAGGCAGGAAAACTAACTGGCTGTTCAGATCATCTTTTATATGTTAAACAAACGACCCCCTCCTACACTGAGCTTGATTCCAAGACGAACTTCTTTCACATTTGCATCCAACTTTCTTACCATGACATTTAACCTGAGCCAAATAAACCTCTTAATTTCTTATCTGCTTTTGTATTTTTCACAGCAAAAAATAATCTTTCTACTATTTATTAATTATGTAAGCCATTCTGTTCTAGTACCTGAACCTCAGGTCTTCAACTGCATAGTGAGACAAACTATTCATTACTACATTAAGCTGTTATGAAGTCTTAAAAAAATACGTAAAATGACTAATAATGTATAAATTTTGCTTTACAACTTTAAGAAATTATTTTTCATACACTTAACTCACAAGTCTACTACTATTCCAAAACTTACCATAGTTTTCACAGCCCTGAAACTTTTTCATATGTCATTTTCTCTTGGACTATCCTCACTCAACCATTCTTAGTGTTTCTCATGTATGTAATTCTTACTCTCTCCAGCATTCTAGACCACTTGTGGCTTCCATTCGTGAACCTTCTAATACCAGTCTTCTCACGCTGCTTGAGGACTCTCTCCTGTTCTTTGTTATCCTATTGATTGTGTCTGTGAGCAGGTGCTCAGTCATGTCTGACTCTTTTCTGACTCCATAGATGAGAGATAAGAGAGATAAGAAAGCCTTCCTCAGTGATCAATGCAAAGAAATAGAGGAAAACAATAGAAAGGGAAAGACTAGAGATCTCTTCAAAAATTAGAGATACCAAGGGAACATTTCATGCAAAGATAGGCACAATAAAGAACAGAAATGGTATGGACCTGATAGAAGAAAATATTAGGAAGAAGTGACAAGAAACACAGAAGAACTGTACAAAAAAGATCTTCAGGACCCAGATAATCATGATGATCTGAACACTCACCTAGAGCCAGACATCCTGGAATGTGAAGTCAAGTGGGCCTCAGCAAGCATTAGTACAAACAAAACTAGTGGAGGTGATGGAATTCCAGCTGAGCTATTTCAAATCCTGAAAGATGATGCTCTGAAAGTGCTGCATTCAATAAGCCAGCAAATTTGGAAAACTCAGAAGTGACCAGAGGACTGGAAAAGGTAGTCTTCATTCCAATCCCAAAAAAAGGCAGCACAAAGAGTGCTCAAACTACCACACAGTTGCACTCATCTCACACACTAGAAAAATAATGCTCAAAATTCTCCAAGCCAGGCTTCAACAGTATCTGAGCCATGAACTTCCAGATGTTCAAGCTGGATTTAGGGAGAGGAACCAGAGATCAAATTGCCAACATCTGTTGGATCATTGAAAAAGCAAGAGAGTTCCAGGAAAACATCTACTTCTGCTTTATTGACTATGCTAAAGCCTTTGACTGTGTGGATCACAATAAACTATGGAAAATTCTGAAAGAGATGGGAATACCAGAACACCTGGTCTCCATCTTGAGAAATCTGTATGCAGCTCAGGATGCGATACTCCTGATAGGGAGTATCCAAATAGGGAAAGGAGTATATTAAGGCGATATATTGTCGCCCTGCTTATTTAACTTATACACAGAGTCCATCATAAGAAACGCTGGACTGGATGAAGCACAAACTAGAATTAAGATTGCCAGGAGAAATATCAATAACCTCAGATATGCAGATGACACCACCCTTATGGCAGAAAGCAAAGAAGAACTAAAGATTCCCTTGATGAAAGTGAAAGAGGAGAGTGAAATTTGGCTTAAAACTCAACAACCAGAAAACTATGACCATAGCATCTGGTTCCATCAGGTCAGTTCAGTTTATCAGTCATGTCTGGCTCTTTGCGACCCAATGGACTGCAGCAGGCCAGGCCTCCCTGTCCATCACCAACTCCCAGAGTTTACACAAACTCATGTCCATCGAGTTGGTGATGCCATCCAACCATCCCATCCTCTGTCATCCCCTTCTCTTCCAGCCTTCAGTCTTTCCCATTATCAGGGTCTTTTCAAATGAGGCAGTCATTTGCATCAGGTGGCCAAAGTATTGGAGTTTCAACTTCAATATTAGTCCTTCCAGTGAATATTAAGGATTGATTTCCTTATGATGGACTGGTTGAATCTCTTTCACTTTCATCAAGAGGATCTTTAGTTCTTCTTCACTTTCTGCCATAAAGATAAGCATGGTGTCATCTACATATCTGAGGTTATTCATATTTCTCCTGGCAATCTTGATTCCAGCTTTTGTTTCATCCAGCCGAGCATGTCTCATGATGTACTCTGCATAGAAGTTAAATAAGCAGGGTGACAATATGCAGCCTTTAGGTAATCCTTCTCCTATTTGTAACCAGTCTGTTGTTCCATGTCCAGTTCTAACTGTTGCTTCCTGACCTGCATTCAGATTTCTCAAGAGGCAGGTCAGGTGGTCTGGTATTCCCATCTCTTTCAGAATTTTCCACAGTGTACTATGATCCACACAGTCAAAGGCTTTGGCATAGTCAATAAAGCAGAAATTGATGTTTTTCTGGAACACTCTTGCTTTTTCTATGATCCAGAGGATGTTGGCAATTTGATTTCTGGTTCCTCTGCCTTTTCTAAAACCAGCTTGAACATCTGGAAGTTCCCTGTTCACACATGGTTGAAGCCTGGCTTGGAGATTTTTGAGGATTATTTACTAGTGTGTGAGATGAGTGCAATTGTGTGGTAGTTTGAGCATTCTTTGGCATTGTCTTTATTTGGGATTGGAATGAAAACTGACCTTTTCCAGTCCTGTGGCCACTGCTGAGTTTTCCAAATTTTCTGGCATATTGAATGCAGCACTTTCAGAGCATCATCTTTCAGTATTTGAAATAGTTCAACTGGAATGCCATCACCTCCACTAGCTTTGTTTTTAGTGATGCTTTCTAAGGCCCACTTGGCTTCACATTCCAGGATGTCTGGCTTTAGGTGAGTGATCACACCATCGTGATTTTCTGGGTCTTGAAGATCTTTTCTGTTCAGTTCTTCTGTGTATTCTTGCCACCTCTTCTTATCTTCTGCTTCTGTTAGGTCCATACCATTTCTGTCCTTTATTGTGCCCATCTTTGCATGAAATATTCCCTTGGCATCTCTAATTTTCTTAAAGAGATCTCTAGTCTTTCGCATTCTATTGCTTTCCTCTGTTTCTTTGCACAGACCACTGAGGAAGGCTTTCTTATCTCTCTGTGCTATTTTTTGGAACTCTGCATTCAAATGGGTATATCTTTCCTTTTCTCCTTTGCTTTTTGCTTCTCTTCTTTTCACAGCTATTTGTAAGGCCTCCTCAGGCAGCCATTTTGATTTTTAGCAATTTTTTTTTTCCTTGGGGATGGTCTTGATCCTTGTCTCCTGTACAATGTCACAAACCTCCATCCATAGTTCATCTGGCACTCTGTCTATCACATCTAGTCCCTTAAGTCTATGTTTCACTTCCACTGTATAATCATAAAGGATTTGATTTAGGTCATACCTAAATAGTCTAGTGGTTTTCCCTACTTTCTTCAATTTAAGTCTGAATTTGGCAATAAGGAGTTCATGATCTAAGCCACAGTCAGCTCCTGGTCTTGATTTCCTGATTGTATAGAGCTTCTCTATCTTTGGCTGCAAAGAATATATTCAATTTGATTTTGGTGTTGACCATCTGGTGATGTCCATGTGTAGAGTCTTCTCTTGTGTTGTTGGAAGAGGGTGTTTGCTATAACCAGCACGTTCTCTTGGCAAATCTCTATTAGCCTTTGCCCTGCTTCATTCTGTACTCCAGGACCAAATTTGCCTGTTACTTCAGGTGTTTCTTGACTTCCTACTTTTGCATTGCAGTCACCTATAATGAAAAGGACATTTTTTGGGGGTGTTACTTCTAGCAGATCTTGTAAGTCTTCATAAAATCATTCAACTTCAGCTTCTTCAGCCTTACTAGTTGGGGCATAAGCTTGGATTACTGTGATATTGAATGGTTTGCCTCAGAAACAAACAGAGATCATTCTCTAGTTTTTGAGATTGCATCCAAGTACTGCATTTTGGACTCTTTTGTTGACTATGATGGCTACTCCATTGCTTCTAAGGGATTCCTGCCCATAGTAGTAGATATAATGGTCATCTGAGTTAAATTCACCCATTCCAGTCCATTTCAGTTCGCTGATTCCTAGAATGTCGACATTCACTCTTGCCATCTCTTGTTTGACCACTTCCAATTTGCCTTGATTCATGGACCTAACAATCCTGGTTTCTATACAATATTGCTCTTTACAGCATCAAACCTTGCTTCCATCACCAGTCACATCTACAACTGGGTGTTGTTTTTGCTTTGGCTCTGTCTCTTCTTTTTTTCTGGAGTTATTTCTCTACTGATCTCCAGTAGCATATTGGGCACCTACCGACCTGGGGAATTTATCTTTCAGTGTCCTATCTTTTTGCTTTTTCATACTGTTCATGGAGTTCTCAAGGCAAGAATACTGAAGTGGTTTGCCATTCCCTTCTCCAGTGGACCAGTTTGTCAGAACTCTCCACCATGACCCATCTATCTTGGGTAGCCCTACACGGCATGGCTCATAGTTTCATTGAGTTAGACAAAGCTAGGGCCAGCCATGTGATTAGTTTGGTTAGTTTTCTGTGATTTTCCTTTTCAGCCTGTCTGCCTTCTGATGGAGAAGGATAAGAAGCTTATGGAAGCTTCCCGATGGGACAGACTGACTGAGGAGGGACCAGGGTCTTGTTCTGATGGGTGGGACCATGCTCAGTAAATCTTTAATCCAATTTTCTATTAATGGGTGGGCCTGTGTTCCCTCCTTGCTCTTTACCTGGGGTCAAATTATGGTGAAGGCAATGAAGATAATGGTGCCCTCCTTCAAAAGATGCCATGGAGGTACTGCTACACTCAGTGGCCCTGACCCTGCAGCAGGCCGCTGCCAACCCACGCCTCCACTGGAGACTCCTGGACACTCACAGGCAAGTTTGGGTCAGTCTCTTGTGGGGTCACTGCTCCTTTCTCTGTTCCTGGTGCACACAATGTTCTGTCTGTGCCCTCCAAGAGTCTATTTCCCAGTCCTGTGTAAGTTCTGGCAGCTCTATGGTGGGGTTATTGGCAACCGCCTCCAGGAGGGCTTATGCCATACCCAGGTCTGCTGTACCCAGAGCACCTGCCCCTGTGGCAGTCCACTGCTGACCCGTACCTCCACAGGAGACACTCAAACACAGTTCTCTCTCAGTCTCTGTGGGGTCCTTGGGACCTGGTGCACACAAGGTTTGTTTGAGCTCTCTTAGCATCTCTGGCAGGAATGGGGTTTGATTCTAAATGCGAATTTGCCCTTCCTACCATCTTGCTAGAGCTTCTCCTTTGCCCTTGGACGTGAGGTATCTCCTCATGGCCACTTCAGCACCTACTGTCTTACTAGGGTTTCCATCATCTGGTCCCATCAATTCATGGCAGATAGATGGGGAGACAGTGCAAACAGTGACAGGCTTTATTTCTGGGGGCTCTAAAATCACTGCAGATCGTGACTGCAGCTATGAAATTAAAAGATGCTTGCTCCTTGGAAGAAAAGTTATGACCAACCTAAACAGCATATTAAAAAGCAAAGATGTTACTTTGCCAACAAAAGTCCATCTAGTCAAAGCTATGGTTTTTCCAGTGGTCATGTATGGATGTGAGAGTTGTACCATAAAGAAAGCTGAGCACCGAAGAATTGATGCTTTGAAACTGTGGTGTTGGAGAAGACTCTTGAGAGTCCCTTGGACTACAAGGAGATCCAACCAGTCCATCCTAAAGGAAATCAGTCCTGAATGTTCATTGGAAGGACTGATGCTGAAGCCAAAACTCCAATAATTTGGCCACCTGATGGGAAGAACTGACTCATTGGAAAAGACCCTGATGCTGGGAAAGATTGAAGGTGGTAGGAGAAGGGGATGGCAGAGAATGAGATGGTTGGATAGCATCACTGACTCAATGGACATGAGTTTGTATCAACTCTGGGAGTTGGTGATGGACAGGGAGGCCTGGCATGCTGCAGTCCATGGGGTTGGGTCACAAAGAATCAGTCATGACTGAGTGACTGAACTGACTGACTGAGCTGACTGACTGACCTGAGACTGTAACTTTCCAGACTTCTCTGTGGGATTTCCCAGGCAAGAATACTGGAGTGGGTTTCCACTTCCTTCTCTAGAGGACATTCCCAACCCAGGGATTGAACCGGCATCTCTTGTGTCTCCTCTCCTGCCTTGATAGATGGATTCTTTACCAGCTACGCCACCTGGGAAACCCATATTACTTGTGATTCCTTGTTAAATACCCATCTCTCCCCCAGCCCTTGCATTAACTCCTAGATGGAAGATTTCTTTCTAATTCAACTTTGTATCTTCAAAATCCAGTGTCTAAAAGATATCAAAGAGCTGTTTTTTGAAAGAAGAAAATAAAGAATTATATTGGCATCCCAGGTGGTACTCTTCTTATTTTAAATGTTGTTCTAGAATATTCTCCCCCGCTCTTCATGATGTGTTCTCCTGCTGTGTCTTGTATCAAATAGGACACGATTTCTCAAGCAGGACGTGAACGTCTTTCTTCTGTGTGCTCATAATATTTTATTTATAGCTTTTATTGTCATTGCTGTAATTTAACCATCTCCTCCTTTCCCATGTTTCATGTCTTTTTAAAAGTTCTAAAGATAGGGATCCCAAATGCAAGTGCCAAATGGGCTAGACAACCATGAAAATAAAATGGAAGAGGGTGTGTTATAACAGTTAACATTTGCTTCACGTTTACAGCATTCCAGACACTGGAACCTATTAACGCTTCTAGCCCCACTAGGATCCAATGTGTTAAAGAATATTTTTATCCGTTTAAAAATAAACCACAGGAAGATTGAGTAACTCGCTGCACTGGAGGAGGCAGAATTTAAACCCAGACAGGTGTGCTCCTGGGCCTACCTACACTCGGGCACTGGAGTAAATACGGCTTGTGGTGGTTTAGCCACTAAGTTGTGTCTGACTCTTGCAGCTCCATAGATTGTAGCCCACCAATCTCCCCTATCCATAGAATTTTTCAGGCAAGAATTCTGCAGTGGATTGCCATTTCTCCAGGGGATCTTTCTGACCCAGAGGTTAAACTTGTGTCTCCTGCATTGCAGGTAGAATTCTTTATCGCTTTACCCCAAGGACTCCTATTAATAATGCTATGAAGTAATAGATGAGTAGGGGGTTTGTGCTAATCAAGGGTGAATACATGAGGCCTGAAACTCATTTGGGTTATATTATACATGATTGTTATATATTATAACTCAGTAGGTTATATTAAGGATCAAACAAAATCTATGGTGACTGGGTGGCTTTCCAAATGACTTTAAATGTCTAGCTCAACTTGACTAATACATAGAAAATGACTTCTTCACAGAAAGAAAACCATATTTTGATTACCGTTTCATAGGGTATCAGGCACAGCACAATCACAATACCCAATCATCTACAAATGCTCCCCCTTTTTTATATAAAACACACCATTTTGATATTGAATATTGTTTCCCGTGTTATACAGTAAATTATTGTTGCTTATAAAACAAACAAATGAACAAACAAAAAGTATCATTGAGAATTCGGAGTTAATTCACTCCCATGAGTGAAATCCCTCCACTGTTCTTTCTGTGTTTTTGAAGTTTCTGATCCATGGCAAGTATTTAAAAAAATTTTGCCTGAAAAAATAAAAGAATGTAGTATGAAATGTTGGTAATGTCTATACTGAAACCCTTGTTTGCCATTATTAGGATCAAATGATCTCTGCAAAAATCAACCACCTCTAGATCTGGAGGCAAATCATTTACAAAAGAAATAAGAAGGAAAGATATATATACATAATCTAAAATACCTTCAGATTTTTTTCCCATAGAATCTTTTTACTGGAGGAGGAATTGCTTTCCTGACCTTACAATGGAATGCTTTACACAAAACTGTATATGATGAAAACCAGAACATGTTCTTACTATAAACATTAAAACTTCCAAATTAGTTGAGTGAGAGAAATGTATAAATGCTAAAAATTAATGAATTTAGGTAAATTTTTTGATCATTTCAAAAAGTGCCACTAATTATTCATGCAGTTCTGAAAGAAACAAATCACCTAATAATTATAATACCCATAATTTGTTTTGGTTCAGAACTCACTCTAGCATTTGCTAGTTCTCATTGAAGGCAGATTAATAGACTTCTTATTTCATTTTTTTAAAATAAAGTGTCTTTTTTTTTTTTTTAGCATTTTTGTTTTTTCTTCAAAGTATTTGAAGGCCTCTATTTCTAGTGACATCTCCAACTAATTGTGTCCTAGCATCTAGTTTTGTAGCATCCCACAAAAAATTTTATTACACATATACATATAGATACACATACAACCCGAATATTCTGGATAAATCTTAGTAAATATCTTTTTTTAAAAATAGACTTCATTTTTAAAGCAGTTTTAGGTTCACAGAAAATAAATACTTTTTTGTAATCACCCATACAATCTCAAAAAAATAAAAAAAAATATTCAGGTTGGCAAAAATGAAGATAATAATAATAATAATAAGTATAGTGAGCAGGGCTAAGATTATGGATTTTTGGAGGCATTTACCAATTTCAGTAAAATGGGTCTTTGTTTTCAAGGTTCACATGGAGAATAGAATATAGATGCTTTGCATCTAAACAAAATTTAGAATTGGAGCAAGTATGCTCTAGTCTCCCTCCAAACATACGCAAATAGCCAGGGCCCTTAAAGCACTACATTGTCAATAAAAGAGTAGTCTAGAAAACATTCTGTGTACAAAATGAGACATTGAGGGTAAATAATATTTCTTCCTCAGCCTGATCTGGGTGAGAGAAAAAAAACACGCTTCTGAATATTGATAATCTCAAGATGATAAGTAAACCTAAACGTATCCCAGAAGAAGCAATGGCAAAATCTCCCTGGAGAAATAAGCCAGGGCATGTCTCACAGGATCTCCAAGTTAAAACCCACTGAACATGTGTTCACACTGCAAAATTACAAAACTGATAGGAAAATGACTTCTGCTGAGCTGACATTGTTCAGAGCTAAAGAGAAAATTAGGGAACTGCAAGATACACTGGGAATAAAGAATAGACTTATGCTTCAGAGGGCTTCCCTGGTGGCTCAGGGGTTAAGAATCTACCTGTAGTGCAGGAGACCTGGGTTTGATCCCTGGGTTGGGAAGATCCCCAGGAGAAGGGAATGACTACTCCAGTATTCTTGCCTGGAGAATTCCATGGACAGAGGTGCCCGGCAGACTACATGTAGTGCATGGGGTCGCAAAGGGTCAGACAGAACTGAGCGAATAACACTTTCGCTTTCACAGGCTTCAGAGATGGGCAAAGAGAAACAGAAGAAAAGGTAGAGAGTTGTGTAGGAATAAAAATGCAAAAACATAAAAAAAGAGACCATAACATTACAAGAGAGCTCTGGGGAGAGATATCTGTTTCCCCACCCATCTATTTTGTAACTTCACAAACTTTAATTTCATTTGGGCCCATCCCATTTACAAAACATTCTCTTCTTTCACAGTACATGTTTTCCAGGAGGGCTTATTAAAGTAATTTATTTCTTGGACCTAATCCTCCTTGACTAATAAAAACTTGAAAAACTTAGAATTGCACAACTCTTTTGGTAAACAAGATTTTTCTCATTCCAAAGCAAAAAGAACCGGTTGGTAACACAACATTATCTAATTTTACACTATCTTGTTTCAGTCCCTGGGTCAAAGCAGCTATTGCCTCTGTCGTTCAAGCTATTTTTTAAAATTATTATGATATTTGACATTCGAAAAGAAAGAAAATCTTTTTCTGTGTGTATGACAGGTCTAGAGACTCAAGTACTTTTGGACCTTTTGAACTGCCCTGCTGTTAAATCTTACCTAAATGCACTGCCTTCCATTCCCACACCTGACCTCTGGCTTTTTATCTCTCCATCTGCGAAGTGGCACGAACCCATCAAATACACAGGACCTGCCTAAGGAGGTGAGCTCCAAAGCATCTCCTAGGGGAAAGGGTAGATGCGGCCTCCTCCAGGGAATGATTCAGCATTTAAGCTGCTGTAAGGAGACACACAACAAATGCATCTATACATCCGTCTCCAAAGACGAAATGCCTCTCAACTGTGCTTCCTATGGTGATGCATTTCTTTCGCTCTTAAATGGCTGCAGAGCCTGGGAAAGCATGACAGGTCTTATCAGCCTTGACAGCTGTCTCGAGGAAACAGCAGGCAACCTACAACTTCAACTGGCATCGTGTGCGGCTATCTCCTCGGGTTCCTGCCAGGGTTCACAAAGCTGAGTCTGATCAGCCCTCAGACAGAGTGCCTCCTCACTGACTGTGAACAGGCCTCTTTAGGGTGGGGTTCTTTCTGTGCAGGGAACCGGACTTTCAGATTATGGTGAGACCGCATTAATTGGAAGCTGGATGGTGACATTTAGGGCTGATAAAACAGTCAGTCTGAATTCAAGTATTTATTTCTGGTATCTCTATGTTCCTGGGAGTGGAATAGCCCCTGCAGGGGAGTCAGGAAGGAATTAAATCGCAATCATGCCTATTAAGCCACGTAGAGTCCGAGGTATTCCATCTCTTAGTACCTGGCGGTCCTTCCCTAGAGGTCAGCCTTACCCACCCTCTCCTCCACCTGCCAACCTTCCCATGACTTCTTCTTCAACTACAAACAGTACTTTTTTTTGCCCCAGAAACTTCTTGTAAAAGTAATTACACTGAATGTTCCTTCTATAGATGGAAAGTGCATGTTCCCTCAAAAATTCTTGAGTTGAAATCCTACAACTCCCAAGGTTACATTAACAGATGAGTCATTGGGAGGTGATTAGTTCATGAGGGTGGGACCCTCTGGAATGGGATTAGTGAAGTGAAGTGCTCAGTCATGCCAGACTCTTTGCGACCCCATGGATAGTAGCCTGCACCAAGCTCCTCCGTCCATGGGATTTTCAAGACAAGAGTACTGGAGTGGGTTGCCCTTTCCTTCCAGGGAATCTTCCCAACCCAGGGATAGAACCCAGGTCTCTCATATGGTAGACAGACGCTTTACCGTTTGAGCCACCAGGGAAGTCCTGGTGCTTCCAGGAATGGGATTAGTGCTTTACAAAAAAGGCCTCAGATGGCTCCCTGGTCCCTTCCATCCTGTGAGGATGCAGCAGGGAGGCACCATCTGAGCCAGAAAGTGAGCTCTCACCAGAATAGAGCATACTGACCCCTTGAACTTGGACTTCCCAGATGCCAGAACTGTAAGAAGTAAATTCCTGTTGTTTCTAATATACCCAGTGTATGGTATTTTGTTCCAGCAGTCCAAAAGGGCTCAGACAGGTAGGGCCCTTACCTTCACCAGTTTACCTTTCAAACCACAAAATTCTCTTTTGCCTCTTTCATATGTTGGAACTGCTTGTCCTGCAAGAACTGTCTTCCTTTCGCAGCCAAAGACTTCGTCTTCATACCCCTGGCCCGTTCTCATCTCACTCTGAAATCTCTGCTTCCATGGCCCCAGAGCCAGTTCTCTCTTTAAGCTCTGCCAGGCAGCTTTCTCTAACAGAAATGGAAAAGGCACAGACTAAGAGGTCTAGAGCTTCCCAGGTGTTTAGTGGTAATGAATCTGCCTCCAAATACAGGAGTCACAGGAGACATTGGCTCAGTCCTGGGATCAGGAGGATTCCCTGGAGGAGGAAATGACAACCCACCTCAGTCTTCTTGCCTGGAGAATCCCACAGACAGAGGAGCCTGGCATGCTATAATTCATGGCGTTACAAAGAGTCGAACAACTGACTCTTTGCAAATGACTTTTTGCAACTGACTCTTTGCACCTGACGCAACTGAGCATGCATGCGTAAGACAGATCTAAGGATTATTCCTGGTTCCGACGTGAGCGAAATGGGTGAATTAACTTTCCTAAGCCTGAATGCTCCCTCAGTATAAAACCATTTATAATACCCCACATTGGAGAGTCACCGAGAAAGCATTGAAACTGCCTAATAGCACAGAGAATGACACATATTGTGTGTGTTTACATATGCTTTCTTGTCGGTTTAAAATTCGTCTCAGTCTGTCTCACACTGTCCTGCTCTGTTATCTGTCCTGATACTATTGAAGAAAATAAATAAATTAATAAAAATGTGCCAAGGACAAGCATGTATGCTTCAGAACCAGAGAAAACTGGGTTCCAATGAAACATTGCTTTTTTTTTTTTGCGTTTTAATCCATTCATTCTTTTTTCTAACCAAATGATAAACACTGACCATAGAGGCACAAAATATGAAATAAAATGGAAAGGACATACTTCTGAAGAAATATTGTTCCACCAATAATACAGTCACTTTCTATATGGTTTGCGAAGATGCCTTATATGTGATTTCCAACTATGTGGGGCTTTTTTCAGTTTTATTTTATTTTTTAAAATAAAATTGTATTTAAACATTTTAAATTTTGAAACAATTTAAAACTCCTGAGAATTTTCAAAATTTACAGAAGTGTCCAGTATCTCTTACACAGCTTTTCCCAATGATAGCATCACATGTAAACACCATTCACAACTCAAAACCAGGAAACTGACATTGCTGTAATCTTATTTACATGGCTATAGACTTCACTCAGATTCTACTAGTTTTCACAAGCACTTAAAGTACTGCTATTTATTGTTTTTGTACCTGTGGAAAGTTTACTTAATCTGAGATTTAGTCTGCAAAATAAGAATAACATCAGCATTAACCTCTTAGAGAGTTTCTGAGTGCTTTGGGAGGCCCCCTATGTAAATCTGCCTGCAATGCAGGAGACCTGTGTTTGACCCCTGGTTCAGGAAGGTCCCCTGGAGAAGAAAATGACAACCCACTCCAGTATTCTTGCTTGGAGCTACTAAGTCGCTTCAGTCGTGTCCGACTCTGTGTGAACCCATAGACGGCAGCCCACCAGGCTCCCCCGTCCCTGGGATTCTCCAGGCAAGAACACTGGAGTGGGTTGCCATTTCCTTCTCCAATGCAGGAAAGTGAAAACTGAAAGTGAAGTCGCTCAGTTGTGTCTGACTCTTCGGGACCCTTGGACTGCAGCCTACCAGGCTTCTCCGTCCATGGGATTTTCCAGGCAAGAGTACTGGAGTAGGGTGCTATTGCCTTCTCCGGGATCCCATGCGAAAACGAGCCTGGTGGGCTACAGTCCATGGGTCAAAAAGAGTCTGAGTGACTGAGCGACTAGCACTATCACTGTGTAAATTTGAGGCCAGCTGGGATCTAGGGCCCTTTGCGGCAATGCTGCAACGCTGCAACTCTTGCACGTGGACACACCTCTCCTTGAGCAACGAAACACAAAGAAACTGTATGAGACTAAAAATAACTGTGTGCAGGCACAGTAGGGACAAGTTCTGGACAAAAGATACAAAGAGACCCAGAAAACCAGCTGTCACTTTTGAAGAGTTGGGAACACAAATGGAGTACTGTGCATGCCCCCTGCACACAATGCTGCCTAAGGAGTGGCTAAACCACCTAAAACAGCCCTCTGGCCCAACCTCTGGACACATCCTTACCCTCACCTTATGTCAGGAAAAAGCTTGCCTCCCTTGGGTACAAAGCAAGCAAGGGGACCTCTTGTTTGCTTTCTCTCCTTTCTGCTGTATCAGGGGCCCCAATAAAGCCTTGCCTGAATTTCTTGTCTGGCCTCTAGTCAATTTCTGTTGATTGGGGAAGACCAAGAACCCTGGTAGGTAACAAATTCATACTCACCCGCCTATCGCTGGTTGTAGTTAGAGAGATTACTCCCAGGCAGTGTTCTGTGGTCAGTTAGAGGACAGACTCTGGGCCAGAGGACCTAGCATTGTACACTTGCTCTCTACTTACTCGGCAACCTCTCAGAGCCTCAGTTCTTTGTCACAGTAGTGGGGATAATAATAGTACTTACCTAAGTACAGTTTTGAGAGAATTTAGATAACGTTTAAAAAGAATTTCAAATGATACCTGACATCTAGTGAGTTTTGTGTTAGCTCTTATTTTGTTTATAGTATCTAGTACTTACTAGGAGGATAATAAATGTCTGTATTTTACTATCCTTCTTGCCCTCTAAATGTTGATTTATGGAATTCTGCCCTCAGCTGTATTCCTTACTGGCTACAGAACATTTCTATAAACTCTCATCTACTCTCAGGATTTCACCAATTCCCAGGTCTATACCTCTGTCTTTTATCCCTCCTTTTGCTCCCAGATCTGAACTACAAGTGGCAAACAGACATCTCTAAATAAAACTCACTCTTTTTCTCTGGAACACTGCGACACTGTAAGAGTTCAGTATAGGCGAACTCAGAGTCAAGAAGAACAATTAATCTTCCTGCAGGCAGGGAGCAGTGAGTCGTTCACCCTCAATTCCCCCCAGTACCTTCCATCCTTACCCACCACCACAGTTAGGAAGGATCTGTCAAGTGAGATGGAGGAACCAATCAACTCAGACAGAAGCACTGCCAAGTGTTGGGGGTCTCTGGACAGTGGGAATTCTTGGGGAGCAAGACATGTGAGAACTCAGTGTTGGCTGCATGGCTTGACCACGTGGTATTAGCAAGATGTCTTTCAGTCTGTCCTTGAAGGAGGGTGTATTAGTTTCCCAAGACTGCCAGAGTAATCACAAGCTGGGTGGCTTAAACCACAGACACTGGCTGTTTCTTAGTTTGGGAGGATGGAAGCTGAGGTCAGGGCGTTGGCATGGGTTCCTTCCACGGTTTTTAAGGCAGAATCTGCCCTGCATGTGCTTGCTTGCTTACCCTGGTATTCCTTGACTCCTGACCTCACCCAATCTCTGACAGTACCTTCACATGCTGTTCTGCCTTTGTTCCTATTTGCCTCCAACTTTCCCCTTTTTCAAAGACACTACTCATATTGGATTAAGGTCCACCCGAATGAGACTCATTTTAATTTTATTACCCCTGTAAAGATGCTGTCTCCAAATAAGGTCAGATCCTGAGGTTCTGAGAGTTAAAATATTATGAATTTGGGGGTGGGAGGGACGCGATTCAACCCATAAAAAGAATGGGAAAGAATGTGTTTCTTCTACTTTCTTCTCCTTTCCAGATAGGGAAAAATATCACTTGTCATTATACTTCAGGGATTAACCATTATTACTCAGTGGTAATGGGAGTAAGTTTTATCTGACAAGTTAGAATTTTTTTCATCTGACAGGTCTTAAAGCTCTTTATGATTTTGTATGAGGAAAGAAAACATTAAACTTTTTGTTAATAAAGTTGTCAAGAAGGAATAAATAGAAATAGAGATGGAGAAGGAGACTCAAAGAGGTAAGTCAGGGTTACCCAGACCTACCCTATTCCAGAATGAGCCTATTATCAACCTATAATCCTGAACATTCATGGCAAGAAACAAGAAAAGGGACTGTTTTGTCAGACAACATTCGTGTGACCAAGAGGTATGATGAACCAGTCATTTCCAGAGAAGGCTGGACATCACTGGGAAGGGACCCACATTCTGCCTATGAGTGGTGTTCTTAAAACAAATATCTGGCCCTACTCTGAGTACCTCTTCTGAATCTCTTCAGTGTCATCCTGTCCCTGAGGGGCCTCCAGGTGCCATGAGGAATGGGCTGGATGCTCCCTCACCTGCAGCTTGGTGCTTTTCTGGAAAACTCAAAGGGAAGATATTCATGGGACACTGGCATCAGAAGGTCTGCCAGTGACAAGTAGTGGATCTTATCAGAATCAATACAAGAGCCACGGAAGGAGAGCTAAACGCTGAGGGGAAGACTTGTGGTGTGTAGGGGGTCAAAGCTGATACTTCTTGATATAGGAATTCAGAGGTTGGTCCCGTCTTGGGAGAACACTTGATGGAGCATCGGGGACTGGGGCTTAAGGCAAATCAACAAAGGACCACAAAATGCATGGGAGACTTAGCACAGACGTGTTCACTAATGTAAGGTTCTCTCACGATGGAGACACGACCTTCTCCACGTTGAATTATGATCGTCCTCACCCCAGAGACAGGTTTCTGAAATATGTTTATGAGAATTATATAAAAGCTGTCTTTAATATTTTAAAATATGAATCACAAAGTATAGAATCTCTCATAACTTTTGGATGTTGTTGAGATTAAATTCATATACCACATTAAAATGTGCAAACATAGAGCTTTATTTCACGCACTTGTTTTAGCTTATCTTGATTTTTATTCTTGTAGCAGCAAGTGGATCAGTCAAGATGAGTTATGAATCAGTTCAGTCACTCAGTCGTGTCCGACTCTTTGTGATCCATGGACTGCATGCAGCACGCCAGGCTTCCCTGTCCATCATCAACTCCCGGAGCTTGCTCAAACTCACGTCCATCGAGTCAGTGATGCCATCCAACCATCTCAGCCTCTGGTGTCCCCTTCTCCTTCTGCCTTCAATCTTTCCAGCATCAGGGTCTTTTCCAATGAGTCAGCTCTTCACATCAGGTGGCCAAAATAAAATTAAAAGTCACTCAGTCTTTATGAAAGGCAGGCCTAGTGTTACATACTTGGAGAAGGCAATGGCAACCCAATCCAGTACTCTTGCCTGGAAAATCCCATGGATGGAGGAGCCTGGTAGGCTGCAGTCCATGGGGTTGCTAGGAGTCGGACATGACTGAATGACTTCACTTTCACTTTTCACTTTCACACATTGGAGAAGGAAATGGCAACCCACTCCAGTGTTCTTGCCTGGAGAATCCCAGGGACAGGGGAGCCTGGTGGGCTGCCATCTACGGGGTTGCACAGAATCAGACACGACTGAAGCGACTTAGCAGCAGTAGCAGCAGCAGTGTTACATACTACTGACTAGAATTCACTCACATGGTAGAAATTAAGTACAAGGGAAGCTGGAAAATGTAGTTTGCCTTAGTGAAGGAGGAAATGGGTTTGATGAATATTTACTTGGTCTCTGACGTTGTCTACTCTTTGGGGTATCAAATATCTTTACCCTTATCCACCACATAGAATAAACTCACCCCTTTTTCCATGGAGATGAACCAAAGTTTCATCCAGTCATTGCTTCCCTCTCAAAGTCCAGGACATCTGAGTGACACATATCTATTCAAGTCTAGAAGTAATTGCTCAAGATTCACGTGTGATAATACAAACAGATAAATTACCTATAGCATCCCACTCGACAATAAACATTGATAGAATGAAGACAAGGCAACTATAATCAATACTTCCATAAGGAAAACAAAATTATGGGCGATATCTAGTGGCGTCTAGCCTGTAACAAGATGAACCTCTGCCAGAAAGGTGTGACAAGATCTCCGTGTCCTGGTGGTGGGTGAAGGCCCAGATTAGCTCCTAATCCTGCTTTCTGGAGGGGATCCTTTGTCTTTTCCCCTCTGTAGCCCATGGCTCTACCCTCCAGAAGGTTCTTTTCCTCTACTGTTCTACGTGGCCGTAACCTGAAGTGGTTACTTGTATGTCCCCTTTACGCTACCCACAACTTGCACAGCACACTTCCTGATACTGTAAGTCTGGGCAATCAAAAAGTCATTTTAATGATAACACGATTAATAGTTTCCCCAATTCTATGATTCAGGTTCATGGAGATTTTGGAAATACTGTTCCAAAAGTTTTATTGTTTATTTATTTGCTTTCACTTGGTACCTTATAACAGTGATTACACCCAAATTCTTTTCTATACTTCCTTCTGAAGGCTAATTTATTTATTCATTTTTCTCATCCCTATGAATCTCTTTCTAGTTTAATAGGTAGCTAGAGAATATCTGAAATAATAGGCAGGAAGGGCACACATCTAAATTTTTCTGCAGGGCAACTGTGAAGTCCTTGAGGGCTTTTGTCAAAGGCCAATTTTTTTTTTTATTGTTTTAATTTGATATCCTATTTTTTGGGATCTAGAATCAACTAGTTTCTCCAATTATTTGAGACCTTAAATTTCTAGACTCTCTGTATTCCATCTACCTCTGATTGTACACTCACCAATTCTTTCCTAGTTTGGCATTTTTTAATATCTTGCAATAAGCACAAAAGTAAAATAAAAAAAACGCATTATCATTTAAATGTTTTCCATCGCTGTACCTAAAAAGAGACTAGTGGATAAATAATTTTCTCTATAGAAATCAATGTCACAAGTATTTTGCCTTTGCAAGGTAAGCCTGTCCACCTTTTAGCCTCTGAAATAAGCACCCTCACGGTCTACTGATTGTCCCCTGGGTCAGTGACACTCTTTCTGGTGTTATGGCAGCAACCTTTTATTGAACGGTATTTATTTCTGTTTGTAAGGTAACCCTGACTGCTATAACAGATATACAACAAGTCTAAGTGGCTCAGTGACTAAAGTTAAATCATCACACACATTTCCAAACTGGAGTTTATGATCAAAATGTGATTTTTTTATTCAAGTGTTGGTTCCAGAATTCCACCATGTTCCACACATAGTTTTCAAGAAGGAAATATGGAGAATTGTTCATGGCGTTGTTTTTATAAGTTAGGTCTAGAAGTCTTGAACTAGTCAGCTCAGGCTGCCATAAAAAAAATACCATATACTGCATGGCTTAAACTTCAAAAATGCATTTTCTCAAAGTGCTGGGGGCTGCAAGTCCTCGATCTAGGTGTCAGCCTGGTTGGGTTCTGGTGAGAGCCGTCTTTCTGGCTAGCAGAAGGCTGCTTTCTCTATCTCTATTTGGTGAAGTAGATAGAGAAAGAGAGATGGAAAGATGGACACACACCCACACCCACAATCTCTCTTTTGTTATTAATATAAAGCCACAGTCCTATTGGATTAGAGCCTACTTCCCTGGTGGCTCAGACTGTGAAGAATCCGCCTGCAATGCAGGAGATGCATATTTGATCCCTGGGTGGGGAAGATCCCCTGGAGAAGGAAATAGCAACCCACTCCAGTATTCCTGCCTGGAGAATTCCATAGACAGAGGAGCCTGGTGGGCTACAGTCCACCGAGTCACAAAGAGATGGACACAACTGAATGACTTTCACTTTTCTGATCTTAACCTTATACTCTTTAATTAACTTCTGAAGACTCTATCTTAGGCTGATCACATTCAGGAGTTAGGGCTTCAGTATATGTATTTGGGGAAGATAGAATTCAGTTCATAGTGTGTGGTAAACATCAAAATTCCTCATGTTCCAGAAAAATTGTCTCTATTATAAAGTTATGGATTTTATAGTTAACTTCACTAAGCTCCTGTAAAATTTTATTTTATCACAGGTAATGTGAAATGAGAGTGCATCCTACCACCACTAAAAGAGATCAGTGCTACAGCTCTGAGGAGGAGAGTTAGATCTCAGCTGTCAGCCTGTGGCTTTGGGATTTCATGCATAATGTCTAAACTCTAAGATCTTCAGATAATTCACCTTGGGGTAGGGGGCAAAAACTTAAGCTAGTGAATGCTGGGTTATCCCATATAGGGCTCATTCTTTTTCATTCTTTCGCTTCTATTTTATGTTAATATGTTGTATATTAAATAAAAATTTTCAGCTTTTCATAGTTTCAATTTCCCCAAAAGTAGATATTGAGATAATAATTTAGGAACAAGGATTCAGGTGAGAGTTGAGATTAGCATATAAAACATGCTCCCTTCAAGTAAAGAAACCAGTTACTGTATAGGCAAGAAAAGAAAAGAAAGTGAAGTCGCCCAGTCGTGTCTGACTTATTGCAACCCCATGGTCTGTAGCCTACCAGACTCCTCCGTCCATGAAATTTTCCAGGCAAGATCACTGGAGCGGGTTGCCATTTCCTTCTCCACCTGTATAGGGAAACGGAGTTCTAATTACTTTGAGCAGCAAGGGAGAACACTACATAAACCATTTTGAATGCTGTATCATTAGAAAAATGATTGTACAATATATATTACTACTAGGTTTGACTCAGAGGTTCTTAGGGTGGAACACAAGTCTTTGCACTGGTTGATTTCTTAAGACAACTTGGTCCAAGCCAGGCAAAAATCTAAGCAAAGAAGAATGTGTATACAAGTCACAAGATATTCTGTGGCTTCATTGCATAACTGATAAGGGTGATGTCTAAGTTCTTGGTCTTACATAATCAAGGGGTGTGATTGTTCTGGTTCTCACAGGGAAGGGAAGAAACCCAGTAAAAGGTGGGTTAATGTGTAAGCTACCCACTGGAAGAAGGGAACAAGAAAAGAGGAGTATTGATCCTCTCATCTTTCATTGACTAGGGATTGCTTCTTGAGGGTTAGCCTCCTGGCACTTCTGACTGCCCCTCACACTGGCTTTGTAGGCTGGAGAGGCCAGAGAACATTCTCAGGGTGAAAGACACCAGGAGTCATGGACATATTTTGGAAATCTGTAGGTCCTCCTCAGGTTAGACTGAGGAGCCAAGACAGAGAAGAGGGCCCCCACAGCACTGGCTAACAGTATTTAAGGACAATGCTGAAAAAAATGAAAACAATTTACTGTTTATGTTTAGTTATAGGCCTGAATGTTGCATTTCTTCTTAGATTGCACAATTTTGAAAAATAAACTGTGCTGACTCAGGGTGAGTGAGAAGTTATTTTTGTAGTAAACACAGAAAAATGTGGAATTTCAGTGCTGTCTAATCTTCTGGTCACTGTTAAACAGTTTATCACACACACAATGGTACGGAACTATTCTACAATAATATTCATCAAGGGATAATATCATCTAAGGTTCAGTTCAGATCAGTCATTCAGTCATGTCAGACTATTTGTGACCCCATTAACTGCAGCACGTGAGGCTTCCCTGTCCATCATCAACTCCCAGAGCTTGCTCAACCTCATCTCCATTGAGTCAGTGATGCCATCCAACCATCTCATCCTCTGTTGTCCCCTTTTCCCCTGCCCTTTAATCTTTCCCAGCATCAGGGTCTTTTCCAATGAGTCAGCTCTTCGCATCAGGTGGTCAAAGTATTGGAGTTTCAGCTTCAGCATCAGTCCTTCCAATGAATATTCAGGGATGATTTCCTTTAGGATGGACTGGTTGGATCTCCTTGCAGTCCAAGGGACTCTCAAGAGTCTTCTCCAACACCACAGTTCCAAAGCACCAATTCTTCAGTGCTCAGCTTTCTTTATAGTCCAGCTCTCACATCCATACATGACTACTGGAAGAACCATAGCTTTGACTAAATGGACCTTTGTTGTCAAAGTAATGTCTCTGTTTTTTAATATGCTGTCTAGGTTAGTCATAGCTTTTCTTCCAAGGAGCAAGAATCTTTTAATTTCATGGCTACAGTCACCATCTGCAATGATTTTGGAGCCTCCCAAAATAAAGTCTCTCACTGTTTCCATTTCCCCATCTATTTACATGAAGTGATGGGACCAGATCTAAGTTTTTTGAATGTTGAGTTTTAAACCAACTTTTTCACTCTTCTGTAATTTTAAACTGATGATATCCTTTGTTATAAACCTTCTAAAGTATTAAATACACCAAATTACAATTCCAGGCTCTATTCTAATGCTTGACTGAGTTGAGAAGACTTAAATTGAGATGTTTGCTAAGCATTAGTTTACCATGATTATCAAATATGCCTGGAGTTTAGTCCACATTTAAAATAATCATTCACCAGATTAATTATCTAATGGAGTTTTCCATGATCTGGATCATGCTCATTGTGTTACCATGTTGTGGTATAGCACAAATCACTGAGGGGCCTAGAAATAATGATGAAGCTGGTAGCCATAAACAACTCTCATGAAAGTTTAGTTGCTCAGTCGTTTTTGACTCTTTGTGACCCCATGGACTGTAACCCACCAGGCTCCTCTGTTCATGGAATTCTCCAGGCAAGAATACTGGAGTGGGTAGCCATTCTCTTCTCCAGGGGGGTCTTCTTGACCCAAGGATCAAATCCGTATCTCCTCCATCTCAGGCAGATTCTTTACCATGTGAGCAACCAGAGAAGTCCATAAATAACTCTACTAGAACTCAAATTAAAATGTTGGAGATTCATTTAAAACAAACAAACCAGGATTTTTTTAGAAAAACAAGTAACTTTAGGCCTAGATCATTATATCTATGAGATGACTTGGGGTCATCTTTTGTTAATATTATCAGATTGCAAGTAACTGTCAATTACTTCTGGAGTCACGTCAAAAAGATTCAGGAGTCAATATAAATAGGCTTCCACTAGTCAAAGAAGGAATTATGTGCACTTCAGTACAGACAAAAAATTCAATAGATTTTAAACCTATCAACTGTGTTTAAATTCCATGATTTTAAAATGATGCCCCACACATAAAATCTAATGGATTCCTTTTGAAGATGCTGTGAAATCAACTCTTTATTTTGTAACAGATAATTAAAAGAGAAAAAAAAAATCATATGTTGATCCTGTCTCTTCTATAGAAAATACACAGTAGATAACCAGAGAGTAAATGTGAGAAAGTCTCTAGTTATTAAAGTATTTCACAAATAGGAAAAATAGCCCCATTTGCAATCCCTTGCTTTGAAGAGCAGTGGCTCTGACATCCCAAAAGAGAGATAACCAGGCATTATGTACCATTTGATGAAAGATACACTACTATCTAAAAAATAGTCTTACCAAAAAAAAAAAAAAAAAGAAACTTCAATATGATTACATCTCTGATTCCAACAGCAATTCACAGAAAAGCCCAAGGATAGAGTAATATTCTTGATGCAAAAGATCTCATTTTTTACTATAATCATCATTTTCTTTGACCTCTCTACTTTTTCTTCATGTCTTTAGTGAGCACTACCAATTGCTTTCTTCTTGGAAATATGTGCAACAGCATTAATGCTTGGTTTTCTCACTTTATCCAAGCTGCCACATAAACCGCAATTACAAGGAGTAGCTTTCCTTGAGGTGTGGTTGCAGTGCAGTCAGCAGGGCTTCTTCATTAACTGCATTACCACCAGCCTTTCAAAATGCTTGAATCAAATTTATGCTGTAGCCAATTATAAATTACTCCAGGTCATGGATCTCTGGGGTCATACTTTATTAGTAGAAATTGTGAATGTAAAGTCAACACATTTAATTGGTCTGGTTTAACATCAACAGTAGTTACAAGGCAAAAGACGCATAACATCATGTGTGAATGTAAATGGGTCTTTTCCTCCATCCGACAGACAAAATCTGAATGAATTCAACACTCAGTGTAGATCCTTGTTAATAAATCTCATAGACACAGAAGTAAAAAAAAAAAAAAAAAGGATTAAAAAAAATAGCCTATGCATAGAGACATTTTTGTTGTAAATCAAAATATAGAATTAAGCAGGTTTTGCTTCAGGACTTCTGTATTGCCTGATCTCTATTTACACTTGGTGAACTTCTTAGAGGTTTAAGAGGACCAAAAAAAAAAAAACTCTGAAAAACAAAAGCAAAAGCCCCTGTAATATTTTTAGGTCTATTTTTTTAAATGCTCAAAGCTGAGAAACTATTCATGCAGAAGATTTGTGATTTGCCAGAGCCAGTATTTAACACTAAAATTTGTAAGTTTTAAAGGGATTCAAGTCATAAATGTTAAAGTATAAGTAATAGCTAGAAATAGTTTTTAAATGCAGGGTATGTTTTTTCCTTATCTTTTTCTGTCTGCAAATTAATAAAATGATGGATAATTTATTTCCAAACAAAGCGAACAGATTGTACAAAATCCTATCCACAGAAATTGATTGTATATTTTAGCCTATCAATAGTGAGTTATTTCTGTAAATGTCAAAGACATATATATATGACATATATAGAGAGAAATATATATATACATAAGATATATGTATATATAAGACATATATATGAATTATGTAAGCAGCTAATTAAAACATTAAAATTTATATTTTCAATCTTAAAGTAATAATTGTAAATGTAAAATATGTATCAATACATTTTAAAATTAAATATGATTAAATTTAGTGCCTGCGGCTGCTGCTAAGTCACTCAGTTGTGTCCAACTCTTCGCAAACCCATGGACTGCAGCCTACCAGGCTCCTCTGTCCATGGGATTTTCCAGGCAAGGGTACTGGAGTGGGTTGCCATTGCCTTCTCCGTTAATGCCAACTAGCTTAAGACAAACTGAAAAAAAAAGGGGTGGCTGGGCTAGAAGACCTTTCATTAATGATGGTCTAAGACAAGACATTTTTTATGAGAACTATAAAACTGACAGACACATACACACACACACACACACACAGCTGTGTCAAGTACATACAAAATTGAGATATCACAAGGAAAAGAAAATGTGAACACCCAGATTTCAGGAAAAGTGGAAATCAGGGTAATTCTGGGTGCATACATGGTAAAAATTTGTGGACATTTTCTCTAGGACGTTGCCCCACCTTGTAATTGCTTTTATCTCTGTGTACAAATTGTGATAAATGAGGGACAATCTGATTGACTGCTGGGAACCAAATATTTCTTCCTTCGTCAAGGGTGGAGAAGGTAGACCTCTTCCCTCCTAGCAGTAGTAGGTGTTTCTCCTTTATTACTCACACAGAACACTTTACTCCTGATACTCCTTATACCAAATATGTGAGGTTTTTCCCCACACTAAGCAACTATCTGAGACAACAGCTGGATGTCCAACAGTTTAACTCAATCCTCACACTATCTACCTGAAAATAGTGATGGACCCCACAGACTAAAAGGCTCAGCCCCACAAAGACTGCCCCTTCCAATCTCAAGCATCAGGCACCCAGTTTACCCACAACTTCTGTCTGATTTGGCTACAAATTGGAGGTCTCCTGTGACCCCAGGAGACCAATTAGAGCCACTTCATTAGAACAAAAAATGCTCTGAACAATTTGCAAGAGTTTTAGGCAGTCTGTGCTAGAGATGAGGGGAAGAAACCAAACTATTCCGTATTTTCCACTGTCTCACAAGGGTCTATCTCTAGGCTGAGCAGTAATGGCTAAAAGGGTAGAGAACCATAAACAGGGTGTCACCCATGAGAATATATATATAAAATGCATTGTACCGATTTACACCCTAGATTCATCTGGAGTTCCTGGTAATTTGCAAAGAAAAGATCATGACTTGGTCAACCATGTTCCAGAAGTTCTCATCAGTAAGGCATTATATGTCTATATTTTGTTCCATTATTTTCACTTTACCTTATTAATACTCTCAAAACATGAGTGATAAAGTCACACTAGTTAATTTTTCACCTATGTGTTTCTTCTTCTACAGAATGAAGTTCTCAATGACTGGGACTAGAGGTAACTTCTTTTTATATGTTTATACCTTGGTTAGCACCAGATGTCTCTTATTTTGGTAAACATCTCTTTAAGGAGTGACAGGGATTTTTTTTTTTTTTTTTAATGAAGAGAATAAGATATTTAAAAAAGTAACTTTTAAGCCTACTGTGATATGGCATATGGTGCATATACAATCACATGTGGTCTTTTTACAATATAACTTACCTCCTCACCACGCCCCACCCCCTCTGAATGCCAGCTGGTTGTTACTGCCCCAGCCAATGGAGTGTGACTGAGTGATCCTGTATGACTTCTTCGAATCTGAGTTATTAAAAAGATACATTTTCCAGGGTCTCTCTATCTCTTCTGACACTTTCCCTGGACACAAGCCTCCATGTTGTGAGGATGCCCAGGACATATAGTCAGGATATGGCATCACCAGCTCAATAGACTTGAATTTGAGCACATTCCAGCAGATACTGAGGGACAGAGAAGCCTGGTGTGCTGCAGTCCATGGCGTTGCAAAGAGTCAGATACGACTGAGCAACTGAACAACAGCAGCAGCAGCAACTCTATCAAACCTCTCTAGCTAATGTGTCAGCTGACAGACATCTTTGGTAAGTCAATGAGCCTTCAAAATCCAGCCTCTGAGTTCCCAGATGAACCCCCAGAACCCATAGACAAAGATATCTACTGTGCTCTGTCTGAATTCCTGACTCATATCGCCAGAGTTTCTGTCTGTTCAGCGTGTGTCATCTCGTTAGCAGCCTAATGTCTCTCTACTCTGGATGCATGCATGTGTGTGCTCAGTCACTTTAGTCTTCACCAGCTCTTTGTGACCCCGTGGACCGGAGCCCACCACGCTCCTTTGTCCATGGGACTCTCCAAACAAGAATGCTAGAGGGGGTTGCCACGCTCTTCTCCAGGGGATTTTCCCAACCCAGGGATTGAATCTGTGTCTCCTGCAGCTCCTTCATTGGTAGGTGGATTCTTTACCACTTGAATACCTGGGAAGCCCCCACACTCTGGATAGTCATTCGGATTTCACTCAGAGATCTGAATTCATTCAGAGCATTTGTATGGCTTTTAGTGAATTGTTCACATGCATTTTGTTTTAATATATTTTTCCTAATAGCTATTTTAGCATGATGATAACACTCCAAATATACTTAATGAATAAGAGTACAAAGACTTTGCATTAATTAATTTAAATATCTTTTAAAAATCTCTCAAAAATTGATGTTCAATTTATTGTTCAACTGGTGGGAAAAATGAAACATTAATGGAAACTTCTATAGCCTGATTTGAAATATCCCTATCATTTATTCACATTCCTAAGGATATCTCACTGTTTCTATAATCCCCTGCAGCTACTCCTATTAAGAAATGAAGATAATTATCACAAGAAGACCCTTTTGAGTGTTTCTGAACAATGTTCTAATTGACTAGTAAGTACATTTTTATTTAAAATCTTAAAATAAAAAAATCAAATGGAATTAAGGACTAAGTAAATAGAAATTACTTACTGAATCAAAGGTGTATTTTTATTTGTAAAAATAAGCTCTAAAATTATTCAAATTTTTCAGTACCTGCCATCAGGACATAAATAAAGGGATACATTTGCTTTATTTCTGATACCACATACTTATATTATTTGTTGTTGTCTAGTCTCTAAGTTGTATCTGACTCTTTGCGACCTCATGGACTGTAGCCCGCCAGGCTCCTCTCTCCATGGCATTCTCCAGGCAAGAATACTGGAGTGGGTTGCCATTCCTTTCTCCAGAGGCTCTTCTTGACTCAGAGATCGAACCCATGCCTCCTGCATTGGCAGGAAGATTCGTTACTGCTAAGCTCCCAAGGAAGCCTCATTTATATTATAGACAGACATTGAAAAACAGTGTCCAATTATTATAACAGGTTTTGCATCACTCCTGGAGAAGGCCTTGCATTTACTGGCCTCATTTATTTTATTCTGTCAGGTCCTGTCACAATGAGGGATTTCAAATAGTTCAAGAACTTTCTCTGCCATAAGCCCAGGTCTTGGCCTAAAATAATTGTTCAACAAATATGAACAAAATAATCAGTGAATAAATTCACACTGAACAGTTCCAGAATATGAAGGATGAAGGGTTTCTCACTCCAAATGCAGGGCCTCAGGGATGTCAACTGAACACCTGAGTTTCTCAGGTCTCTCCACTCTGACTGGACTGAAATTCCAATGCTTCTCAGTTCCATGCAGCCACTGCTGTCCCTTATCCATGAGCCTACTCTGCTAGGCTTTGTGGAGTCCCAGCCTACACATGGAGAGTCAAGACTTTGGCCACAGGACAATGTTGAACTTCCATCAGATTTCTGGGTCCACTCCTCTGTGTGGGCCACTCCTTCTTTACGATATCCTGGCCCCCGAAACTGAACTCTACCATAGGCTGAAATTCTCATCCCTGCCTCTCTAGCCCAGTGAGATTACCATTCTAGGTGAGTTCCACCTCTCTGCAGCAAGGTGAGAAAGTCCCTCCATTCATAGAGCCTGGAAAAAGCTGGCAATCATCTCCAGTGTTTCTTTTAAGGATAACAGTCCTGCTAGGTTCATTGTTCAATGCATCAGAAAGGCCACCGGATACATTTTTTATGTGTCAATTGGGAGTAGTGAGTTTTAGAGTTTAGGGTAAGAGGGCAAGTCCAATTTTAGTTATTCAGTTATGGCAAGAATGAATGGCCCAGGAAGACAGCTTCTGAAAGAATTTTCTCTGAAGTCCCACTCAAGCTTGTGCTCATGTATCTTGACCACTTTGATCTACAAAGGAGGCAGAGAGAGCAATGTTTTAGGCTCATTGGCACCTCCAACAATATGAATGCCTGTTTATAAAGAGGAAGGAGGAACTGGATGTTGGGTGGTTAACCAGCTGTCTCTGATGTAGACTGTTTACTGTCCTCAGGGTGTTTTATGGATGAATATAAAGGACAGCAATGAATATTATATTGATCATGCCTGGCATGTTGGTAAGCTAGACAATTTCACCAGGAATGAACAAATCTTTGGAGAGTAAAGCACCCTTTGCTAATTCATTTCTTTTCTAAAGTTCCTAACACGTTATCATGCATGTGCCTCAGAAATTTTTTTTTTTACTAATTTAATCCAAACATTACCGATGTCTATATAGTTTTAAAGATGTGGTATGAATTAGTATTCTCAACTGAAATGTAAAAACAATAGGAAAAAAGGCAAAACAAAGCAGAAATACAGCAATTTTCCTGTTTGATGGCATAAAATGTTAACAAAAAAGAAAAAAAAAAAATCTTCCTTGAAAGTAGCCAAGACAGTTGTTCCCGAGTAACTTTACAACTCGTAGAACAGCATGTAGTCATAGATGCTTTTCTTCCTATTCCATAAATACTTGTGCAAAGCCTCTCTCTGCTCTTAACCATAGGAACAAGAGCTGGTCATCAAACTTTTCATATATAACCCTGAAATTTCCTTTTCGAGGAAAGGAAGACACTACTGAGTTTGGCCAATCATAATTTTTTTCGGGTATGTTTTAAGCCAGGTTTAGAAAAGCTGGTCATATGTTTCTGCTTACTTAAAATCAGGGGCTTTTCTGCAGCCACATTCATAGGGAAGTGAAGGGAAAATGTCCATCAGTAAGAGGAAGCAAGGCGGATATAAAAAGATGGTCAGTGTTATGTATGCAGCCACATTCATAGAGAAGTGGAGGGAAAGTGTCCCTCAGTAAGAGGAAGCAAGGCAGATATAAAAAGATGATCAGTGTTATGTATTTTTCCACAAATTTGATTGTCTGTATTTTCTGTTGTAATATTGTATAAGATCAACTCATACATTCTAATATTTGCTCCTATTTTATAACATGAGCTATCTTGAGTCAGTTTATTATTTGCTACCAAATGCCTTTCATTGAGTGGTATTGCTAATATTATTGAACTATTCTAACAAAGATGATCTAATTTAAGAATTATAAAATCCTACCATTTGCTTTTTCATATGACTATTCATTTAATTTAGGTAGAGAATATGATTTTACCTTTTCCAAAAATGTTGTATATATATATATATATATATATTTTAATAACAGATAATGCTCAATAATTTTACAGTACTGACAGACCATATCAATAAAAGATATTGATATGGCCTTTCAGTTGTTCTCCCAGGAGAACAACATTGAATTTTTATTGGAGTATGAAATATTTAACAGCAATGAATCAAGTCTCTTCTATTAATATTTAGTCTAACCATGCTTCAATTTTAGATAAAATTGAATTAAAATGATATATCTTTTCTTCCATAATGAATTTTACATAAATTTTCCATGGTTCAATACAGGTGTCAATGAGGCACTCAATTTTTATAAAATTATTAATAAAATTCAATGAGTAGGAACATGTAGTAATTCATTGTGTGCAGACCACTAAAGAACAACCTGCTGTAAAAATGGTTTTTCAAAAATGCTGTTTCCTATTCCTTTTTAAGGCAAAAAGTTGAATTTGGAGCTAGAAAACCTGGCTTTCTTTCTACTGACTAATCTGTTACTATGAGCAAATAACAAGAAGACTAAGAATCAACTTTATCAAATAAAATACAAGCTATTGTCACCTCATACAGTTGATGTAGGAATCTTATGAGGTAATATATAACATGTGAAGTCATTTACACAAAAGAAAAATAATTTTGATTGATTCAGTGAGTATTCTGGTGGCAGGCACTGAGTTTTTCAAATTACATACATGTAATCTTAGCTTCACGATAATTCCTCCCTGAATACAAGCAAAAGAGCACATCTAATAGAGTTGGATTTATACTGCCTTAAATGTTTTTCCAATTTGTTCTTACAAAGAAACTTGGCATTAATATCTCTCCAATAACAATGTTAATACATTTTGACTCTCCACTCTGGGGGGGAAATCTATGATATCATAATGAACCATAATTGTAAGTAATCCCTTCGAATATTCTTAGAAAGCTGCTTGTAATTACATGAAAGAGCATAAGGCGTCTTGGGGCCTTTTACCAGCTGTTTCCTGTCATCGTGTCAGTCCTTGGAATTAGAAAATTTTAGATTCAAGTGGATTTGATCAGGCAAGGATATAGTGAAACAAATGGAGACTTTGATAGGCCTTTCCAGTGGCGACACGATGAATTTCATTCTTGCTACAAGAGCTCACCCAATTATATTCCAGACAAGCTGTGACAGGTGGGCTCAACTTACTATGCTGCACCCTGATGACATATTTGAAAGCATAATGTCTTCTCAAAATTGATTTTAACATAAATTTATGTCAGGAAAAGAACAATATTCTTCCACAAGTAATGAAAAATACACAGGTTAAGTTAAACTTCTGACTTTGCAGGTTGAGTCAGAACACTAAGTAATCTGAATTCCTCCTTGCTTTTACACATGAGAGAAGCTCAGTGGGATTCTATAAGACAAAGAACTGGCCAACATATATAACTGCAGAGACATTGCATCACCATTTCCCAGCCAACCCACCCAAGTGACTTTGCGCACTCTTTCAAATGACTGAAGCTACCAAATGAATGTATAGATCATCTCATCTCATCCTTTGAATCACCTAGGGCCAAGCTTTCAGCACTGCTTCTTTGGATGAGGGTTCTGAAATTGGAGACGATGCCATACCATAGATACTCTGGTACTAGTTCTATTCAAATTTAAATATGGGCGTCACAAAGCATTAAAGAGACTTGAGTTCATTTTTTTTAATTGACTTTTAAGAAGTGAGTCTAAAGGAAATCAACCCTGAATATCCATTAGAAGAACTGATGCTGAACTGAAGCTCCAATACTTTGGCCACCTGATACAAAGTACGGACTCTTTGGAAAAGACCCTGATGCTGGGAAAGATTGAAGGCAGGAGGAGAAGGGGATGACAGAGGATGAGATGGTTGGATGGTATCACCGACTCAACGGACAGGAGTTTGAGCAAGCTCTGGGAGTTGGTGATGGACAGGGAAGACTGGCATGCTACATACTCTATGGGGTCACAAAGAGTCGACACGACTGATCAACTGAACAACAAGAAGCGAGTCTAATTTCTTAGTTTTATTTAGTCGCTCTGTAACAATGTGTACTCAGTTTAATAGTAAAATGAATCAAATAAAGATTAAGATGAAAAATAAAGGACAGAGATTGTCAGCTTAATGCACAGCTTTGTTTGGTGTGGCAAGCCCTTTATCTCAATACAATTAGGCATGTAACAATATGTATTCACTAATTACCTAGAAGAATTAGGAATTAACTTGGGCTCCATGGACTACCCTGATGTTTTCATATTATAGTAGGATTTAAAAGTGAAGAAAAAAATGCCTGTAGTTCATCCCCTAAATAAATAATAATAAAATTTAAAAGTATAGGTAAGCAAATATCTACTTCCATTGTTTGGTTAAGCAAAGTGGCTAAATCATGTAATCTATAAACATAGCATGTATTTGTAAAATGAAAGTTCTTTGTAGGAGTCCCAGAGAAATTCACTTTGAATAGGGCTTACAGCTTTCCCAACAAATATCACAGTGAAACAAGAATTTCTTTCTTTAGTCACTAGGAATTAAAATCTTTCAGAGAAAGCTGGGTGATATAATTACTGATATTACAATTTGAAAAGAGGTACCTATATTGTGTTTGAAATAGAAGTATGTAATTGGCTTGCAGTTCTGAATTATTTTACCAAGGAAGGCAAGCTCTTTTCCTGATATACATCTTGAAGTGTTTAAGCGGAAAACCTCTAATTAGGTCAAACACCACTCAACCAGCCCTGCGGGGTGGGGCCTAAAGGCTACTGATTTTGACCATGTGAAGTAACTCTAGTTTAAGTGTTGGTAAGATGACTGTCTTTCCCGACATTGATGAGGCTGACACAGTTCCACAAAGTGCTGCTGGTAGAAGAACAAACATTCTCTCCAACCTACCTTCCTTTCCAACAATCATGTTATTCCCTGCCTGGAGTTGTAAGAAGCCATGATGCTAACTTCCCCTCTATGAAAATTTATAGTTCATTTCTGCCCCAAACTAGTCTTAGAAATATAGAAAGATGACATGGAAACATTTACTTATGATGGCTATGTAAGGCAACCTATATTCTCAGAGTTTATCAAGCAGAAAAATGAGCAGAAGTGAGAAGCATAACAAAGAATACATGTAGGATCAGCTTTAGTTTTGTTCACTGAGACTTCAGTTCAGTTCAGTCACTCAGTGGTGTCCGACTCTGCGACCCCATGGACTGCAGCACGCCACGCCTCCCTGTCCATCACTACTGAGACCTCCCAGAGGGGCAAACAGGTACCAGTGGAGAGAAGCTGAAAACATTTCAAGATATCTGGGGGCTGGAAGGAGAAAGCAATTGACCAAAACAGAGATGTCTTCTCCTGGGTCAAGGGATCTTCAGAAGAGAGGCCCCCTGATTGGGTCCTCCAAAGAACCAAAGCTTAACTTGAGTAGCTGCCAGGCTCACAGATTACAAACCCATGAGTCAGTTTCAGTCACATGAGGACTTTTCTTTGCCCAGTTTAACATTTCTTCCCTTATTGAATTCCAACCCAGGAAGGGCAGGAGCAGATTCTAAAAAGGGAGAAGGTGGAGAGGACTCCACCCTCAGCCCTCACCTCTGTGGTCTCAGGCCCTTTCCTCCGGCAGGTCTTAACTGAGAGGGAGAAGATATGACTTTCAATTAAGTTTGGAGGATTGCTATTTTATGGGCTGGAATTTCAAACTAAAGGTTGTGTTTGATAGTCTAAATTTTATCCAGTGTTTGGAAGAAAAAAAAATTCTTTATTATGACAGAATTTTTTCTCCTTTAAGATATATTTAGCCTCAGTTATTGTAAGCATCAAATTTGACCTATCTAAAAAGAACAGTGGAGAAGGCAATGGCACCCCACTTCAGTACTCTTGCCTGGCAAATCCCATGGATGGAGGAGCCTAGTAGGCTACAGTCCATGGGGTCACTAGGAGTTGGACACGACTGAGAGGCTTCACTTTCACTTTTAACTTTCACTTTCATGCATTGGAGAAGGAAATGGCAACCCACTCCAGTGTTCTTGCCTAGAGAATCCCAGGGATGGGGTCACACAGAGTCGTACATGACTGAGGCAACTTAGCAGCAGCAGCAGCAGCAGCAAAGAGAACAGAAAGTCCTCTAAATCCCTGTTAGAAATTTGAGAATTTTTATTGAGAATTTTGGAAATGCTAGAGCAGAAGTATGAAGAAATAGGCAAAAATTATAGATGCTAAATGGGGCTTCCCAGGAGGCTCAGTCATACAGAATCTACCAGCCAGTGCAGGAGACACAGGAGACAAGGGTTCAGTCTTTGGGTTGGGAAGACCCCCTGGAGGAGGAAATGGCAACCCCCTGCAGTATTCTTGCCTGGAGAATCCCATGGACAGAAGAGCCTGATGGGCTACAGTCCACGACTGAGCACACACGCATAGATGCTAAATATTTGAATCAATTTTCAAAAGTAAGAATTTGTCTTTAGTGCCCTCCATGTGGCTTGCAAAGTAGTATCTGTGTAGTACAGTTTTGCAGAAAGGCAAGACAGAAAACAGAGAAAGCAGAGACACTGACGGGGTAAGAGGAGAGAAGAGACCCGTAAAGTTGGAACTGGTTAGCATTTCCTTTTTCTTTAAAGATTTTTCTTTTTTTTTTTAATGTGGACCAGTCTTAAAGTCTTTACTGGATTTGTTACAATATTGCTTCTGTCTTACATTTTTGTATTTTTGATTGCGAGGCATGTGGGATCTTAGTTCCTAAACCAGAGATCGAACCCACACCCCCTGCATTGGAAGGCCAAGTCTTAATCCCTGGAGTATGAGGGAAGTCCTTAAATCATTTCTTGACCTTCTTCAGAGGTTTTGGGATGATGACAGCTGGAAACAATGACCGATTAAAGTCCTTAGAAAAGAATGGCATTAAAACGGTGGCAGATGTAAGAAAAAATTTCTGAAAGTTTTTCAAAAGCTTATAAAGTTTTATATCTGGATATGCTTTATGATCCACCAGACAGAGAAAATGTTACCAAAACAAAACAAAGTATATAAAATAATATATATTCATAAACAAAGATTTATAGGACTTAATGAAAAGAGAGTAAAGTAAGTGAATGAGTGAGTGAATAGAGGCAAATATGAAACTCAATCCAGCAGCTGACCTGGAAGTTGCAGTCTCTAAATCTAGACAAGGGTATAACCCGGCTCACAAGCTGTGTAATCACACAAGACCCCATGCTTAGTAGGGCCCTATGGCTTCTTGTTCACTGTTTTGGTCTTGAAATCCTTAACATTTTGAAAGAGTCTTACATTTTCATTTTGCACTGGGACCTAGGATTTTTGTAACTAGTCTTGGGGGTAATTTATGCAGATTTGAAGACAATCATAAGATATATGATAGGAAGTTCTATCTCACTGATGCTCAACAAGGCCAGTGGGCTTCATCAGTGTGGCTAGCAGAAATCGTCAAGCATCCCAGCTGACCTCTGTTGTCATGGCTTGTGTTTGGATAAGCATCTCCCAAAATACTTTGCAATGATATAATCATTTCTTTAGTAGTAAGTACCTTTCGAATATGGGAATACATAGTAAGTATAAAATTAAAAGACGCTCACTCCTTGGAAGGAAAGTTATGACCAACCTAGATAGCATATTCAAAAGCAGAGACATTACTTTGCCAACAAAGGTCCATCTAGTCAAGGCTATGGTTTTTCCTGTGGTCATGTATGGATGTGAGAGTTGGACTGTGAAGAAGGCTGAGTGCCGAAGAATTGATGCTTCTGAACTGTGGTGTTGGAGAAGACTCTTGAGAGTCCCTTGGACTGCAAGGAGATCCAACCAGTCCATTCTGAAGGAGATCAGCCCTGGGATTTCTTTGGAAGGAATGATGCTAAAGCTGAAACTCCAATACTTTGGCCACCTCATGCGAAGAGTTGACTCATTGCAAAAGACTCTGATGCTGGGAGGGATTGGGGGCAAGGGGAGAAGGGGATGACAGAGGATGAGACGGCTGGATGGCATCACTGACTCAATGGACGTGAGTCTGGGTGAACTCTGGGAGTTGGTGATGGACAGGGAGGCCTGGCGTGCTTCGATTCATGGGGTCGCAAAGAGTCGGACATGACTTAGTAACTGATCTAATCTGATCTGATCTGATCTAAATTAAGATGTCAAAGAGTTTAAAGAATTCTCACATTTCATGATTTAAATATGTATATTTTTAAGAGGATTTAGATCCTGAGACATAAAAAAACTATTTACAGCATAGGGAGTATAGTCAATATTTTATAATAACTGTAAAATGAAGTATAACCCTTAAAAATTATGAATCATTATATTTTATACCTGAAACTTACTTAATATTGTCAATCAACTATAACAAAAAATATATTTTTTTAATAAAAAAGCCAGACAGGATTATAATTTGGTGTCTTTTAATTGAAAATTAATTTAGGCTTCAGATATATTAATTTCATATATATTATTGAAGTATTTAAAACCATCTAAGAATCACCACATTTACAAATTAATCGAGTTTAGATTCCTGCAAAACAATTGTTAATATTTGGTAGGTTTAGAAATAAAGAATTTTAAACATGACCTGATTTAAGAAAACTGTTCCTTAAACTTTAGCTTTATTTATTCTCACATATTAATTTGAAAAACAAAGTGAGTCTCTGAAAGACCTTTCTCTATCCAAAAGCATTTTTGAGAATAATATAACACAAACCTACATTCCTGCACCCCTGGAATTCAAAGAAATTGTGTCCATTCATTCATTCATTTATTTAACAAATAGTTATTCAGCAGCGTGCCAGGTGTGCAATGGTGAACAAGTAGAATTGTTCACACCCTGATGTCATTTAGGTATTAGTTTGGAAAGTTAATAGTTATCATAAGCTTGACTCATAGGTTTCAGCAACTGAACTGAACTGACTTACAGGTAAAAATGGCTCTTCATCCTTTATTTCTGGGGGGACAGCTTCAACAGCTGGTAGGTCAAATGTTTTTATCTTATACTGAACAGATTGAAGCCCTAGGTTCTAATTTATGCCTATTGTTCTGGCATAGTTACTAATAGTTCCACTTTAACACTCAAACTTTGGATGGTTGAAGCCTGTGACTTTCAGTTCAGTTCAGTTCAGTCACTCAGTCATGTCCAACTCTTCATGACCCCATGAATCGCAGCACACCAGGCCTCCCTGTCCATCACCAACTCCCGGAGTTCACCCAGACTCACGTCCATCGAGTCAGTGATGCCATCCAGCCATC
>NW_011494656.1:3193774-3194297 GCF_000754665.1 Bison bison bison | reverse complement strand
TCTCATCCTCTGTCGTCCCCTTCTCCTCCTGCCCCCAATCCCTCCCAGCATCAGAGTCTTTTGCAATGAATCAACTCTTCGCATGAGGTGGCCAAAGTATTGGAGTTTCAGCTTCAGCATCATTCCCTCCAAAGAGATCCCAGGGCTGATCTCTTTCAGAATGGATTCGTTGGATCTCCTTGCAGTCCAAGGGACTCTCAAGAGTCTTCTCCAACACCACAGTTCAGAAGCATCAATTCTTCGGTGCTCAGCCTTCACAGTCCAACTCTCACATCCATACATGACCACAGGAAAAACCATAGCCTTGACTAGACAAACCTTTGTTGGCAAAGTAATGTCTCTGCTTTTGAATATGCTATCTAGGTTGGTCATAACTTTCCTTCCAAGGAGTAAGTGTCTCTTAATTTCATGGCTGCAATCACCATCCGCAGTGATTTTGGAGCCCAAAAAAATAAAGTCTGACACTATTTCCACTGTTTCCCCATCTATTTCCCATGAAGTGATGGGACCGGATGCCATGATC
>NW_011494656.1:3182751-3193674 GCF_000754665.1 Bison bison bison | reverse complement strand
CCATGATCTTCGTTTTCTGAATGTTGAGCTTTAAGCCAACTTTTTCACTCTCCACTTTCACTTTCATCAAGAGGCTTTTTATTTCCTCTTCACTTTCTGCCATAAGGGTGATGCCATCTGCATATCTGAGGTTATTGATATTTCTCCCGGCAATCTTGATTCCAGGGACTTGATTCCTGTGACTTTACCCTTCTGTAATGATTTAAGCCTCTAAATTAGCAAAGTCACAACAGCACACACAGGTTTTCTAATCTAGAGTGGCCCTGCACACTAGAGAAAATGTGAACCACCAATGTAATTTAAAATGTTCTAGTAGCCACATTCTAAAGATACACATGTGCTTAGCGGCTACCGTATCAGAAAATGCAGATACAAGTCTTTGCATCCTCTGCCATGTCTTCAACCTGAACATCAGTGGCTTCATCACACAAAAGTACCTTTTCCAGTGAATAGAAACATAGATCTTCCCCCATCAGTTGCCTTCAACAAGTGGAAAACCTGTTCCACACAGCCTTCCATGGCTAGGAGTTCAGGGGGTTTCCACTTGGAGGCTCTCATGCATAGAGTAGTTCGTAATGGAATGTTGTTCTTTGTGAGGCAGGCGTCCACCCTGTTCTGCAGGAGACATGAGTTGTTTGGCATTCCTGGAGATGAGGTTCTGTTGGGCTGCTAAACTAGCCGACAGAGGTTCACAGACCAAGAGGGAGGGCTGGATTTTCTCCCTGTGTGGGCGTCCTCACTGAACACCGGTTCCTTAGAGGACACTGTTGAGAAATCAGTCCATCAGTGTACATACAGGAGTGCCTAGGAGTCAGTTGTATACCATTACGTGTGATACTGCCTTTGTTTACAAGTCCATCTCTTCTCCCTGGGAATGCTGCTGAACAAAACGTTACAGAATCAACCAACATAACAGGAACTATAGGCTTCCAAGTAGGTTCAGAGGAAGGAATCTGGATAACCTAATTCAGTATCTTTCCTGATATCCTGACTTGAATCTGTGTGATCCTGGGAAGTCAAAAGCACCTCCCAGTACCTCTAATTTTATCTCCCCCCACCAAAAAAAAAAAAAAACTGTGAAGGACTATCTAATATTTGGGAGTGCAACCTGTGTATGCTTATAACATTCCAGCCTCATGATCTAAGTATCTGGGATTTAACCCCTAAGGGGTGCAATTCCACTTTTCACTTTGAAAGACGCAGCTTTGTATAGCTGCTGCTGCTACTGCTGCTGCTAAGTCACTTCAGTCGTATCTGACTCTGTGCGACCCCATAGACAGCAGCCCACCAGGCTCCGCCGTCCCTGGGATTCTCCAGGCAAGAACACTGGAGTGGCTTGCCATTTCCTTCTCCAAAGCAGGAAAGTGAAAAGTGAAAGTGAAGTCGCTCAGTCGTGTCCGACTCTTCACGACCCCATGGACTGCAGCCCACCAGGCTCCTCCGTCCATGGGATTTTCTAGGCAAGAGTGCTGGAGTGGGGTGCCATTGCCTTCTCCTCTTTGTATAGCTATTGCTCCCTAAATTATTCCACAGAAGAAAACTTAATGACAGAAATCTCTGAATACAGCATAGAGGAAACCAACTCACACCAAATGTATTTAAAGTCTCCTGTTGCATCCTGAAAATGTTGAGCAAATTTGCATCTTATATGTATTGGTTTTAACACACGAAATAGTGTATTTCCTCAAAATGTTGGATGAAAGTGAAGTTTTATGCATAAAATTTCCTTTAGAACAGAGAACATCTAAGTTTTCATATGTCTGCTGTTGTTCTTCTGTTCCCTAGCTCCTACAGAGACGCATGACTCTGTTTAACAAATGGTTATAGAGCTCTTACCACACGCCAGGCGCTATGTCACTCACTGGGAAAACAGGCTTTATAAGAAATATAGCTGGTGTCTTTCTCTGTAAAGTTTTCACACAAATTTATCCATAGAACTGCTGGCTCAATATTTTCCTCCAAAAAGATAAATTACAGATGCCTACTGAATCAATGAGAAAATGTGGTTAAAAAAAAAATACTAGCTAATGTACAGAAGGAATGTAAAGGTCTGCCATTTTAGCTAGTCTTTCAGGAACGTCTTCTTAACATTGGAATAGAGAGGGAGGCGTTAAGCTCTTCCATAGTATTCTTTGAAGTGGTGACTTCAGTAGATGACATCAGTATTGGTGGAGTGTTTCCCACACAAATGCATTCAAGGTAAATCTGGACCCTCCCAAGTCAGGATGATCCAAGAGTTGACCAGCAATCAGGGAGTGGCTCTCGTGCTTACTGAGATCAATACTGAACACCGGTAGCAAGAAGGGTCTTTTTGAATGGCTCTTGTCTGTCCCTGGGGAGCTGAGGGGGTCAAGGAGTCTAACATCAGAAAATAAGATGAAGGAGACAAAAGGAAATACTTATGAAGACTGATGTGAAAAGTCCTGGGACTAGTACACGTCTCGATGTCTGTAACTACAAGTGAGACCAGTGCCACGTGGATGGTTTTCAAGATGGATTTCTCAGAAGCTCTTCGGCTGGCCCACTTTGCTGTGTCAAACCTAAACATCCTCTTTTCATACTGGGGCTCTGTATAAGATTTCATTTGCAGAAGCAAGTATTTATAAAGCTTAAAAAATTGAAATACGCAAGCCTAGATGATTTCTTAGTTTTCATCGTATTCTAAAAGTCTACATTTTTAATGAGGGCAAAGGAAGCAGAATCTTTTGGCCAATCTTCTGTTGAATCTATAATTATATTTAAAATGCTTTTTTTCCCCCCGTAATGTGTAATTAATGAGAGGAAATCATAGTCCCTCATCAGTCTAATTTAAATCATTGTGTGAACTATTTTAAGTGAATAAGAACACCTGCTAGAACAACCCTAAGTGTTGAAAGCAGTTAGTTCTATAAAGATAGGTATTCATTAGGCAAATATTTAGCCTGTCTATGCTAGAGTCCCTCCAGAATGAGGTGTGTCTTTCTTCTTAAGTCAAACTTAATTACTTAATGGGGCAATTAAAAATAGTGGATGCTTTAGATTATAATTTATGAGGTATGAGGTTACATTACTGTATAGTTACATATCTTGCAAGACTTCTTTGTTTCCATAAAAGGTTTTAAGATTATCTTATAGTTTCTGTAGCTAAAGCTATGGAAGAAAACTGAACTCAGCCTTCAGAAAACTTCAGAAGTCATTTCTTTCAAATAATGTTAAATTTTCATGTGCTTGGCCTGTCATTTTTATCTTTAGGCTCTAAAAATCTCATATTCTTTTTAAAAAGCTTAATTAAACTATGGAAAATAAATGAGCCATATCTTTCTGAATGACAAGTTGAATGACAAATTTATTTCATAGTTGAGCTAAGCACCAAACACTGATAAAATTCAAAGCATGCTTTATGAAGAATGTACTCTGATCTTTTATAAGATCTTTAAACACATGATAAAATATTGATTGACTTCTCATTATAAATATTGGAACTTATACTTTCACACAAAAAGGAAAACAAGAAAATATTTATCTGATACACTACACTGGGCAGAAGGAGAAACGACTGAAACTCTTCTTCAGTTTTTATTTGTTTTGCCTGTCTCTAGCTGATGTTGTATCTAAGCTATGCTTCCCTAGTGAAATGGAGGTGACCATTTTGTGTGGGAGACATGGCTTTTTGATATATGTAGCTTCACTAGGTTTAGGAAGGCAACAACTTTTTCTCATAAATTAATATGACTTGGATCCCTATCTCAGTGCAAGTGTTTCTTTTCTACCAGGAATACTTTTTAAATGTAGCCAAAACAAAATCAAAACTACAAAGCATCGCCTCACACTGTTCAGAATAACCATCATTTAAAAATCTACAAATTATAAATGCTGGCGAGAGTGCAGAGAAAAAGCAACTGTCCTATAATATTACTGAGAATGTAAATTGGTACAGCCACTACGGAGAACAGTGTGGGAGCTCCGTAAAAAATAAAATATTAGAGATACCATATCATTCAGCAATCCCACTCCAGGGTGCATATCCAGAAAAAGACAAAAATTCTAATCAAAAATGATCCTGGAATATTTCTCAGCCACAAATAAGAATGACAGATGCCATTCACAGCAAGGTGGATGGACCTAGACATTATCATACTGAGTGAAGTAAGCCAGACAAAGAAATGCAAATAACACGATACCACTTATATGTGGAATGTGAAAAAAAATGATTTGAAATAGCTCAGCTGGAATTCCACCATCTCCACCAGCTTTGTTCATAGTGATGCTTCCTAAGGCCCCTTGACTTCACACTCCAGGATGTCTGGCTCTAGGTATGTCCACACCATCATGGTTATCTGGGTCATTAAGATTTTTTTGCACAGTTCTTCTATATATTCTTGCCACCTCTTCTTAATCTCTTCAGCTTCTGTTAGATCCTTGCCATTTCTGTCCTTTATTGTGCCCAGCTTTGCATGAAATATTCCCTTGGTATTTCTCATTTCCTTAAAGATAAATCTTTTTCTCTAATCTTTCTGATTATAGTATTTTCCTCTATTTCTTTCATTGTTCAATTAAGGCTTTCTTATCTCTCCTTGATATTCTCTGGAATTCTGCATTCAGATGGCTATATCTTTCCTTTTCTCTGTTGTCTTTGGCTTCTCCTTCCTCATCTATTTGTAAGGTCTCCTAAGACAAGCATTTTACTTTTTTGCATTCTTTCTCTTGGGGATGGTCTTGATCACTGGCTCCTGTCCATAGTTCTTCAGGCACTCTGTCTACCAGATCTAATCCCTTGAATCTTTGTCACTTCCATTGTATAATCATAAAAAATTTGATTTAGGTCATAGTTGAATGGTCTAGTGGTTTTCTCTACTTTCTTCAAGTTAAGCCTGAATTGTGCAATAAGGAGTTCATGATCTGAGCCACAGTCCGCTTCAGGTCTTGTTTTTGCTGACTGTATAGAGCTTCTCCATCTTCGGCTACAAAGAATATAATCAATATATAATTATATTATATATTGATCATATTATATACATAATATATTGAGCAAGAGAGTTCCAGAAAAACATCTACTTTTCTTTATTGACTACACCAAAGCCTTTGACTGTGTGGATCACAGCAAACTGTAGAAAAAAATTTAAGAGATGGGAATACCAGACCAACTGACCTGCCTCCTGAGAAATCTGTATGCAGGTCAGGAAGCGACTGTTAGAACTGGACATGGAACAATAGACTGGTTCCAAATAGAGAAAGAAGTACGTCAACGCTGTATATTGTCTCCCTGCTTATTTAACTTCTATGAAGAGTACATCATGGGAAATGCTGGGCTGGATGAAGCACAAGTTGGAATCAAGATTGCCAGGAGAAATATCAATAACCTCAGATATGCAGATGACATCACCCTTAAGACAGAAAGTGAAGAGGGACTAAAGAGCCTCTTGATGAAAGTGAAAGAGGAGAGTGAAAAAGCTGGCTTAAAACTCAGTGCTCAGAAAACTAAGATCATGGCATCTGGTCCCATCACTTCATGGCAAATAGGTGGGGAAATAATGGAATTAGTGACAGACTATTTTTTGGGGCTCCAAAATCACTGCAGATGGTGACTGCAGCCATGAAATTAAAAGACGCTTCCTTCTTGGAAGAAGAGTTACGACCAACCTAGACAGCATATTAAAAAACAGAGACATTACTTTGCCAACAAAGGTCCGTCTAGTCAAGGCTATAGTTTTTCCAGTGGTCATGTATAGACGTGAGTGTTGGACCATAAAGAAAGCTGAGCGCCGAAGAATTGATGCTTTTGAAATGTGGTGTTGGAGAAGAGTCTTGAGAGTCCCTTGGACTGCAAGGAGATCCAACCAGTCTATCCTAAAGGAAATCAGTCCTGAATATTCATTGGAAGGACTTCATGCTGAAGCTAAAACTCCAATATTTTGGCCACCTCATGTGAAGAACCGACTCATTGGGAAAGACCCTGATGTTGGGAAAGATTGAAGGTGGGAGGAGAAGGGGACGACAGAGGATGAGATGATTGGACGGCATCACTGACTCAATGGGCATGAGTCTGAGTCCCCGGGAGTTGGTGATGGACACGGAAGCTTACCGTGCTGTAACCCATGAGATCACAAAGCATTGGACATGACTGAGTAACTGAACTGAGCTGAACTGAACATATACATGGGCTTCAAGTTGGCGTTAGTGGTAAAGAACCTGCCTGCCAATACAGGAGACATGAAATGTGAGTTCCATTCCTGAGTCAGGAAGATCCTAGAGCGGGGCATGGCAACCCACTCCATTATTCTTGCCTGGAAAATCCCAGAGACAGGGGAGCCTGGTGTGCTACAATGTAGGGTAGCAAAGAGCTGGACATGACTGAAGTGACTTAGCATGTACACTGTGCCAATTATAAAATGAAAAGTCACACAACTGTTTTCTCATCATTTTCAAATATTTTAGAGATCATTTAAAAATATAGTGTTCAATTACACTATAAGTGAAAAGAGAATCTGTTATAAAATAATTTACAAAGTACAAAGATAGTATTCAAATATATGCTGTAAATACATCTATAATGATCCAATGTATAAATATTTGATGATTCAAATTTTTATAAATAGTTGATTACATGTTAGATAATGATTAAAAAGAAGTTGAGTCTAAATTTAAGACACACTTGTATACAAACACTTGAAGTGTATATACAAATGCTATTAATTACTTTTCAATAGTTAATTTTATTATGGATGAGCTTAAGTGTTCATCTTAAATATCTTTCCTTTCGTTAATGAACTCTAGCTTTCTGTATTTTTCTCCCTTACTGTAGAGAGCCCCCTAACAGCTCTCCTACTCACGGTGTTTTATTGCCCTTCCTTGTTCTGCCCATTGGTTGGTGCACCCTGACCTTCTGCACACACTGGCCAGCCTGCGTCAGTCCTGAGCTCCTCACCACTGCCAGGGGTCGTACCTGACCCATCACAGTCATACCTTCTGCAGTAGCACCAATGGTTTCAAATCCAGCACAAGCCTCTCAATAATTAGCTCCCATTTACAACTCCTTTCTAAAATGTCCTGCTTATATTTTCTTCCTTAAATTTTACCATTCCTGATGTAACAGATAGTCCTTTACATGTATCTTTACCTACTATGTTGTCGCTGCTTAGTCGCTAAGTCATAGCCTACTCTTTGTGACCCCATGGACTGTAGCCCGCCAGGCTCCTCTGACCATGGGATTTTCATGGCAAGGATACCGGAGAGGATTGCCGTTTCCTCCTCCAGGGGATCTTCCCAGCTCAGAGATCCAACCTGCATCTCTGTATTGCGGGGAGATTCTTTACCACTGAGTCAGCTGGGAAGCCCTTACATGTATATGTAGATGTATTTTCCTAGTTGAAGGTGTTTGAGAATAGAGACTGTGTTCAAGCATCAAAGTCTCCTAAAGCATAATTTTCTTACATGTGTGCAACTGTAAAGATGAAAGAAAGTTTCACCGAAATGAAAGTCTATATCACAGCTACAAAGATTAATAATAGATTAATGATAGTAACAGCTAACACCTCTCAGATATTCAATTTATGTTCAGTGATGTTTTAAGGGACAAAGACAGACATTCTCATTTAATCCTTGCAGCAGTCTGGTGATGTAGATTCCATGTATGGTGATCAACCATCCAAGTTTGTGTTTAGCACTGAAAGCCTCCTGTCCTCAGGAAACCCTTAAATCTTGGGCCAATCAGGACAGTAAAACACCCAAATAGTGATATCACTTTGTTGATGAAGAAACTAAACTTAGAGGGGTTAAAGAATTTGACCCAGATCACAAAACTGGTAACTGGAAGAGGCAGAATTCTTAACAGGCAGTCTGGCATCAGAGAACATATTTCTTCTTTTTCCCTTGAAGTTAGCTTGTGCTTTTATTTGCCAGTATAATTTAACTACAGTGGCCTGAAAACTTTAGTGATTAAAAAGAAAATACATTTTACATCAGAATCCAACAAACAAACACACACACACATATGTAATATATGCTGTGCTGTGCTCAGTCGCTTTGGTCGTATTTGACTCTGTGACCCAATGGACTATAGCCCTCCAGGCTTCTGTGTCCATTCGGATTCTCCAAGCTAGAATCCTGGAGTGGGTTTCCATGCCTTCCTCCAGGGGATCTTCCCCACCCAGGAATCAAACCTGTGTCTCCTGCATCTTCTGCATTGCAGATGGATTCTAGACCACTGAGCCACTGAGGCAGCCCCTAATATACATACATTCATAAAAGTGAAACAAAAGTTTAGTCTAAAACATCTACCTTAAGTGTTTTGGGTTTTGGGGGATTTTTTTTAAGCAGTTTTAGGCTTATAACAAAATGACAGGAAGGTACATAAATTCCCCTATATAGCCCCTCTCCTCATATGCATAACCATTATCAACAGAGAGTAACTGGTATCTTTTTTTTTTTTTTTTTAACCAAGGGTGATCTGCTTTGGCACCTTTTAATCACCAAGGTCCCCAGTTCATCTTCGGGTTCACATTAATGAAGGGAGTAGTGTTTCACATTCTATGAGTTTGGACAAAAGTATAATGACATACATCCATCGTTATAATGCCACTCAACATATTTTCACTGCTCATAAAACAACTCTATACTCCATGTATTCATCTCCCCACAAATTCCTGGCAACTATTGATCTTTTTATTGAAACAGCATATTCTTAATTACCAGATGCATCATAATAGCATAAAAAGACCAAACTCAGAAGAGATGGAAATAATGACTTTTAGGGAAAGTAATTTTTGGAGTGAAAAATTGAGAAGTTCAACTATTATTTATTTCACTTTTCAGATAGAATGGTTAATCCTTAGACTGGTTAATTTTTATCCCCTCAGTATCACACATTAAGAAGGACAGAGTCAGGTGTCAAGCCTAAGATGTCTGACTTTTCCAGATGTATACTTTATCAGCATCCATGGAAGAGGTAATTGATGAAATAAACAACAAATGGAGGTGAAGGCATGCTCCAGCCAACAATGATGCTGGTGAGATTGTGCCACCAACCTGCCCAGAGGTGGGTGACTCATCCAGAGGTGGAAGTGAAGTGAAGTGAAGTGAAGTCGCTCAGTCGTGTCCGACTCTTTTTGACCCCATGGACTGTAGCCTATCAGGCTCCTCCATCTATGGGATTTTCCAGGCAAGAGTGCTGGAGTGGATTGCCATTTCCTTCTCCAGGGGATCTTCCTATCCCAGGAATCAAACCCAGGTCTCCCGCATTGCGGGCAGACGCTTTACCATCTGAGCCACCAGGGAAGTGGATCCAGAGGTGGAGATGCCTAAAAACCTGGAATATTCAGTTCTCACCCTGAGAAGTTGGGATGTGATCAAAAGGACAGAGCCCCAAAGTGCTAGAACCATGTTTTCTTAGCATCAGTTCAAGCTCAGAGGCTCTGCTGCTGTGGTCCTTGTTCATGCTCTTCCCCAAGCTACTTTCCAGTTTTCCCTTCCTCTGATTTATATCCGCATCCTCCTCAAAATTACTCCTATTGCTAGATTATTAAAGCTCACAATAAAAGGAAACTTTGCTAACACAAACAGCAAGGCAAAGGCTCTGATGCAGATGGAGACAAACCGAACAGAGAGAAACGTGGTTGAACAGTGAACCCTATAGAAGGAGAGACTGAGAGTCAGGACATCAAACTGCAAAGAACTTCAAGTCAATTGTATTAATCAGGATTCTTCCTAATGTCTGTGGATGCATATACATATTATTGTAATTTTATGTATTATATATTTATATATACTATATTTATTATATGATGGTATAAGTAATGGTATTTATAATATCAGTTTATATTTTGTATCAATACAAATATATTTATAGAAATAAATGGAAAATATTATAAATTTTGAATATTACACATAAATATATTATATATAAAGAGATAATTTCTTGTAAGGAATTGGCTCATAGTTATAGAGGCTGAGAAATCCCCAGATCTTGCAGTTACCAAGCTGGAGACACAGGAGACTCAGTGGTGTAGTTCCAGCCTAAGCCCTTGTCTGAAGACAGTAGAAGACTGATATTCCAGCTCAAAGAAAGTAAGCAGAGAGGGGGGATGCTCTCCTGCTTAACCAAACACTGGACATCCCTTGAGCCCATCAAGTTGATCCATAAAATTAATGATCAGGCTGATCCTTGTTGGCAACCTGACTAGAAATGCTTGAAAAGGGATCTGAGGCTGAAGAGGTATAAGTTTAAAGAAGCCTAAAGCCCAACTTTAAGATTTTATAAAGGGATGACAGAGGATGAGATGGCTGGATGGCATCACTGACTCGATGGATGTGAGTCTGAGTGAACTCCGGGAGTTGGTGATGGACAGGGAGGCCTGGCGTGCTATGATTCATGGGGTCACAAAGAGTTGGACACAACTGAGTGGCTGAACTGAACTGAACTTAGAGTGTTTGAGTTAAGATTATTGTAATTGTTAGGGTAAAAAAAAAACAACTAATTATGCTAAGAGAAGTTATATGGAAAGGGATGGGATTTACCATTGGGACAATAATCAGATATGCAGATGACACCACACTTATGGCAGAAAGTGAAGAGGAACTCAAAAGCCTCTTGATGAAAGTGAAAGTGGAGAGTAAAAAAGTTGGCTTAAAGCTCAACATTCAGAAAACAAAGATCATGGCATCCCGTCCCACCACTTCATGGGAAATAGATGGGGAAACAGTGGAAATAGTGTCAGACTTTATTTTTCTGGGCTCCAAAATCACTACAGATGGTTACTGCAGCCATGAAATTAAAAGATGCTTACTCCTTGGAAGGAAAGTTATGACCAACCTAGATAGCATATTCAAAAGTAGAGACATTACTTTGCCAACAAAGGTTCGTCTAGTCAAGGCTATGGTTTTTCCTGTGGTCATGTATGGATGTGAGAGTTGGACTGTGAAGAAGGCTGAGTGCCAAAGAATTGATGC
>NW_011494656.1:3176001-3182651 GCF_000754665.1 Bison bison bison | reverse complement strand
AGACCCTGATGTTGGGAAAGATTGAAGGTGGGAGGAGAAGGGGACGACAGAGGATGAGATGATTGGACGGCATCACTGACTCGATGGGCATGAGTCTGAGTGAACTCCAGGAGTTGGTGATGGACAGGGAGGCCTGGCGTGCTGCGATTCATGGGGTTGCAAAGACTCAGACACGACTGAGCGAATGATCTGATCTGATCTGATCTGAATGTCCTGTTGCTTCTAGACCCTCATACAGATTTCTCAGGAGGCAGGAGAGAAGGTCTGGTATTCCCATCTCTTTAAGAATTTTCCATAGTTTGCTGTGATCCATCAAGTCAAAGGCTTTAGCATACTCAATGAAGCAGAGGTAGATGCTTCTCTGGAACTCTCTTGCTTTTTCTATGAACCAACAGATTTTGGCAATTTGATCTCTGGTTCCTCTGCCTTTTCTAAATCCAGCTTGAACATCTGGAAGTTCTAGGTTCACGTACTGTTGAAGCCTGGCTTGGAGAATTTTGAGCATTACTTTGCTAGTGTGTGACATGAGTGCTTTTGTGCGGTAGTTTGAGCATTCTTTGGCATTGCTTTTTTTGGGATTGGAATGAAAACTGACCTTTCCCAGTCCTGTAGCCACTGCTGAGTTTTCCAAATTTCTTGATATATTGAGTGGAGCACTTTAAAAGCATCATCTTTTACGATTTGAAATAGCTCAGCTGAAATTCCATCACCTCCTCTAGCTTTGTTCGTAGTGATGCTTCCTAAGGCCCACTTGACTTTACTCTCCAGGATGTCTGGCTCTAGGTGAGTGATCGCACTATCGTGGTTGTCTGGATCATTGAGTTCTCTTTGTATCGTTCTCCTTGTGTGTTCCTGCCACCTCTTCTTAATGTCTTCTGCTTCTGTTAGGTCCATACCGTTTCTGTCCTTTATTGTGCGCATCTTTGCATGAAATATTCCCTTCATATCTCTAATTTTCTTGAAGAGATGTCTAGTCTTTCCCATTCTATTGCTTTCCTCTGTTCATTTGCATTCAGAGAAGACAATGGCACCCCACTCCAGGAGTCTTGCCTGGAAAATCCCATGGATGGAGGAGCCTGGTGGGCTGCAGTCCATGGGGTCGCTAAGAGTCAGACACGACTGAAAGACTTCATTTTCACTTTTCACTTTCATGCATTGGAGAAGGAAATGGCAACCCACTCCAGTGTTCTTGCCTGGAGAAACCCAGGGACTGGGGAGCCTGGTGGGCTGCTGTCTATGGGGTCGCACAGAGTCGGACACGACTGACGAGACTTAGCAGCAGCAGCAGCATTCATTTGCATTGATCACTTAGGAAGGCTTATCACTCCTGGCATACTGGAGTCCACGGGGATGCAAAGAGTCAGACATGATTGAGTGACTGAACTGAACTGAATGTCCTGTATTCAAATGTAGAAGTTCCTGCAGAGAGCACAGGGTCAACTCTCATCTGTTTTCCTGTCCTAATTTTTCTGCATTTCTCCTCTACCCCAACTCTCTTTTCTGCTGACATATCTTGCTTGAGGGGATGAGTATGGCTGACCTGGCCCAGTATTTATGCTACAGTTCGACCTAAACTTCCCATCATCAGATGATACCCTTGTGTGCATCCTATTCCAATAGCCCCTTAACTGCTCTCCTTGATTTTGTCCTTTGCCCTATATTCCAAGTTCATACAGAGATCACAGTGATATAAAAGCTAGGGATTCCCCATTGGTCCAGTGGTTAAGATTTTGCACTTTCATTGTGGAGGGCTCGGGTTTGATCCCTGAACTAAGGTCTCACAAGTTTTGCTGTTCAGCTTAGATAAATGAATCATTGATCCTTTATAAATGAATAAATAAATTCTTAGGAAGAACTACTACAAAGCTAGTGGAGGTGATAGAATTCCAGCTGAGCTATTTCAAATCCTAAAAGATGACTCTGTTAAAGTGCTGCATTCAGTATGCCAGCAAATCTGGAAAACTAGTGGCCACAGGACTGGAAAAAGCCAGTTTTCGTTGTTTTCTAGGAAAGCAATGATAATATTACAGAATCGTCTTTCTCCTTCAGAGATTAAGTTAAAAAAATCACTAAAGAACATAAAAACATTCCTGCCCAAAGAGATATAGTAACAGAAGACATGAAAGTCCCATAGTACAACACTAATCTGTGGATGATATTTATTATGTGTCCACTGGATACAAAGCCACTGTTGAAACATTCTGCTCTTTAAGGCTAATCTCTGATCCTTGATGTCAAGAATGGTAGATACTATATTTGTCTGCTCAGCAATCTTTATTTCATTTAAGTAATTTTCCTTCTCCATTTCATTTGCTCCAAAAAGATACTCAAAGTCAAATCAGGACATAAAAAAAAAAAAAAACAAAAAAACAAAACAAAGCCAAAAAAAGCACCATACAGTTATTGGAATAAGAAAAGTTTGAACTAAAGAATGATAAACTATATCAGCGCATTGGAGTAACAAGAGATCAGCTAATAAAAAATAAAGACAACTCTAGATAATTAGGAATAGCAGACACAAGAAGAAGCACTACCCTCAGTGTAGTAGATTAAATAGTCATGGTCACCCAAAGCTTTAGAATGTGACCTTATTTGGAAATAAGACCTCTGTGGATGGAATTAGTTAATTTAAGATGAGGTCATATGGATTCAGTTGCACCCTAAATCCAGTGACTGGCATCCTTTAAAGAGGCCTTGTGAAGACGTACGCAGAGGAGTGCATCATGTGAAGATGGAGGCACAGATCCAAGGATGCAGCTACAAGCCAAGGAACGCCTAGGGTCGGTGACAGCCACGAACACTAGGGGCTCCCCTCATAGCTCAGTCGGCAAGGAGTCTGTGTGCAGCGCAGGAAACCTGGACTTGATTCCTGGGTCAGGAAGATCCCCTGGAGAAGGAAAGGGCAACCCACTCGAGTCTTCTTGCCTAGAGAATCTCATGCACAGAGGAACCTGGCGGGCTACAGTCCATGGGGTCACAAGAATCACACACAACTTAGCAACTAAACCACCAGTATCACCACTAAAAGCAACTAAACCACACAACTTAGCAACTAAACCACCAGTATCACCACTAAAAGCAACTAAACCACCAGTATCACCACTAAAAGCTAAGAAAGAGACAAGGGATGGTTTCTCTCGCAAAGTCTCCACAAAGAACCAAGCCTGATGATACCTTGATTTTCGACTTCTGAACTCCCAAGGTTTGAAAGAATGCATTTCTGTTGTTTTAAGGCATCAAGTTTGTGGCAATATGCTATGGCAGCACTTAAAAAACGAATCCACCTAGAACTGCAAGAGAACGGCAGAAGAAGAGCACCTCCCCACCCCAGGACTGAGATCCAGAGCTCTGTGGGGCGGTCATAGCTGTGGATCACTGGATGGAAGCAGAGTCACTGTGATGCCTCCCTGGTAGAACTCACTGCATATCTATCTTCTGGGTTACTGGAGAAAGGGAAAGCCACGCATAGGTGGTAATTTGCTTGAAGCATTCTACCATCAAACTTGCCAAGAGGGTTGCTGGGGAAAGCTGCCAGGCACTGAGAGCTGCTGACCATCGTGCACGGGAGGAACTGGGTGCATGGGGAAGTTAGCTGCATGACAAGAGCTGGGCGCTAGGGAAGCTGCTGTCCTACCAGACCTGGGTTCTGGCAACACCGGGCACGTCAGGCTTCTGCCAGGCAAGCATGACAGTGCAGGAAAGGACAGTGCCATCCTCCTGTAATGTTTCCTCCACGCTTTCCACTGGCAGAGCTTAACATGGCGCCAGGTGGCAAAGAGAATATATTTCCGTAATATCTTCTAAAAAACCCGAATGAACCTTCTGGCCAATCCTCTGTTTAAATGCTCGGCCTCCATTTTCAAAGTGTGGGTAATGAATGTAATGGATTGGGATAAACTGAGAACTGGTCCAAGGGTCAATTTTTTTTTTTTTTTTTTTTTTTGCACACCCATTCCTGAGACATGGGAGTGAGCACCTGGACTTTGGAAAACCATAGACACTCCTGAAGTACCAAACCTTGAGAGAGAGAAATTCCTTTTTCTCTTTGTAGTGCTAAAACTGAAGACCATGAAGCTGGGGTTGTTAAAACCCATCTTACATGATATACAGAGAGAGTCTACCTACAAAAATAAACAGCGCAGTCACAGACTCTGTGGAAAAACACAGAGGCTGTGCCCTAATGAGACCATGTGTGTGTGTTAGTCACTCAGTCGTGTCCAACTCTTTGTGACCCCATGGACTGTAGCCCACCGGGCTCCTCTGTCCATGGGATTCTCCAGGCAAGAATACTGGAGTGGTTTGTCATGCCCTCCTCCAGGGGATCTTCCTGATCCAGGGATCGAACCCAGGTCTCCTGCATTGCAAGTGGGAAGTCCTGCATTGAACCAGGGAGATTCAATGACACCACTGGAGCCCTGGATCCAGCCTTACCTAAAGTTTACTCCCCAAATTCCAATACAGTTCTGTTTTTCCATTGTTTGGGTTGAGTTTCTGATGGTCAGCTAAAATTATCCTAAGTACCAGCTGTTATCTAGGCAGCAGTACGGCAGCCCTGGGGTTAAACTTGTGTGCTTTGTTTTTCAGAAACTAACCATTAAAATGTAGAAAGTTCCATGTTCCCCCTCAAAAAAAAAAAAAATTACCGTGTTTCCCAGTCAACAAGGTTACAGTTTGAACAACCATACACCCACTAGCTTGCAGTTTTTGACACTGAGAATAACTTTCCCTCATTACCATGGTCTTGCCTACCCTTTCATGAATATGCCGCCAGGTTTAAAGCTTCCCTGGCCCAGTGCTTTGGGGACACAGTGCTTTGAGAGCTATCTCACTGTCTCCTTACTCGTCACAAGTAATAACTGCCTCTGCTTTTATCAAAAGACATGATGTTTTCATTTAAGCCAAGTGTCGGGCCCCGTCTAATTTGGTAGCAGTCAGAAGGAGTTTCCTTGGCCTGGTCTCCAGCACGCTGTATTTGGAGTATGTATGTTCTTTGGAATCAAGTGAATCAGGCTTAAATTCTGCTACCTTTATTTATTAACTGTCCCCTGAAGTGATCATCAATTCTACCATCTCTAAAAAATGGACAGCGCTCTCTCATGGCATTGGAGAAAAAAAGAATGTTCAAATAATGCCACTTGATTCTCTTAGTTCAATCTCTTCATTACTGCATTGAAAATATCAGCCTACACAGCAGCTGTATTGAACCATACTTCTCCAAAAGGGTCAAAAACTACATATGTAGAAGATTCACCTCATACAAAGATGGACTGAAAAAGATCCTTCTGTAGATGTCTTTATGCAATTCCTTCAATCCAGCCAGACACTCTTCACACTTTGTTGAAAGCTCTGGCAATAAACACTCTTCCTTCTTTTAGGTCTCAAAACTTTGGAGAAGGGCCTGCTCACTGGATATTCGTAATCTTCACAAGGTTTTGAGCTATTTGAGTAAATTAGGAATTGGAAAATAAGATAGTAAGACTTGTATCTGTATATGCCCTTTGTTCTGAGGAGTTTATTGACTCTTCAAAGGTCAAACAATCCTGGAGAAGCCTTTTGACCTTTTGCCCCATGCCTGTCCACAGCAGACTGTAAGGTTTCCTCTCATGATATCCCAAATGTTTTCTTTTTCTCCCAATCTCTACCATTGCATGCTTTAATGTTATTACCACATGGCTTTAAAAAATGGCCAAGTCTTCTCTCTGCACAAATCCAGACAGTTCTTGGAATGTAAGCCAACTCATTTGTTTTTTTCTAATTTCCTTCAGTGAAGTTGGACATTGGGGGCATTTAAAATCTAACCCAACCCTGTCTAAAGTATAAAAATCCTGTTGCCTTTTATGTAATCAGCCAATCTAATTATAAACTCTATAAAGTTGCTTTTCTTTTTCCCCACTCTTAAGAAACCCCTTAAAGGAAGGGTTTCATTTTTAATGGCTTCCCTTTACAATTTCCTCAACGTGTTTAAGAGGGAAAAGCTTTGACTAGTACCTGATAGCATTTGCCTTTCCAGTTCTGTAGTAGTACCAACACGGCTCTGGCTTTAAAGATAAGCCAAAGGACTCACTGGATTCTTGAGCAATGATAAGGAAAGAAAAACAATAAAGACTTAAGTAACTCAGACTTTTTTCTTTTGTAGTTGCTAGAAGCCTCTTAAGGGGTTTATAGGAACTATACAAGGTGGAATTGGTACAGTGTCAGAAAATTGTTGAAGAATAAATATACATATATTTGAAATGACATGATGAAAATAACTTCAAAATAATTAAGATCCTTATAAAGACAAAATACACCTGCTCACCTTGAGTCTAGATATGCCACCCAAATTCATGTTTATGCATTTGTTTGAACATTTTTCTCTAAATTCCATTTTTAGTATTGGGTTTAAATTAAGTCACATAAATGTGATCTTTTCTTGTTCTTTTTAAGTCTATTCTCATAATTTTTTATTAAAATAAAAAGGCTTTCTTAAAGCATTAAGGAATATGCAAATATCAATGAAAATTTGATATTCATATTTATATATTAAATTATATATATAATACTTCATTATATATAATTAAAGAAATTTATAAAGAGTATATGCAAGGTAAAAAGAGAGTTTACTAGTTGGGAGGAATCATGCTGTTCTAATTGGAAGAGGCAATGTGGAC
>NW_011494656.1:3168493-3175901 GCF_000754665.1 Bison bison bison | reverse complement strand
GTGGACAAGATTGCAAGATTTAGTCGTGCATATTTAAAAGTAAGGCATTCCAAGCAGAGGAGGTCACATAATTTAAATTAGGTGGGTAGGCAATGGTCATAAGGTTCTGGGTAAGATTAGATCACCACTAGGTTTGAAAATTCTAGAAGAACAGACTGCTTATCCATGTATCTTTGGTGCATGGCCATATGGCATGTTATCAATCATTCATTTAATGAAAGAATGTAGGGCAGATGAATAATGGGATTGGAAAGACAGGCTGAGCCACATTGTAACACCCTGAATGCTAACCTAGAGAGTGTGAATTTTACTTATATGTGGTAGAGTCATCTATGAAACTTTTATCGGCAGGGGCATATCACAACAAGCACTTTAAGTTGGGAAGACTCATTGACCAATGCGTAAGATACCAAGTGTGAGGAGAAAAGTGTTAGTCACCAACATACATGTTTTTATATGACGGAGGAGAAAGTTACTTAAGAAGCTCTGGGAGAGTAAGGTAATTAATAGGTTGTTTTTTTTTACTTATAAAAGTGATTAGAAAAGGGTCAGAGCATGTTTGCTGTACTTGGATGGATACCAGGACTGAAAAGGAGACGCTGGGTAAACTGAGGATCAGAGACAGTGGCTGTGTGCTCACCATGCGCCTTGCACTGTGTTTTAACTGCACTGTCAGCTAATTTTCACAACAACTCTGAGTTAGCTAGTGATCTAATCTTCACTCCCGAGGGAGGAGCACAGACTGTCTGAAAACTGCCCAAATCACACAGCTGGTAACAGGTGTCAGCCCTGGTCTAGGGATTCCACAAGACGACCATCACCATGTCTCATCTGCCCAATTATCCTCATTACTATTCATCTCAACCTCGGCTGATTTACATAAACCCTCTGGGTTTTAGTTTCTTCATCTGAAAATGATAGAATTAAATTATGTCTTACCTCCTATTTAGCTCAAATACTCTAATATTCATTAGCTGATTCTAAGGCTTTGGTGACTAATTGTGATCACTAAAACATATTTTCCTGTGATTCTTCCTTCAATCCCAGCGTATGCAGTCCCATTGCAACATTAATAACCCTGAAACGGTCTGGATTCCCTTATTTCTGGATTTGGGTAGACTGAAACTTACAAAAGCAAAGTAACAGTGGCAAAAACCTTATGGAAAGGAATGGAAAGGATAGAAGTGGGGAAAAAAAAAAGAGAGAGAAAAGAGAAATGCAAAGGAAAGAAGAAAGGAAATGGAAGTCCTAGAGAAATTAAACATCTGAATGACCTCGGCATCCTTAGCATATTCTTAGCATATTCAGAGTTGAAGAGCTTATGACACTGGGCAAAAATTAAGCCATCCACTTGCAGCGACCTGCCATTGCCCTGCACATGGCATGCAGTCATCACCACGCCATTGTCACCACCAGTGATTACCCTTGGTATCATCACCATCACTATTTTTGCCTTTTTTGTTCTTTGAGAGCTCTTCAGATAACATTTCCCACTTATATTTTCTCTTCTTCCTCTGTCTCAGTGTTTTCTTTTACTCTCTTTTCTTCTTAAACCTAATGGAGTTTTCCAGTATTTATGTCAATTGAATGGAGGCATTTAGGGGAGGCCTCCAATATACTGATTTAAATCTGATTTTGCTTCATTTTAATGATGCCTTGCTCTATCATTTTTAGGCTAGGTTTGTCTTACCTTCAAACCCTAGTTCTATAGAACAGAACTAAAAACAAATTTTTGCTTTTGCATGGATACATTATAGAATTTAATACCTTCCAAAAATTTCCCTTTCCCTTGAGTTGCCCTGAAGTCAATTTTAAAGCTAGGTTTTTCTAAATTGAAGACCTAGCATCTCAGGAGATTTCAACCTTTTTGGAAGAAGCATGGAATAGATGATGGGATATACTATTTAGATTATCTTTTAGGACTGGGTCATTTATTCCCTAAGCTGCTGAAAACACACCAGTTAAATCCTTCCTCTTTCTCTAGGAATTTTCTCAACCCAAGGGGGACCTTGGAATCAGCTTTCTTCCAATGGCTGAAGATCTCTATGGGGTTACAAGGACACAGACTCCTTGTCTCAATTCTAGGCAGCTTTGAAGGATCACCTCAAAGCTCCTTCTGTCCAACCCTGCCTGCCTTCTGCCTTCCACAGGTGCTAGTCCTGAGAGCAGTCTCCAATAAACCATCCACACGCCCATTTCTGGCTCCGATTCTGTTTCCTGGTCAACCTGGCCAGCAAGCATTGAGGACTTGGAACAGACTCTAAAGTTTCTGGTTTTCATTTGGTGCTGAGAGCAAAACCACAGAAATTCAAATGCAAAAGAATTTAAAAAAAAATATGGTGGTCTGGCTGAGAAATACCACTAGCCTTGGAAAAGAAATGCCTCCAGAGGTTATGTAATTTTATAGGATAAATGTGCTTACTTGTTCCAAATGAGGTCTTGAAACTTACTGGATCATCTGAAGTGACATTGGAAAACAAACAAGTTTTAATGCCTGCTCATCATTAATCCAATATTCCATAGAGCCAGTATTGAATATGTTAGCTGTAAGACTAGAGTTTATTTATGAATGAGTAAGATGAGAGCAAACACTCCCAGGCTGGACTGATTCATCTTGTTTGCTGAACTCGAATAGCATAGCCTCAAATTACACCCAAAGATAACCTGAACTTTGATGATTTTCACCATGAGGTTTCAATTAATTTCACAAAGGGCTGTTTCCTTGAAGGTACAAAATGTGAATGCATTGACTGCAAAGAAGTTTGCAGCCACTGGACGACTGTGAATGAGAGACAGTCAGTCTGTTTCAAGTTGGAATTTAAAGGTGACTTCAAAGTATTAATCTTAGTATTTTGTCTTGCAAGTTAGACTGACAGAAATTTGTTTCCTTTGACTTTGCTAAAACTACATAAACATATGAGCTTTGTAAAAGACTTTAATATTCAAAAGCAAAGAAGATGAAGTACCTATCTTTCAACACTGCTTGTTCAGTTGTGTCCAACTCTGCGACCCCATGGACTGTAGCTTGCCAGGCTCCTCTGTCCATGGGATTCTCCAGGCAAGAATACTGGAGTGGGTTGCCATGCCCTCATCCAGGGGATCTTCCCAACCCAGGGATCCAACCCACATCTCCGGCATTGGTAGGTGTATCCTTTACCACTACATCACCTAGGAAGCCCTCAGTCTCTTCTTCCACTGCTTTATGCCCTTCTCTCTTTTCAGGAGTTATATCCTGCATCTCCAGGCTTTCTAGATGTCTAATTTGAAGAGGCTTTCTAAGATCTTCCCTCAAGATAAAGACTTACGTAAGAATTTTTAGAACTCACTAAAAAGGATAACCTACCACTTCAAAACTCACAAAGATAGAAATAGAATATGTTTATTTTAAAATGAAAAGTTCAGTACCTTTACTATATAAAATAATAAATGCACTTAGAATTCTTCAAAAGGCAGCAGACTCAAGAGGCAGTTAAAACTATTTCTTTGCAGCTCAGGAATGGAGAAAATTTTATTCACAGCTGATGCTCCACCTCAACCATTTCAAACATCTAGAGCTCTGTCTCAGTTTGTGTACCTACAAAAAATAACTGAAGAACTTTAAAAACGTAAGTGCATGTGTAGATAGCAGTCAGATAAGACTGGGATAAATCATACGCATAGTGTTCTTGTCTCTAAGCTCATTTTATAGTTTTAAAACATGAAATGTTAACATCAGATTGCTTTTTTTTTTTTTTCCTGCAGAGTAACCTTGACATTCCTGTCCCTCCCTTTCCCCTCACCCTAGGCTAATTATTTTAAGCACTGCCTTTGCTAAAGAAAACAAGCAAATGTGGGTGAGGCTATGTGGAAAGGGATTTTATATAAAACAGACATTCTATTTTTAGGGAGAGGAACCGCAGCATCTTTAAAGTGGCCCCACAAAAGTAAGATTCTTTAAACAGTGAAACAAGGGAGGTTACAAAGCGAATAAAGGGAGAAAGTCAACAAGAGTCAGCAGTGGTGAAGAATCTGCCTGCCAATCCAGGAGCTGCAGAAGATGGGCATTCAATCCCTGGGTCAGAAAGATCCCCTGGAAGAGGAAATGGCCACCCACTTCAGTCTTCTTGCCTGGAGAATCCCGTGGACAGAGGAGCCTGGCAGGCTACAGCCCATAGGGCCGTAAATAGTAGGACAAGACTGAATGACTGAGCATGCACGCAAGAGCATTTACTGAAACAAGATGAGCCTGAGTTAAATCACAGACGTAACTAGGAGAGAGAAGCTGCCCCAAAGACACATGTTGGGCAGCGTCATGACCCCGGGCTGCTTTAAGGGCATCCTCTTATCAACCTGGGAGTCCCTTTGTGGGCTCCACACAGGATTACAGCTGATAAGTCATGACAAGCACCCAGTGGAAACCCAGTCAGCTAGGAAGGGCATCACCCCTTTTGGTGCATGCATTCACATTACTTTGGCACTTATTATTATCATTTAAATGTAATCTCACCTTAGAAGGAAAAAAAAAAAATCCTATTTGCTGCCGTCTTAAGCCTGACAAAGTAATTGAAGTAGCTTATTAAGGCTTCTAAATGAGAGGCTCCAGATAGAGGAGCTCAGCTGGCAGCCTTGCAGAATGAAAACATCACATGCCTACCTCGGTGACATGAGCTCGTTAGACTCTGGGGAGTCACACACACATGCAAACACACACACACACTCACATACACTCACACACACACATGCACACACAGAGGAAAGAATAAGAAAAAGACAACAATAAATTCCAATCCACAGAGGAAGGAGCCAGGTTTCATGTCCATTTTTTTAGATACCACTCCACATCTACAACAGAATCACAATATCATAGTTCAAGCCACAGCTATTTGTCTTTCTTACCAACAGCAATTTGGTAGGTCAGGCAGAAATGAAAGAAAAAAGAAAATACTGATCACTAACGCATGCTCAATAAGGTTCAACTCTTTACGATCCCATGGACTGTAGCCCACCAGGCTCCTCTGTCCATGGAATTTTCTAGACAAAAATACTGGAATGGTTTGCCATTTTCTCCTCCAGGGGATCTTCCGGACCCAGGGATCGAACCCATGTTTGCTGTGGCTCCTGCATTGGCAGGCGGGCTCTTTCTGAGCCACCTGGGAAGCCCACTGATTACTGATAAAACCTATTATATACAACCATTAGCTAAAAATATTACATTCTAGGAATTTTCCCTTTATCCATAAAAAAGTATTTGTCTGAAAGTGTCCATGTGGGATTAATCTAGGACCCCACAGATATCAAAATCCAAACACAAACAAGTCCCTTTCATAAAATGTAATAGTGTTTACATATAACCTATGTGCAAACTCCATATACTTTAAATCATCTCTAGATTACTTACCATGCCTAATATAATGTAAATGATATGTAAATAGTTGTAAATAAAATGCAAATGTCATGTAAATAGTTGTCTGAATGCAACAAATTCAAGTTTTGCTGCTTGGGACTGAAAATTTTTCCCTCTCTTTTTCCCATTTATTGTTGTTTAAATCCATGGATGCAAAACCATGGTTATGGAGGGCCTACTGTAATAATTTTGTCTGCTTAATCCTCACTAAGTAAAGTGATAACAGAGACTGGAGGCATGTAAATGCCAGGGTGACCAGGTATTGGTCCTCCAGAACACTCGAGGTCTCTAGGTATGCAGTGTTTGCTGCAGGGCAGGGGGTCCCCTAAATCTGGGCTCTCACCAACCAGGGACATAGCTTCTCCATATCAGCTCCCTAGGCTGAAGGAAGGGAAGGATGGAAATTCTTGTCACCTGCGGAAAAGCAACCTGAGGCCACCTGAGCACCTCTTTCTTTCATCTTGCAGGTGGAGCATGTGGGTCACTTATAATATCTTTAAAATGCTCATCCATTGTTAGGATGCCATTTCTTTATCTCTCAGACGTTGAAGGTGGTTTTAAAATCACAAGGTAACAGCTTTTCAAATGTGGCTTTTCCTCTTTCTTGTGTAAGTTTTCCAAAGTTAGATGTTCTTGTCTTGACCTTCTTGCTCAAAAGTGCATTTAATGAGTCCTATGGAAGATGAAATAAGTGTCAAAAGATCAAATGACAAATATGTATTGGGTACCGACCATGTGTAAAATGGCATGTGTAGCACAATAGAGGTTTTAGGATTAGTCAGAAGAGCAAAGAAACTAAAGCTTGGTGTATTAGCCATCTAGGGCTGCCATAACAAAAATACCAGAGACTAGGTGACTTTAATAATATAAATTTATCTTCTTATGTGACTGGATGTGACTGGTGATAGAAGCAAGGTCTGATGCTGTACAGAGCAATATTGCATAGGAACCTGGAATGTTAGGTCCATGAATCAGGGCAAGTTGGAAGTTGTCAAACAGGAGATGGCAAGACTGAACATCGACATTCTAGGAATCAGTGAATTAAAATGGACTGGAATGGGAGAATTTAACTCAGATGACCATTATATCTACTACTGCGGGCAGGAATCCCTTAGAAGAAATGGAGTCGCCATCATGGTCAACAAAAGAGTCCGAAATGCAGTACTTGGATGCAATCTCAAAAACGAGAGAATGATTTCTGTTCGTTTCCAAGGCAAACCATTCAATATTACAGTAATCCAAGTCTATGCCCCAACCAGTAACACTGAAGAAGCTGAAGTTGAACAGTTCTAGGAAGACCTACAAAACCTTTTAGAACTAACACCCAAAAAAGATGTCATTTTCATTATAGGGGACTGGAATGCAAGAGAAGGAAGTCAAGAAACACCTGGAGTAACAGGCAAATTTGGCCTTGGAATATGGAATGAAGAAGGGCAAAGTCTCATAGAGTTTTGCCAAGAGAACGCACTGGTCACAGCAAACACCCTCTTCCAACAACACAAGAGAAGACTCTACACATGGACATCACCAGATGCTCAACACTGAAATCAGATTGATTATATTCTTTGTAGCCAAAGATGGAGAAGCACTATACAGTCAGCAAAAACAAGATCGGGAGCTGCCTGTGGCTCAGATCATGAACTCCTTATTGCCAACTTCAGACTGAAATTGAAGAAAGCAGGGAAAACCAGTAGACCATTCAAGTATGACCTAAATCAAATCCCTTATGATTATACAGTGGAAGTGAGAAATAGATTTAAGGGACTAGATCTGATAGATAGAGTGCCTGATGAACTATGGACTGAGGTTCATGACATTATACAGGAGACAGGGATCAAAACCATCCCCATGGAAAGAAATGCATAAAAGCAAAATGGCTGCCTGGGGAGGCCTTACCAATAGCTGTGAAAAGAAGAGAAGTGAAAAACAAAGGAGAAAAGGAAAGATATAAGCATCTGAATGCAGAGTTCCAAAGAATAGCAAGGAGAGGTAAGAAAGCTTTCCTCAGCAATCAATGCAAAGAAA
>NW_011494656.1:3152819-3168393 GCF_000754665.1 Bison bison bison | reverse complement strand
ACTAAGAAGAGGTGGCAAGAATACACAGAAGAACTGTATAAAAAAGATCTTCACGACCCAGATAACCAAGATGGTGTGATCACTCACCTAGAGCCAGACATCCTGGAATGTGAAGTCAAGAGGGCCTTAGAAAGCATCACTACGAACAAAGCTATTGGAGGTGATGGAATTCCAGTTGAGCTATTTCAAATCCTGAAAGATGGTGCTGTGAAAGTGCTGCACTCAATATGTCAGCAAATTTGGAAAACTCAGCAGTGGCCACAGGACTGGAAAAGGTCAGTTTTCAATCCAATCCCAAAGAAAGGCAATGCCAAAGAATGCTCAAATTACCGCACAATTGCACTCATCTCACACGCTAATAAAGTAATGCTCAAAATTCTCCAAGCCAGGCTTCAGTAATATGTGAACCATGAACTTTCAGATGTTCAAGCTGGTTTTAGAAAAGGCAGAGGAACCAGAGATCAAATTGCCAACATCCACTGGATCATAGAAAAAGCAAGAGTTCCAGAAAACATCTATTTCTGCTTTATTGACTATGCCAAAGCCTTTGACTGTGTGGATCACAATAAACTGTGGAAAATTCTGAAAGAGATGGGAATACCAGACCACCTGACCTGCCTCTTGAGAAATATGTATGCAGGTCAGGAAGCAACAGTTAGAACTGGACATGAAACAACAAACTGGCTCCAAATAGGAAAAGGAGTACAATATACAAGGCTGTATATTGTCACCCTGTTTATTTAACTTCTATGCAGAGTACATCATGAGAAATGCTGGGCTGGATGAAGCACAAGCTGGAATCAAGATTGTCAGGAGAAATATCAATAACTTCATATATGCAGATGACACCACCCTTATTACAGAAATTGAAGAGGAACTAAAAAGCCTCTTAATGAAAATGAAAGAGGAGACTGAAAAAGTTGCCTAAAGCTCAACATTAAGAAAACGAAGATCATGGCATCTGGTCCCATCACTTCATGGGAAATAGATGTGGAAACAGTGTCAGACTTTATTTTTGGGGGCTCCAAAATCACTGCAGATGGTGATTGCATCTGCAATCCAAATTTCATTGCAGCCATGAAATTAAAAGACGCTTACTCCTTGGAAGTAAATTTATGGCCAACCTAGATAGCATATTCAAAAGCAGAGACATTACTTTGCCAACAAAGGTCCATCTAGTCAAGGCTATGGTTTTTCCAGTGGTCATATATGGATGTGAGTGTTGGACTGTGAAGAAAACTGAGTGCCGAAGAATTGATGCTTTTGAACTGTGGTGTTGGAGAAGAGTCTTGAGAGTCCCTTTGACTGCAAGGAGATCCAACCAGTCCATTCTCAAGGAGATCAGTCCTGGGTGTTCTTTAGAAGGAATGATGCTAAAGCTGAAACTCCAGTACTTTGGTCATCTCATGCAAAGAGTTGACTCATTGGAAAAGACTCTGATGCTGGGAGGGATTGGGGGCAGGAGGAGAAGGGGACGACAGAGGATAAGATGGCTGGATGGCGTCACCGACACGATGGACGTGGGTTTGGGTGAAATCCAGGAGTTGGTGATGGACAGGGAGGCCTGGCGTGCTGCAGTTCAGGGGGTCGCAAAGAGTTGGACACGACTGAGCGACTGAACTGAATTGATCTTCTTATAGTTCTGAAGATTGGAAATCCAGGATTAAGGTAACAATAAGGTTGGTTTCTGGTAAGACCTTTCTGGTTTGTAGATGGCTGCCTTCTGGGTCCTCATATAACCTTGGCTCTGTGCACATGTTGAGATGCAGTGAGACAGAGGGAGAGAGAACTCTGGTGTCTCTTCTTCTTCTTATAAGGACACTGTTCCTTTAGGATTAGGGTCCTACCTTTACAATTCATGAAATACCCATTTTCATTGAGAAGTGAAGTTGTTCAGTCATGTGTGACTCTTTGTGATCCCATGGACTGTAGCTTACTTGGCTCCTCCATCTGTGGAGTTTTCCATGCAAGAGTACTGGAGTGGGTTGCCATTTCCTTCTGTGGTGGATCTTCCCGACCTGGGGATCAAACCCAGTTCAGTTCAGTTCAGTTCAGTCTCTCAGTCGTGTCTGACTTTTTGTGACTCCATGGATTGAAATCAGGTCTCCTGCATTGCAGGCAGAAACTTTACCCTCTGAGCCACTAGGGAAGCCCTATTTTCATAAGTAATTAAAATAGCTTTTATTGGAGTACAGTTGCTTTATGATGTTGCGTTATTTCCTGTTGCACAGCGAAGTGAATCAGCTATATGCCTGCATGTATCCCCTCTTTTTTGGATTACTTTCCCATTTACGTCATGACAGAGCATTGAACAGAGTTCCATGTGCTATAGAGTAGGTTCTAATTAGCTATCCATTTTATACATAATAGTGTGTATATGTCAATCGCCATCTCTCAATTCATCCTCCCTCATTTCCCCCCTTGATGTCCAACATTTGTTCTCTATACACGTGTCTCTGTTTCTGCTTTCCAAATAGGTTTGTCTTGTACCATTTTTCTAGATTCCATGTTTATACATTAATATACACATTGTTTCACTCTGTCTGACAGTCTCTAGGTTCATCCACTCTCTGCAAATGGCACAATTCCTTTTCTTTTTGTAGCTGAATGATATTCCATTGCACACATTACCCCATCTTTTTTAATTTATTCTTCTGTTGATAGACATCTAGGCTGCTTCCAAGTCCTGGCTATTATAAATATTAATGCTGCGGCACTAAACTTTGGAGTTCATGTATCTTTTGGAAGTATTGCTTTCTTAGGTATTTGCTCAAGAGTGGGATTCATGGGTCATGAATTTTCAGGCTGTTTTTCAGGCACTCAGTCATGTCCGACTCTTTGTGACCCCATGGACTGCAGCATGCCAGGCTTCTCTGTCCTTCACCATCTTCCAGAGCTTGCTCAAACTCATGTCCATTGAGTCGGTGATGTCCTCGAACTGTCTCATCCTCTGTCATCCCCTTCTTTTCCTATTTTCAGTATTTCCCAGCACCAGGGTCTTTTCCAATGAGTCAACTCTTCATATCAGGTGGCCAAAGAATTGGAGCTTCAGCTTCAGCATCAGTCCTTCTAATGCATATTCAAGATTGATTGGTTTGATCTTGCAATCCAAGGGACTCTCAAGAGTCTTCTCCAATACCACAGCTCAAAAGCATCAATTCTTTGGTGCTCAGCCTTTTTTACAGGGCCACTCTCACACCATACATATGGTACTGTTCTCTGTAGTGGCTGTATGAGTTTACACTGTCACCAACAGTGCAAGAGGCTTGCCTTTCCTCCACACCCTCTCCAGCAATTATTGCGTGCAGCTTTTTGGTAATGGCCATTCTAATGGTGTGGAGTGATACTTCATTGTAGTTTGTTTAGCCTTTTTCTATTATTTACTGATGTTGGGTCTCCTTTCATGTGCCAATGGCTCTTAAAGCCCTGTGCCTGCATGGTGCTTTCCCCTTATCTCTCATCAAATAGGCAAACCTGCAAGACTGCGGAGCATATTTACAAAAATATCCACATCCCATCCGTCTAAACTGGATCTGCCCCCATGGGAACTTATGTGTACTTCTCATTTAACTGCAGGCAGGTCTGGCAACATGGCTAGCTGTGGGCAATGTAACATGAGCACAGGTTTTAAGGGTTATATGTGGTTCCACATCTTTCATTTTTTTTTTTTTTTTTTTGTCTGCCATAGGAATGCCAACATCCAAGGCAAGCCCTGCTCCTTCCCCTGGATGCCAGCAGGAAGAAAAAGGCCTGGAGCCGGGCCCACCTTAGGCCTTGAGCAACATGCAAAGGTGGCGAGACAGAGCCTTCATTGTGGTCAGCAGAAACTAACAACTGTGTAACATCTCCTCCCACGAAATCCATATTTTGAGGGTTTGCTGTGTGCCAGGAGCTTGGCAAACATCACTTTCTTGATTTCACAACAACTGTATGAAGGGGTGATGATAATCACCCCGCCCCCCTCAGGAAACTGAAGACAGGGAGGTTAAGTTATCTAAAGCTACACAGCCAGAAAGCAGCGAGCCAAAATGTAAACCAAAGGCGAGCTGATTGGTAAACACAAGCTCTTAGTCTTTTCCATGAACATTCGATGTTGAGTAAAAGAGTCATGATAATAAGCACCCTAAGGTTAAAGCTAGTATAGGTTCTGGAAGAGACTGAGTGGATAGTGTGAGAGTGGCTAAAGCCCAGATGTCAGCACGAGGCATCTTCGCCTGTCCCCTGCTCAGGTTTTCCAGAGAAGCACTTACAGTCCCTGCAAGAGGGTTCTGACTATTCACGTATGCCCAGGCGGCAATCCCAGCATGGGTGGCCAGGGCCTCGGTTTTGTTTGTTTTACAATATGCTAGAACATTGCCAGCTAACATTTTTCAACTTCTTTTTTCTCTTTTCAGTCAAACCAATTCCAAATGTTTGAACTGCTAAATGGTGGAAAGAACTAAGAGTAACCAGCAGGACAGAGTTTTTTTTTTTTTTTTTTCTTTTATGAAAAATAAACACTTTGAAGAAAAGCAAGATTCATCTCCTCACTCTAGCAGGGAAGAGAGGAAGGCAAACCATCACCCATTTCACACATCATGGTAGACAAAAAAGTTTTGTTTTGGGGGTTTTTATTTTTCAAGGTGTCTTTAAATATTGGAGACATGAAATGATAAATGATGTCTAACTTATGATGAAAAGTAACCTAAGTCCTTTGCCAACAAAGGTCTGTCTAGTCAAGTCTATGGTTTTTCCAATGGTCATGTATGGATGTGAGAGTTGGACTATAAAGAAAGCTGACCGAAGAATTGATGCTTTTGAACTGTGGTGTTGGAGAAGACTCTTGAGAGTCCCTTGGACTACAAGGAAGTCAAACCAGTCCATCCTAGAGGAGATCAATCCTGAATATTCATTGGAAGGACTGATGTTGAAGCTGAAACTCCAATACTTTGGCCACCTCATGCAAAGAGTTGACTTATTGGAAAGACCCTGATGCTGGGAGAGATTGGGGGCAGGAGGAGAAGGGGACAACAGAGCATGAGATGGTTGGATGGTATCACCAACTTGATGGACATGAGTTTGGGTGAACCCTGGGAATTGGTGATGGACAGGGAAGCCTGGCGTTCTGTGGCCCAGGGGGTCTCAAAGAGTGGGACACAACTGAGCGACTGAACTGAACTGAACCTGAGTCCTTATTAGTTAGGAACCTCTTTAGTTGCAACAACAAGAAGTCAGTCCAATTCTTCCTTCCTCTCTATATCTCTGTCCTTTGCCATATGACCCTGTGAGGAGTGTCTTATTACTGTAGATAGGATCGACTTTCCTCATTGACCCATGGGGCTTGCTTTGCCAACAACAGGGGGAAGTGCCAGTATGCCAGCTCACAGCATAAACCAATGCCAAAACCTCAGCTTCTCTGCACACCAGTACCAAATCAAATCTCAGAGATACAGTTTCGATGAAGTAGGAAAGGGTAGCTTTAGTATTTTGCCAGACAAAGGGGGCCACAGTGGGCTAATGTCCTCAAAACCATGAGTCCCACTTGGGAAAGAGAGAAGCTTTATAGTAATTGTTTGAAGAGGCAGTGATCAGCTTGTGGACCTTCTTCTGATGGGTTGATGTTGAGGTAAGTCCGAGTCAGCATCATCAGCCTTCAGGTGCAACTGCTCTGGGGTCTACATACTTGGGGGTGGCATACCATCATGGACTTCTCCAAAATGGAGGGGGTTTCAGTATCTGCAAAACAGTTCAAAGATATTACTGTGTGTATCCCTTGATGTGGAAACAGGACTTTGCTCCAAGGCTGCTCTTGACTGTTTCTCCCTGGTCTCACATCCCCTGCCTTCTCTAGTTAAGAGTCTCTTCAATCCGTCCATCAGGACTCAGGAAATGTCATGGAAGCTGAATGAGGGCTGTTTCCTACAATCAAAGAAATGAGAGAGCTCAAGGCCTTGCACCCAGGAGCCCCACAGGGCCCTGCATGGTATCAGAACCTCAGGGAGTCTTCCTTCTTTCATTTCTTCTCTTGACTGCTTCTCCTTTCATGAGAAAAACATGCCTGGGCTAGCCTGTTGACGCCAGAAAGAGACCACGAACAGGAGAAAACATGAGGTACACCCAGCCCAGCCCAACCCAGCTTAGCTCACTCCTGGCCAACCCGCACACTCTCAGGGTAGACAAATGCTAATTGCTGTTTGCTCCAGAGACATTGTAGCTGTTTATCATACTGATAGACCAATTCAGGGCAGCTTCAGTGAAAACCAATGTTTATTGAGAGGATAGAAAGGGAGTCTATAGAATCTGAGGGAGAACGACTAAATTGAACCTAGAGAAGCATCAAAGCCATAACCTGAACTTGAGCAGCAGAGTTAGTGTACTTTATGTGGCTCTGCCACGTGTCTTGGTCTCTTGGCCAATTACAGCTTCTTGGAAGAGTCCATCTGATTGGCCCAACCTGATTTTCTGGGCCTCCTCTTATCCAACAGCATGGCCTCTTGGCCATGGCCCTCCTCTGTGGCAAGCCGTTCCAAAGTGCTAGAGACTGAAATGATGACTGGAAAAGGGTCCAAACTAATTTATTTAAAGTGAAGGAAAAATGTAATCGTACCCAAAGTTTGGCCCAGAGCCTAGTTTTTCATGTTTGTTTGTTTGTTCTCCCAACCCACCCCAGTGTGGTGTGTAATTCAGTGGGCTGCCTGAAGGAGAGGGTTATGGAATTCTCCTCAAGACACTCCGAGTCAAGGACACACAGGAAGAGACTAGATTGTGGCGCCCACGTCAGACTCCACTCTTCTGTGAGCCGCTTTTCTGCAGACTCCCAATGCCCACTAACAAGCAGTTTTACAGCTAAAGCCGTGCTTCATCTCTTTCTGCCTGGAGTTCTATTCCAGCAGCTTACCTCAGCTGGTTATGAATTCCTTGAGCACAAGGCTCTGGTGAGGATCTGTCCACACCCATTTCATAGCCCGTCTACCAAAAGTTACCTCATGTATTAGTCTCCTAAACCTGCCCTAACGGACTGCTACAAAGTGTGTGGCTTAAGACCCAGAAATGTATTCTCTCACAGTTCTGGAGGATGGAAATCAAGGTGTCAAAGAGCCACGCTTTCTCCAAAGTCTCCAGGGAAGAATCAGCTCCATGCCTGCCTCCCTTTCTTTATTTGGCTACGCTCAGTGACCTGTGGGAGTTCCTGGAGCAGCAGGGGAACCTGTGCCCCCTGCAGTGGCAGAAAGGTGGAGTCCTAACCACTGGAGCACCAGGGAAATCTCCTTGCCTCCCTCTTCAGTTCGGATGCTGTGAGCAATCCTTGGTTTTCCCCGTCTTACAGACGGGTCACTCTGACCTGGGTCTCCCTCCTCACATTCTCCCCTCATGTATCTGTGTCTCTGTGTGTCTTCCCTCTTCTTATGAGGACACATATGACACTAAGGGTCCACTCTGCTCCATATGACCACATCTTAGCTAATTACGTCTGCAAAGAGTCTATTTCCCCATACAATCACATTCGGAGGTTCTGGGAAGGATGCGAATTTTGGGGAGAGGAAGCTGGAGACACTCTTTCAACCCAGGGCACCTAGTGCAACAGCATCTTGATCTCTACAGAACTCTCAGAGCTGATCAGGCCACACTGTTATCCAGCCAGCAATCCCATCATTCTCTTTTGAATGTCTTTCATCAATGGGGTGCTCAGTTCCTTGGAAGTCTGTTATGTCTAATTTTTAAAGAGCTGCTCTTTAGCAATTAGTTCAAATACCCATCAATAAAAGTTTAGATAAATAATATGGGCTATTTTCATAGAAGGGTATCTTGAACAGTCATTAAAATTATGAGGACCTATAGTTATTAACACATAAAACTTACACAATGAATTGTTGAATAAAAGGCAGATTGTAAAGCACAATTTAAACTAATTAAACAAATTAGTTTCATTTATTTAGAGATACAAGTGCATTTTAAAACATGAAACTTGAAAAGAGTTGAAGTTATTTTTGGATGCTGAAAATAAAGATGGTTTTTCTTTTTCCCCAAAATATTTCTATAGTGACTTTATTTATTTCAAAAATGTTGAAGTATTTTTAAATGATTATAAAAAAAGGTGTTATTCTTTATTTTGATTAGAAATATTCTTTCTAATCACTTCCATCATCTCTCTGCTCGGTCTATGACTTCAGAGTATTGTGAACTAATATCCTAGTGATATTTACAAAAAAATCTCCAGTAAGATATTATTTGCTCCCCACCAAAAAAATACAATTCATAAATTCTAACGCTGCCTTATTTCTTCCTTTATTTCTCTACCTTAGAACATGCAAGATGTTTAGCCTACGAATGAAAGAAAATAAATGAACAAATTATCAAAGGCCATTTTGACAGCACTGGCTTCTATTATTCCTTTTAATTCTTACCAATTTAGTAAGTGGTGTATAAAATATCTTGTTTGATTTTTTGTCAACAATATCATTAAATATCTTTATCAAAATCCCGTGGACAGAGGAGCCTGATGGACTACAGTCCATGGGATTGAAAAAGAGCCGGACGACTTGGCGACTAAACAACAATTGTGCTGACTGATCATTTTACGTTCCCTCTGTGAATTACCTATAGCCCAGTTTTGCTCTTTAAAAAAAAAATCGATCTATAGGAACTATAAACATATTCTGTATAATAACCCTGTTTTTGAGATATAGGTAATTTCTTATAGTCTATCATTTGGTTCTTGTCTAAGTCTCATCGTTTGAACTTTTCACTTTCAGACATAAAAACTTGCTAATATTTTCTTTGGACTTTCTACTATTCCTGTGTTGCTTAGAAAGAACTTTCCCATTCCCGAAATTACAGGTAGTATTCTCTTCCATTGTCTTCTGTAAGTGTATCTTTATTTTAAAGGCATAATGAATAAGGTAAGAAAGTTATGACAAAGCCTCTCAGTCTTGCCAGTTTCCTTTTTGTGTCTTCAAAGTTTTTTACTCATTATTTCACAAGCAGTGAGTGGACAGTAGTCATCTGAGATTTAAAGACCTGTACGTCTAAATGCTTGCCAATCACAAAGAGCTCACAAAAGACATTGTGAGATACTATTTGTAAAATATTTTGGTCATTTTCACAATTTCCCAGTTGTTCATTCTGGCTCGAACTCACTTTCAATAAGACAGAATTTTGAGAACATCTTTGATAAGCCATTTCATTAGGAAGATTGCATTCATTGTTATCACAATCTATAAAAACCAGGTCCAAATGAAAGAGTTTGTATAAAATATTACCACCTGCAGTAGATCTAGACCAAGTGTTATTAGGATTACCACCATACATAATAATGGAGAACTTTTTCTGAATGATGGTTATGACCTTTAACAATTATTTATATTAGTACTTAGAGCAGTCTATAAAGAAGAAATTATTAAATTATTATCTCCATTTTCCACACACAAAAAAATGAGGCATATAGGGTTCAATTTGTCTACAGTTCAATAGCTGGTTCAAAGCATAATCAGAGTCAAATACACATTGCCTAATGGAAAAAGCAAGTTACACTTATTTTAGATGGTATGTATTTAAACGATGATAACAAAGTCCAGACAACATCATCAGTAATGGAGAAATGGTGCTTGTACAGCCTTTCATGAACCACGTTATCCATTAGTGAGTACACAGGGTTCACACTTCCCTACCGAGAGTCAAATGGTGGAAGGTTACAGGAAATTACTTTGTACAATATAAACGAAGGAAGAGAGAAATTAGCATTTCAAAGCTGTTGTGCATCTGAGAGGGAAATCTCTAGAACAGATCTGCACCATGCCGCAAGAGCTGCTGATTGACATGCAGTGAAATAAACAGGCGCAGTGGTCCTCAGAGTCTTCTTCCATAAGATCATCCCAGTCAAACCACCTCCCCACTCCCTTCCTGCAACCTTGTCCCTCCATTCTTTCAACTCCAAGCTTCCCCATGCTCATGAAGCCTTAACACACCTATGCTGGATGCCTATGGAGCATTTGTCCGCAATCTACTGCTTTTACATTTTTGATGATTTATATGTAATATTTGTGTAATTCTTATTTTGTAAAACATTTATCCATACATCTCATTTAAGTTCTCCAAGTAATTCATCACTGACTCTATGGACATGAGTTTAAGCAAGCTCAGGGAGCTGGGGATGGACATGGAGGCCTGATGTACTGCAGTTCAGGGGATTGCAAACAGTCGGACATGACTGAGCAACTGAACTGAACTGAGGTAATTCTAGAAAAGTACAGGAAGAAAAAGTGATACTTTTCTTTTACAGGTGAGAAACATTATATGAAAATTCCTTTATCAGTGAGGAGGCAACACCTCCAACCTCATGTCCTAATGCAAGAACCTTGTCGGCAATACTCCAGGACTAGTATTTTGTGAAATCTCTTTGCCTTTGGTCCTACTGTTCCTAAAATACTTCCCCCTCAGAGCTTCCGATTCTAAATCCTTATCATTTTCTCATTAAAAGACAGTCTATTGAAAACACACACACATACACACACATGAGTCTATTGGAATGTATGGTTTTACTTATCATGATTATTTAAATATCTTCAACATGTGACAACTCCAGGAAACACACTTTAGCTCCACCCTTTTAATTTTAGCATAATTTCAATACTGAGGATAGCACTCAGTGTCCATTTAATGTCTGAGAAGTTGCAAAGACATCTTTTTCTTTTTTTTTTCAAAGCTATCTTGATCATTAAGGTTAAAATCTTTTCAATCCAAGGACTCTGAAGGAAAAATCTCATCTGAATGCAGAGTTTTTATTATTTTTCTATTTAAGAAAATGCTCGTAATGTATGGTTTCTCCTAATAGACACTTTTCTGTAATTAGTCAGCGGAAATGGCAATATTGTCAGTGGAGCCATGAAAAAATGGAGGGATATTCCATTTGGGAACATCAGCTCTGTGCCCTATGGTCCTTGAACTCCAACAGCTATTTCTAAGGATACGGATTCACATCTGAGGCTCACAAGGCTTTCCAGGGAAAAGCACATCTGCATAAACAGTTCAGGTCTCCTTCAGTGCTCCTGCCTAGAGCTTTCATCAGTGTCACTGCGTTTCCTTTGATGTGTTGCTCGCTTCTGCTCTCCAACCACAATTTCTGTTTAGTTCTCATCCCCTCTCAAGAGAATGGGACATTTGGCAAACTTAGAGATTGCTTTGCAGACAGAGTCATTCAAAAGCTCCTATGAACTCTCCCTTTTTTTTCCATCTTGCCCTCTTTAAGAAAAGTTACTGAAACTTTTCTAAATTAGGGGAGGGAGGAGGGTTCAGGAAAAAAAATTAGAGAAAAAAAATAAAATAAAAAATAAAATAAAAAAAAATAAAAATAGAATAAATCTAGATGTCTGCATAGAGGATGTTAGGATTTTTTTAAAAAAATTTAAAAAGTCAGTCTTTTTTTCCTGAATAATCAGTTTAGCTTTAGCTTGTTCTTATCCTAATAGTGACTAAACTTGAAAGACAAAATCCAGTAGGTGTGATTAGAAACTTCCCACTAGTATATACACTGCTGCTATGAATGCAGCATGTAATGTACATTCTGTACAACTAGGATAAGGCAAATTAGGTAAGAAGTCTGATTCTCTTCACTCTGACAGAGTACAAATGATCATCTTTCCGGAGTGCAGGAGGAAATGAAGAAATAGCATGCTTCTGGAAATTTCCTTTTCAGCCCTGAGCAACCTAAAAACAATAAATTTGGTTAAAGCAGAACACTCCTTCCTAGGAGTCAACAATCTTTACAAACTGAATCTTCACAGACACCAGGTTGAGATTTTGACCCAAGTAATGCAGAGCTAGTCTTTTTATGCTTTCATTTTCTTTTTTTTTCACCTGTAAGGATGAATCCATTTTTTTTTAAGCTAGAGCTAGAAACATTTATTGTACGGAGTACAATACATTGTCATTCATCACCAGGGTTTTAAAAGATTGATATGTAATTCATGGCTAAAGTTTCCCCAGGGCTTTATTCACTCATACAATGTGGGAAATTTGGATATGATGTGATACTGAAGAACAAAGAAAGGTTTTACAGGCCAATTTCTATAGCTTTATCTCCCTACATACATCTGTACCCATATCTCTATTTATACCTTCACTTATCATGAAATAAAGTCGAGTAGCAATCAATCATGTGGTAATAGAATAGTTTATGAATGTGACAGTAAATTATAACGAGTACAATCTTCACAGGTAGATATATATTTCCTTAGCAGTTATGCCATTTATTTCAAAGAACTTCAAAATTCACTCTAAGAAACTACATATTAACCTGTTTCTCTTGAGACTCCTTTCCATTTTCTGTTGTAATTTCCTGAGCTTGAACATTGGCTTTGAGCAACAAGAATGTGTCTTCAATGTCCACTTCTTGCTACTTGCTGTTGGCTTGAAGGCATTTGTTGAGGTGATTCTGAAAAATGACATTACCTTTCTCTGGGATCATCAGTTTTTCTGAGAGAATTTTGCATTATTTAGTTTTGCTTTCCTTTCAGAGTACAAAGCTTTTCATCAGCTTTCTGTAATTTTTTTTTTTCAATGAGATTTATGGGCTGAATAAAATGAGCTCACCCAGTGGGTGCTATACAAGTAGCTTCCTGTGAATTCTCACGGTCAATTATTTTCAATGTACCAGTAGATCATAAATCTCAAAGGCCATAAAAATATGCTTTCTCAAGGTATGCTCTAGTCTGTAAATTCCAAGGTGAATGGCCTTCGCCTCAGATTCTAAAAGTTCTTTTTTTCTTCCTTCTTTTTCATTACAAATGATTTCTTAGTGTCTGAGACTTGTGTTACTGAGGGAAGAGTAACAAATCTCAAAATTTTCAACATTTCTGCAAAACACAAACATTAAGAAGAGTGAGATCTACCCAAGCTTTGTTTTCTAAGTACCTTTCAGCCTCCTGAGTGACAGAATTTCAGTTGTAGGAAAGAGAGAAATAATTCATAGAGTAGAAAAATAAAGAAAAAGAAAAAAGCGGGGGAGAGGGAAAAGCATTTCGTCTTCCCTTCAATGTTATACAAACAATCAAGGCTTATCAACAACAATCACTTTATTTCTTTATTTTTAAAATATGTTTTTCAACTTAAATTTTTCTGAAATAAGAATACATTTTAAATCCATGTGCACTTTCAATGCCACATTGTTTCAGTTTTATTTATTTATTTTTCTGAAAGTCTTATTGAAAGGAAGGTATCTAAATGTATCTAACATCTTAATATACAGAAATGTATTCAAGTCCTACTTATTTCCTAGATCTGACCACTAACTTGCCAAATAAAACATTAACACATGTCTTGTGAGCCTGGAAAGCCAAACTCAATATTTATAATAGTACATGACATTGAACTAGGAATCATATAATCTAGGAAGGAAACATATAACGAGGCAGTAAATGTGATAAACTCCACCCTGGGAGGTAGTAATATGGAAATGGATCTCTGGTTGGGCCAAACACCAAAAGAAGTATGACCCTGCTGAGGAAGCTGCTCCCTGAGCAGAATGCTGGACATAAAATGTTTTATTCTTTAAAGTTCTCTGTTTCCCTATCTCAATATTATAATTGACAGAAATAGTTCTAATTTTAACAGCCAGTGGATGTTGCTTTTTTTGAAAGGTGGTTGAAATCAGACCATTAGAGTAACACACACAATGTGTTGAACAAGTATTGCATGGAAGAGCCCAAAAGAATATTCCAACAGTGAACCAAAGATTGCGGGGCTCTTTTTAAAGAGTGAAGTACATGTTCCAAAATTATCAGTGTCTGAAATAATGTTCAATAGTAATGATAAAGAAATCAAAGCTTGATAAGTAAGTACAGCTTGGTGGAACAGAAGCTGAGGATCCATTGAAATATGTAGACGAGAGAATATGATCAAAGGGTTTGAGTATTAAATCATGTTATTTACTGTTTCAAAAAGTTGCACTTCACAGTATGATAAAACTTTATAAAGCATTTTAAGGGGAAATTTTTAGTCTCAGGGTGAATTGCAGGCATGAATTAACCTAAAGAGGCAATTATTCCTCTATCCTTATTTATTTCATTTCCACTTAACTAGTTATAGTGTGATAATTAATTTCCAGTTTTCCGATGAGGATTATTTAAGGGTTTGCTTTTTAAACCATCATTTACATATAGATATTTCTGGTATTTATTGTGAGATGTGGTTCTAAAACAGCAATGGTGGAGTACATTTATGATCATGTTTAATATGCAACATTAAAAATAAGTACTTTCCAAGGAAAGGGTACCAAAAAAAATCATGAAATATTGTAGACTTACCATTTAAAAGCAAAAAAGTAAAACACAGCAAGGGTATAGGTGCTTCTTTATTCATTTAAGTTTTTGTCTGGTTTAGTTTTCCTTTGGTAATGGGTGGGGAGGCGTATTCAAGAGATAATTTAAACCCCTGGATTCTGAGTGTGAATATTTGCATCACTTAAAATCAATGCTGATGATGATTTAAGCCATGAAATTAAGACTCTTGCTCCTTGGAAGGAAAGCTATGACAAAACTAGACAGCATATTAAAAAGCAGAGAATTACTTTGCAGACAAATGGCCATATAGTCAAACTATGTTTTCCCAGGTAGCGCTAGTGGTAAAGAACCCACTTGCCAATTCAGGAGATCTGAGATATGGGTTCAATCCCTAGATTGGAAAGATCCCTTGGAGGAGAACATGGCAACCCACTCCAGTATCCTTGCCTGGAGAATCCCATGGACAGAAGAGGCCTGCCGGCTATGGTCCAAAGTGTCGCAGAGTCAGACACGACTGAGTGACTTAGCACAGCTGCCTAGTTTCCCCAGCAGTCAGGTGCCACAGGTATAAGGACCATAAAGAAGGCTGGGCACTGAAGAACTAATGCCTTCAAATTGTTGTTCTGGAGAAGACTCTCGAGAGTCCTTTGGACTGCAAGGAGCTCAAACCAATCAATCCTAAAGGAAATCAACCCCAAATATTCACTGGAAGGACTGATGCTGAAGCTGAAGCTCCAATACTCTGGCCACTTCGTGACTTAAGTCACTTAGAGACTGAACAACAAAAACAGCCAGTCTAATATCTTTTTCATTGCTGAGTACAAGAAACAGTTGCTGGATCTCTCTAGACCTCAGTGGATGACTCATGATTATAATACTTATAAAAAGGAAAGGAATCTCCACACTGTTCTCCATAGTGGCTGTACTAGTTTGCATTCCCACCAACAGTGTAAGAGGGTTCCCTTTTCTCCACACCCTCTCCAGCATTTATTATTTGTAGACTTTTGGATCGCAGCCATTCTGACTGGTGTGAAATGGTACCTCATAGTGGTTTTGATTTGCATTTCTCTGATAATGAGTGATGTTGAGCATCTTTTCATGTGTTTGTTAGCCATCTGTATGTCTTTTTTGGAGAAATGTCTATTTAGTTCTTTGGCCCATTTTTTGATTGGGTCGTTTATTTTTCTGGAGTTGAGCTGTAGGAGTTGCTTGTATATTTTTGAGATTAGTTGTTTGTCGGTTGCTTCATTTGCTATTATTTTCTCCCATTCTGAAGGCTGTCTTTTCACCTTGTAATAGTTTCCTTTGATGTGCAGAAG
>NW_011494656.1:3151544-3152426 GCF_000754665.1 Bison bison bison | reverse complement strand
AGGGATGGTATGGGGAGGGAGGAGGGAGGAGGGTTCGGGATGGGGAACACATGTATACCTGTGGCGGATTCATTTTGATATTTGGCAAAACTAATACAATTATGAAAAGTTTAAAAATAAAATAAAATTAGAGGAGAAAACGAAAAAAAAAAAAAAAAAAAGGAAAGGAAAGAAAAAACAAAAAAACAAATGGGAAATCTAGCACCACTCTCACGTCTGGCCCTATGGAGCTGTTTTGTTCTCTTCGGCTGGCAGTTGAGAATCAATCTGGAATCCCACTGGCTAAATTATGAACTGCCAGAGGCAGATCTGTTCCACTAACTGTTACATCCTGGTGAACAGACTTCCTCAAAGCAAAAGTGAGACAGAATAATTCAGGACCAACTGGAGAAGGTATTACTCATTTCCACAGATACCATCCCAGGTCGGTATGCAAATTGCCACTTCATATATCATATACGATGACAGTAGCCAAACAAAATAAAGAATTAACAAAAAAAATGTCTGCCACTGTGAGATGCATACACATCTGCTGTCTTAGTTCACATTCTAGAATGTGAGTGTGGGTTAGACACAGGGTAACTCCTAAATGTGAAAGAAATTAATGCGTAAAAAGGAGATGGAGGACCAATATTTTCAAGATAGCAGAAGAACTTTTACCAACTCTTACCAACTTTTTGTTGATAAATGTTCAGGGAGCTTTTCCCTCAGAATAACTGCGTGTTAAAAAATAAACTTGATGACACCACCCTTATGGCAGAAAGTGAAGAGGAACTAAAAAGCCTCTTGATGAAAGTGAAAGTGGAGAGTGAAAAAGTTGGCTTAAAGCTCAACATTCAGAAAATGAAGGTCATGGCATCTGGTCCCATCACTTCATGGGAA
>NW_011494656.1:3150759-3151444 GCF_000754665.1 Bison bison bison | reverse complement strand
ATATTCTTGCCTCCTTTGTCGAAGATAAGGTGTCCATATGTGCGTGGATTTATCTCTGGGCTTTCTATTTTATTCCATTGATCAATATTTCTGTACCCCACTGCTGGGCATACACACTGAGGAAACCAGAAGGGAAAGAGACACGTGTACCCCAATGTTCATCGCAGCACTGTTTATAATAGCCAAGACATGGAAGCAACCTAGATGTCCATCAGCAGATGAATGGATAAGAAAGCTGTGGTACATATACACAATGGAGTATTACTCAGCCATTAAAAAGAATACATTTGAATCAGTTCTGATGAGGTGGATAAAACTGGAGCCTATTATACAGAGTGAAGTAAGCCAGAAGGAAAAACATAAATACAGTATACTAACGCATATATATGGAATTTAGAAAGATGGTAACAAAAACCCGGTGTACGAGACAGCAAAAGAGACACTGATGTATAGAACAGTCTTATGGACTCTGTGGGAGAGGGAGAGGGTGGGAAGATTTGGGAGAATGGCAATGAAACATGTAAAATATCATGTAGGAAACGAGTTGCCAGTCCAGGTTCGATGCATGATGCTGGATGCTTGGGGCTGGTGCACTGGGACGACCCAGAGGGATGGTATGGGGAGGGAGGAGGGAGGAGGGTTCGGGATGGGGAACACATGTATACCGTGGCAGATTCATTTTGAT
>NW_011494656.1:3112298-3150659 GCF_000754665.1 Bison bison bison | reverse complement strand
CTGCAGATGGTGACTGCAGCCATGAAATTAAGACACTTACTCCCTGGAAGGAAAGTTATGACCAACCTAGATAGCATATTCAAAAGCAGAGACATTACTTTGCCCACAAAGGTCCATCTAGTCAAGGCTATGGTTTTTCCTGTGGTCATGTATGAATGTGAGAGTTGGACTGTGAAGAAGGCTGAGCACCGAAGAATTGATGCTTTTGAACTGTGGTGTTGGAGAAGAGTCTTGAGAGTCCCTTGGACTGCAAGGAGATCCAACCAGTCCATTCTAAAAGAGATTGGTCCTGGGTGTTCTTTGGAAGGAATGATGCTGAAGCTGAAACTCCAACACTTTGGCCACCTCATGTGAAGGGTTGACTCATTGCAAAAGACTCTGATGCTGGGAGGGATTGAGGGCAGGAGGAGAAGGGGACGACAGAGGATGAGATGGCTGGACGGCATCACTGACTCGATGGATGTGAGTTTGAGTGAAATCTGGGAGTTGGTGATGGACAGGGAGGCCTGGCGTGCTGCAATTCATGGGGTTGCAAAGAGTTGGACATGACTGAGTTATTGAACTGAACTGAACTGACAAAAAAAAATCTAAAAAAGAAAGTTCTTGACTTTTATTTTATCATGGACTCAGTGGCAGCTATGAATAAGAATTACACCAATTACCTTTGTATTGTGGTTGATTTTATACATTTCCTGGTCATCAAACTAGGCTGGACTATCTGTGTGTCTTGAAGAATTCTGACTCTCCTTATGCAGTCCCCAAACAAAACAAAACATTTTTAAGGCCCTGTTCTAAACAGGCATTATTCCAAGGTCTAAAAAGTGAAGTAGTAACAGAGCAATATTCCTGTAGAGCCTACATTTAAGGAGAAAAAAAATGAAAATAAACAAAATAATTCTTCTATGGTGTTAGAAAGTATTAGGTATTAGGAGAAAAACAAATCAGTAGTCCAAGACTTCAGATAAGAAGTCTGGACTCATGTCAGAGTATCTTTGGTCTTGAACTGGGTAATGTCACCAAGATGGGTTAGAAACTGTAGAAAATAGACAGAAAAGGGGTCTGAAGAGTAAGTTCTGGACTTTTAAAAATGCAAAATACAAGACAGATGAGGAGGATCCAGCAAAAGAGATTGAGAAAAAGTAAAATCAGATGGCAAGAACATGACGTCCTGGAAGTCAGTGGTAAACGTCTTTATAGGTGAAGGTAGTGATTATCTGTGTCAAGTGTCATGGAGGGGTCAGATGCATGAGCACAGATGTCAAAAAGAGAAGAATATGCTGCAATCATATTTTAATACAATTTTGGTCACTCCGTGAGCCTGGGGCAGCGGGGGGGAGATGAAAATATAAAAAAAGAATGTGAAGTGGTAGAAAATTTTTGCTGTGTTTTGCACAAAAATGCACATTCTTATAGTAAGCTGTCTTGCCTTCCTGACTGATCTTGTGTCTTGCCTCTCCCTGAGACACCGTTTGCCTCTAGAATAACTTCTCTGAGGAACTGTCCCCTGACCCTTACCTTCTTCCTGCTTGCTTCATCCTCTGTCTTGCTGGCCAGTCAACATGGCCATGAAGAACAGGACCATGGACACTCATGTTTGCTTACCCCACACACCCCATGGCACCTTGAGCAAAATAAGGCTTCATGGTGTTTACTATTCAAACAGAGGAAGGAAGGGAGAATGATGGTGCTGCGAGGGAGGGAACTGAGACAGACAGAAAGCTCGTGATGGGATGGGGGGAACAGGAGAAAGATAGGTCTGTCCATGAAGATTGGCATTAAGTCAGTTTACAGAGCGGTGAGACATCTGGAGAAATCTTCAGGGAAACGAGACGTGACACTGAGAGCAACACACACACTGGAAAACTGTCCTTATTCCCAGCAAGTAGCCATTTGTTATCTGCTTTATAAGCATTCCCCTGTGAGCACTACAGTTAGTCAAGGGTCAGTCCATGGAATCCTTTCAAGGTCCCGTCAGCACTGAGAAGAGGGAGTCTTACATCCCAAATATGTAGTTTACCTGGTGAAAATGCTTTGTCTTTACCCTAAACTTTTTTTTTAATTGTTTTTATTCTCAAAACAAAATTCAAGTTCTCCTGAGGAGAATTATGAAGCTGGTGGTTTTAATTAAGTTAAGTAAGGATTAGAAACATTATGAACAATGCTCAAGAAGGAATATAAGCAAAATTCTCTCAAACAGATCTGACAAAAAACTTTCTCTAAGGGTTTAGTAAATAATTCTTCTCTGTTCTGTATCTCATCTCCCTCAACTCTCCATTGTCCTACTAAATATCTGAAGGAAGATTTCTGTATAAAATCCAATAAAACACTTTCCCATTTTTTTCTTGTAGAAATTTAATAACTATCTATGCTCCTAGCCAAGGTCAGTTACTGTAATAATTGGTTCCAATCCTGCTTATTTAACATATATGCATATGCAGAGTACATCATGTGAGATGCTGGCTAGATGAAGTAAAAATTGGAATCAACATTGCCAGGAGAAATATCAAAACCTCAGATACACAGAGGACACCACCCTTATGGCAGAAAGTAAAGAGGAACTAAAGACCCTCTTCATGAAACTGAAAGAAGAGAGAGAAAAAGTTGGTTTAAAACTCAACATTCAGAAAGCTAAGATAATGTCGTCCAGTCCCATCACTTCATAGCAAATAGATGGGGAAACAATGGAAACAGTGACAGACTTTTATTTTTTGGGGCTCAAAATCACTGCAGATGGTGACTGCAGCCATGAAATTAAGACACTTACTCCCTGGAAGGAAAGTTATGACCAACCTAGACAGCATATTAAAAAGCAGAGACATTACTTTGTCGACAAAGGTCTGTCTAGTCAAAGCTGTGATTTTTCCAGTGGTCATGTATGGATGTGAGAGCTGGACCATAAAGAAAGCTGGGCACTGAAGAATTAAAGTTTTTGAACTGTGGTGTTGGAGAAAACTCTTGAGAGTCCCTTGGACTGCAAGGAGATCCAACCAGTGCATCCTAAAGGAGATTAGTCCTGAGTGTCCATTGGAGGACTGATGCTGAAGCTGAAGCTCCAATATTTTGGCCACCTGATGCAAAGAGCTGACTCATTTGAAAAGACCCTGATGCTGGGAAAGATTGAGGGCAGGATGAGAAGGGGATGACAGAGGATGAGATGGCTGAATGGCATCACCTACTCGTTGGACACGGGTTTGAGCAAGCTCCTGGAGTTGGTGATGGTCAGGGAATCCCAGCATGCTGCAGTCCATGGGGTCACAGAGTCAGACACAACTGAGCAACTGAACTGAACTGAACTGAATCTTACAACATCTGGAAATGTTCCCTTCGAAGCCTCAATAAGATGATTCATAGGACTTCTACCTAAAATGAGTTTATGTGCAGGTTCCCAAGTTATGGGCATGATTTTCTACCGAAATGGGAATAAAATGCAAATAAGACTCATAACTTTTTTATACCTTCTCAGTTCTCAGTTAGCAAACATCTATTGAGCATGCTCTTCATTTAGCCCTGTTTGCTTAGTTCTTTTCTATGCAAAAGGAATAAAAAGTAGTCCAAACTTTGTGCAAGTTACTATAGATATAAACATTAATATACCAGCATAGAAATTCATCATCTCCAATTTCATAACTAACATCATCATCACTTTAAGTCATATTTATCGATCACTTACTTTGTGTTAAGAGGCACATTCATGTGTGTGTATGCACATGCTCAGGCTTGTTTGACTGTTTGCTGCCCTTTGGACTGTAGCCCTGCCAGGCTCCTCTATCCATGGGATTTTCCAGGCAAGAAGACTGAAGTGCGTTCCATTTCCTTCTCCACCGGATCCATGTAACACAGCGATCTAACCATCTCCCCTCTGTCTCTTGCATTGCAGGTGAATTCTTAACCTACTGAGCCACTGGGGAAGCCGCATTATGCACATTAATTCATTTTAACCTTTGCAACACCCCCAATTTACAAAATGAGAAAACGGAGACTTTGGGGAGCTGGAAAGTCACATAACTTGTAACAGTGTAGAAATTCAGATCCAGACAGTGAAACAGAGCCAGCATTCTTATTCATAACTCAACATTGCTTTCCAGGGTAAAAGCCTGGATATTGAAGTCAAACAGACCTAGCTTTAAAGCCTGCCTATAGCATTTATTAATTATAGAACCCTGGATGGAAAAAAACAAACAAAACAAAACAAAACAAAAACCCTGTAGACTCTAATCTTAATATTTTGGCTTGTAAAATGATAATTTAAAAAAAAATCAACCTTTTGGGGTTGTGTTGAGGCATCAGTAAAAGTTGATTAGCAAAGAGCAGCCCATCGTGTCTGACACAGGGGAGTATTCAGTAAATTGCAACCATTGTCATCATCATTGTTCCTGGTAGTCTGAAATCTCCTGATTGTCAAGGTGAGCTTTGTAAATGATCTCTTCTTTCTTTGAAAACGTGAATCAGTCCTTCCATAATTTCAGGGCTGAATTTGAAGTCATCAGATTTAATTCCCATATCCACCAGCAATCCATTTTCATCTACTTATTCAAAACTGGCATGTAGTGTATTTATTTCATGAAGCCCTTCCTTCAGCATTGAAGTGACTAATTCCAACTACTTTGCATTTAAACTGGTTGACACGTTGATTTATAATTGTTACTCTACAATTCCTCTGTCTAAAATTGTTTTAAACAAATAAATGTCCACAAGTTTCCCTCAGAAAAATCACATCTGTACTTTCTTAAATTAGTACAGAGGAAGGATTCCCCATGTGAACAGTGGCTATATTACAATATATATATATGCTGGAGCAGAAATTGTAGGAGAAAGGATCATGATAATTATACTCATTTTATTCTGAAAAGGACTTACAACCGATAATCAGGGACTAAATATAATCAATATTATATTGAAAGGTAGCCGTCATAGGAGATCCAAAAACGGAAAGCATTTTGTCATCAAGATGAGCCAGTTTGCAGAAGAAAGTACCTGGATTTTAAAGTCTTGTGGTTTTGAGGTCACCCAGACGTAGATATTATTCAGGTACAATCTGATCTAGGGCACATCACTTAAGCTCTCTGAACCTATAACTTTGCATCTGAAAGACAAAAAGAGTGAGCCTCCCCTCTAAGACTGGTGCATTGATAAAACAAGATCCAGGGAGAAGGTGGATTGGAAAACGCCGTGCCCACCTGGCCCGCCTAGCACCACGCAAACTATGTCAGTGTTTTCCTTTCTCCTCCCTCTAATTTAAAACAAGAAAGCCACCCAATAAATACTTCAATGGGGATATTATTGGACTTTCTAAGAACTTATTCCTTTAACTTTCTTTCAGACTTAAAGGAACACGTAGATATTATTTACCAGAACTACAATTTGCTATTCTACCGTTAAAACTTTTCAAAGCTCATTAAAAACTGCAACATGTGAAAAACGCATTTGTATCTTCTGCAAAGTCCCTGTTGAAGATATTTTCTATTATGTCCCTCAAAGTGCCTTAAATTATTGCCAATCTATAAATGGCTCATAGAATTCCACGCCAAGAAAGAGTCTTCTCTGAAGACCTGAAACACTTCTCTTTATCTGACAGGTGATTGAAATGGAGATGGTGCGGCAAGGGGTGGCCACAGATGGGCTCTGCCCCCTAGCTCCACCACCAGGATCCACATCTATCCCTTCAATGCCAGCCCTCCAGAAACAATCTTAACAATGGTTCTTGATATGTAGAATGTTTGTTTTACCAACATCTTACAAGGACTTAAAAACACATCTTTATAAATCTTGATTAGCATATCAATCTATAACAAATCCTTGAGATAAAACAGTGTGCTTTTCAGGCACATACAACTTGAAGCCTGTTCTAGCCTGCCTCCCACTTTTCAATCAGGTGTTCCACAGCTCAGGAAGTTCTAGACTCATAGATGGATGTACACCACCATGTTCTGACTTTTTCTACTTCAACTTTTTTTTTTTTTTTCCCTGATTTAAGTGGGAATCAGGTTGCATGGAATCCCATGAATCTCTGAACTCCCTTTCTCAAAGCAACAATCCAGTTAGTCTTAGATGGAAAAGTCTCAGAAAGCCTGCTTTATTTCTTTTTCTTCTTTCTGCCCCACTGTTGAATGTTAAGCCTTTCAGGAATCACTCCCATAAATAAAAGTAAGCATAATTTAATGCTCCATTTAAGTAACCAACTTGTCTCAGCTTCCTATGGTAATTACTCAATTACTTTTAAGTCTTCTAGACTAAATAAATGAGTCCTTGTGACAAGCCATCTCGAGTCTTTTTTTTTTTTTGGTCAAGTGGAATTACATTAAAATATATAAAAGGAAGACACAATAAAAGGCTCATGGAAGTTTAGAGTTGAAGAAAATGTAACAGTCATCTAGTATAATCTTCAGCTTGATTTACGGATCCTTTCTGAGAACTTTTCAAGTTGGTTGAGGGTAAAGGTCCTCGCCATCTATTTTATTTTGTGTGCCCCCACAGAGCATGAACTTCACTGATCTACACACAATGGGTTCTCAATAAATATTTCTGACAATTGTTGAAATCTATAATATATGACCTCGTTGGGCCCAACTTGTCAGTGCCTATTGGTGAATATAAATTATTTCCTGTGCTGGATGTCCACCTTCATAAACACTAAATACTGAATGTTGATGCTCAAAGCAAGAATGGAAACTTCTCAGAATTTACTGGATCATGGAGGGTGTAACTCAAGAACAGTAATGTTACTTTAATGTAGCAGTCTGGGTGCTAATATGATATATTTCTGCTATTAAATTTTAAGAGGTTTTAGGAGAAAAGGTTTTAGCACTGGGTAGAAGACATTTTACAACATCTGGTTTGGCATTTCAAGAAATATTCCCCAGAAAGTCCTGCAGTCCACTCATGAAAAATGAAGAGAAAAATGTCTGGCTTTTCTCTGACCTCTATTAAATGAGAAGTTTCATGTAAGGCTAAACTTGCCTGTCTCTGGGTCAACTTTCTATCAGTAGAATGCAGAGAAGATGTAAAAGAAGATGATGGAAATGGAATGGGGTTGATAGAAATAAAAATGAAAGGACAGATTCAAAAGGAGGTTTTCACTACAAAATAATAGAAATAATGTAATTATTCCAGCCCATGTACCCTGTTGTCTGATACAACACAGCTCATGACAAACAGAAAAATCTCCACAAAGCCCTGAAATATTGCCAGCAGTCCCGGAGCTTGCAAATGTGTTCAAGCGGGATATCCGCACATTGAAGAGAACAGAGGTATTCAGTGAGCTGCTAGAACTTCAGTATCATGTATAAGACCTTAGCTCTTTGAGGACTGAACTTTGAGCGATATTTGCATTACTAAGGTGCTTATTGTTGTTTGGTCCCTAAGCTATGTCCAACTCTTTTGTGACCCCATGTAGCCTGCTAGGTTCCTCTGTCCATGGGATTTTCCAGGCAAGAATTCTGGAGTGGGTTGCCATTTTCTTCTGCAGAGGATCTTCCTTACCCAGGGATCGAACCCAAGTCTCCTGCATTGCAGGCAGATAGATTCTTTACCACTGAGCCACCTGGAAACCCCACTGAGGTGCTTAGCACAAAGTAAAAATTAATAAATTTCTGTGACCCAATTAATAAAATATTTGTTTTTGTCATCATTAAGTCTTGTTTGTTTCTTTATCTTCTTTTTGCTCCAATGAAAAATAACACACTGCTACGCTAGATCCTCATTCTAGGATTTTCCTTAGGATCTAGATAGAGGGCTCTTTCATTGATTTAAATATGTCAGTATTTTGCAGCCTTTTACTACTGAGAAGCAGCATAAAATAGTGGTTTATTCCACGAGTCTAGAATGTGACAGGCACTTCTTTGTTAACTGAGGGACAAGGGACAAAGTATAACCTTCCAGTCTTCAGTTTTCTCATCTGTAAAGTAGAGAAGATAACACAAACTCTGATACAGTGGTTGTAAAGATTAAAACACATAATGCATATGAGTGATTAGCATATTCACTGGCCCATTTCTAAGAGCCTAACACCTATGTCTTAATGAGTTGTGTTATGACTGCTAGAGTGAAGTGAAGTAGCGCTTTGAACTGCACACCCTAAATATGCTGCATACTCTTCCTGCTGTTACAATATAATTTTGAAAAAAAAAAAAAAAACTTGACTTTGATTATATGTGAAACTTTAAAATTATAATGTCCGGGTGTTTATTATCACTCTTCAGTCTCAAAATGGAATATCAGTTAACTTTGCTATCAGATATATTTCAGTGATTACACCAGTATAATGTCAGCCATTCAAGGAAGGAATTTAAATATCTGAGGGATGATTCAATCCATGCCACTTCCACCTTTTCCATGAACTCAGTTTCCTTATTTGTCAAATGGCTACAGTAACAGTGACCCTTCAAATCACAAAGGGTAACTTTGTAGACTGTACGTGTGAAGCCTTTCTGAAAATATAAAATGCCTTAGGCATATAGATTTCTCTTATTTGTCAAAACACTCTGGTTAATGGTTCTAATTACGTCAATTTCTATGCATGAATATTTCCTTTTATCCAAATTAGATAATCCACAAGCACTGCTTTCTTGTCTTTTTTTCCCCAATATTTGTTTGTTTGGCTGTGCCTGGTCTTATTGGGACACACAGGATCTTCACTGTGTAATCTGAGATCTTTCTCTGTGAGGTGGGGGTTTAGCTGCTCCTTGGCATGTAGGATTCAAGCATCCTGACCAAGGATCTACAGGTCCCTTACATTGCAAGGCAGATTCTTGACCACTGGACCACGAGGGACGTCCCTGCTTTCTTGTTTCCTAATATTATCAACAATATATCTTTTAATGATCAAGTAGTATGTGAAATGGAGGACTATAGTGTGCAAACTCTGTGTGTGATGAGATATTAAATGCATATGAAATAGCTGCAAAGAAAGAAAATTTAGAAATTAGAAATTGTAGGTTCATAAAAATGGATGAAATAGACTAAGTGGATGTGTCAATATCTGCACCCTATATTCTACATTATACAGAGTGAAATCTTTTTCACATAAGCACATATCCACATGAAAGCTCTGGAAGAATAAGAGTGATTATTTTTAATTTTGGGGTTAAGGAGGATTTTATTGTACATAGAAAACAAAATTATAGCCCAATTTCTTTTTATAATTAGGCTGTACTATAATCAGACAAAAGAAAAAGGTTCTAAACTATACAGAATATATGTTCCATAAATATACTTGTAGGAACTTTTTAAACTATAAAATCTTTTGTTCAGGGATAAGAAGAATCTATTATGAATAAAGATGGCTGCAGGACTGCTCTGTTTTAAGCAAAGCTGAGAATTGTGGGGCTTCAATCAAAGGTCCAATTTTTTGTCTCTGCATTTCACAGGAAATCTGGTCTCTAGTCTCTGAGGTATACAGTTGGAATCCATCAAACTGCATTCTCCCAGAAAACATAATGGACTCCTTGCATAATAGCTCTCTAGAAGAAAACTGAAGATCAATCTTGTTCAGCATTACTGACTACTGAGAAAATAGATAACAACAATATACGGTTATGTTCGAAATCCAGGTAGGTACGTGATATTTACATCTCATATTTGTATGACATTTTGAAATTTAAAAATCTTTCACATCCATTGTCATAAGTTAGCATGTTACAGCACCAACTTCACTATGCAATACTCAGGTAACTGGCTTGGTGTTCCTAGGAATGCCTAAAATGAGAAGTGAGGTGGAAGGTAAACTGCAAACTGTCTAAAATCCTTTCTGTACCCACCACTCATTTACTTGCCTTCATGGGAAGTGGCATCTCTCAGTTGTCCACTGTCTTGACTTTTTCCCCCACATGCTTCCAAACTTTTCTCACTTAAATATAAAGAACCCAGTAGCTCAACTGTTTGCAAACAACATGGAAAGAAAGGTGATTTAAGAACAGATATTTATCACACATTTTGATTTTATCAGTTTCTACAACTTTTAGTGAAGTATATGGAAAACCCACTCACAAGAGTAGTACATCACCTTGTGCTCAAACAGTCATGCAATGTTTTAATATAAATATGTAATATAATGATATATTCTTTCTGAACAAAATAAATTCAGATTAAATGATTCTAAAGAGAAGTCACAATTGCAAAAACTATACTTTGACTATTATGTTGCAAATGTATTTGCCGCACTATAAAAAGACAGAGGCTGTTTTATAATGGTAGATTGGATGGTGGATAGATTTTTTCAAATTTGGATTTATGTGTAATGATTATGACACTGAATCTGATTTGTTGCCAAAACACTTATAAACATAATATATGATGTCCTCGGTCATATTTTTATCCAAAGCAACAAAAACAAACCAAAAAAACTGACACGATTTGTGTTTTTGTTCTATTGCCTCCCTGCTAAAGCAAAATGTAAGAAAATGCATAATTGCTGTTATGGTTTATTGCCAATGCAACCGTAAGTATCTCTTTATCTCACCCTACGGGTCTCACCTTACTTCAACCTGCTAAGTATTTCCTGCAATCTGTTTTATTTATCATGTTCAATTGGCAAATGAGATGACTAATTAGTTTATGCATTAATTACTTTTCCATCTGTGTTTCCTTTTAGAGGAGAGAGAACAGCAATGGCAAGTAATTAAGGTTGACTATGGCCCATTACCACTCTTGGTTCTCTTTCTAATCCACATGCTCCTTGCCAGATATATATGGAAGACTCACACCTTGAGATAAATTTAACTAAGACCTGAGCCAGTAAAACTTTACACTGAGTCTCAGTTCAAAACTTTTTAAGCACACAATTGTTATATACAGATATAGGTATAGATGCTCATTAAGTAATAAAAGTCTATTATGTAATATATAAGCAACATATATAAATAAAAAAGCAGTAAAGTTACAGGTAATAGTTATTTGTATTTTATTGCTTATTTTAATAGATTTTCTTTAAGAAAAATACATTTCAGATTAAAATTACAGATTTTGATTTTTGAAAACAGTTAAAGGAATAGCTGTTTATAATAACCTATGGCTGCTGCTGCTGCTGCTAAGTCGCTTCATTCATGTCCGACTCTGTTCAATCCCATAGAAGGCAGCCCACCAGGCTCCCCCATCCCTGGGATTCTCCAGGCAAGAACACTGGAGTGGGTTGCCATTTCCTTCTCCAAATCTATGGCTTCTATAGTCTAAATTCAAGATGTTCATTTTACTACGAAGTAGTGTGTGAATATGTGAGTGTGTGCTTGGGTATGTTTGTACAGAGACAGAAAGCTGACTGAAGTGAATTAGCTTTTTATTCACTAATTTCTCCTCCTTAAAAAAAAAAAAGAAAACACTAATACACATCATTTGTAAACCCTATAATAATAAAATTTTAAGTAATCAATGAAAACTCTCTCCAAGCCTCTTCTGTTCACACACCTACTTAAATATGATATGTACCCTCCAGAGCTTTTTGTTTTACCTAGTTAGATAATAGGTAACTAAGGAGACAGGTACATGCATACATCTCTAAATATATGTATAAGTTCACATTATTGTTAATACCTAAATTACCAAAGACTGGGAGCAAGTCTGTACTCTTACAAAATCTATCTTTTTGATTTCAAGAAATCAAGAGCCAGCATACCAGAGGAACCGCAGGATGCTCTTGACAAATGAAAGGAGTCAAGGCCCTAGTCTATGGTTTGGTACCCACTGAAGCAATGTGAGGGGAGCCTAGAGGAAGCTGGGATCAGTTCTAGATTGGTTCCTGCTTCTCAGGCTGGCTGAGAAGTGAAATGTACTAGGGATGGGAAGTAATGAAGACATGGGATGATTGGCTCGTGGGTGTCTTCCTAGGAGGGACATAATAAAGCAGGACTGGGGACAACACTGGAAAGAATCACAGTCACTTAAAAAGGGGCCTTTTCAGGGCATTCTCCATCTGCTGTTTGACCTTGGGAGAAAAGCCGTTTCCTGGTAAATTGGCTTGATTAGTGTCCAGAGTGTTTTGCTCTATTTCATCCAAGCAGATTTTCACTACTTCATGTATATGTGTAACTCTTATATATATATATATATATATATATATATATAATCATTATATATTTATGTATATATATATATTCGTTATATATTTATGTGTATATATATATATATATATATACACACACACACATAAGAATTACTTACTCATGTCCTACTCTTTGCGACCCCATGGACTGCAGCACGCCAGGCTTCCCTGTCTATCACCAACTCCCAGAGCTTACTCAAACCCATGTCCATCGAGTCGGTGATGCCATCCAACCATCTTATCTTCTGTCAGCCCCTTCTCTTCCTGCCTTCAATCTTTCTCAGCATCAAGGTCTTTTCCAACGAATCAGCTCTTTGCATCAGGTGGCCAAAGTATTGGAGTTTCAGCTTCAACATCAGTCCTTCCAAAGTACCTTCAGGATTGATTTCCTTTAGGATGGACTGGTTGGATCTCCTTGCACTCCAAAGGATTCTCAAGAGTCTTCTCCAACACCACAGTTCAAAAGCTTCAATTCTGTGGTGCTCAGCTTTCTTTATGGTCTGCTCTCACATCCATACATGACTACTGGAAAAACCATTGCTTTGACAAGACGGACCTTTGTTGGCAAAGTAATGTCTCTGCTTTTTAATATGCTGTCTTAAGGTTGCTCATAGCTTTTCTTCCAAGGAGCAAGTGTCGTTTAATCTCATGCCTGTGATCACCAGCTGCAGAGGTTATTTAGTGTACAGTTTTATATGGCACCATCCTACACACCTAATAGGAAGCTGTAAAGATCTCAGACTAAGGCCATTTTATATAAATGGTGCTAGAAATTTTGGAACGCATTATTGTCCATGGTTTTCTTTGAGTTTCTTATAGTTTTAGATGACTTATTCCTTCTTCCATTTGTTGATTCATATCAAAGCATCTAAAACACTCTGATATACGTAGTAGGTACCCTCTAAACAAATATAAATTAAACAAAATCTCCTCCTTTCCAGAGGTAAAAATCCTTCCCTTGTAAACCTTATGATTGATTGAGAATAATTATTGCCAGATAGTTTCTATCTCATTAATTGACCATCTATTTTTCAAATCTCATCTGAAACTAACTCAGCATATAGCTTATTACTTTTAATTTGCATTTCTCTCAAGTAATATATTTCACTTGACTTGTGATCAGAGTTTTTTTTTTTAATTTGGTCCAAATATATTGAATTCAGTAAATTATAAATAATATTGCAAGATAAATTGTAGATCCACTTATTATTTTGGAATTCAATGTGTCTGTAATTTCAGAACATATATATGAAGCTTACTTGACTACATTATGTGTTACAAGACTTTGCTTGCCATTGGCCTGCTAAATCATTTAAAATTTAGATGACCAATTTCATTTTAACATAGCTAGATGTCAATTAATTTAACCATTTTAATTGGTTATTAACTATATTGAGAAAAGGGAGAGATAGGGTAGGAGAATATATTTACTCTCAAAGAGCCTGTTCTCTAAATGACAAGATACTAAACTATAAGTAGTTATTATTGCTGTTCAATTGTGTCTGATTTTTTGCAACCTCATGGACTGCAGGACACCAGGCTTCCCTGTCCTTCACTATCTCCCTGAGTTTGGTCAAACTCATGTCCATTGAGTCCGTGATGCCATCCAACCTTCTCATCCTCTGCCGTCCCCTTCTCCTCCTGCCTTCAATCTTTCCCAGCATCAGGGTCTTTTCCAATGAGTCAGTTCTTCACACCAGGTGGCCAAAATATTGGAGTTTCAGCTTCAGCATCAGTCCTTCCAATGAATATTAAGGGTTGATTTCCTTTAGGGTTGACTGGTTTGATCTCCTTGCAGTCCAAGGGACTTTCAAGTGTCTTTTCCAGCACCATGGTTCAAAAGCATCAGCTCTTCAGTGTTCAACCTTCTTTATGGTCCAACTCTCACATCTGTACCTGACTACTGGAAAAACCATACCTTTGACTATATAGACCTTTGTCATCAAAGTGATGTCTGTGCATTTTTTTTGTGTGGCTTATACAAATTAAGTTTATTTCTCTTTGATATAAAATAATCTGAAAAAAGTCACTCTAGGGCTATTTTAAAATTTCATCAACATACACTGTCCTTCCAGTCACTCTGCAGCCCACCCTCCCAAAAGTTCAGTCCATCCGTTTGGTAGCACAGTCACTTTAGAAAACCATTTGGTAAATTGTTTAGGAGACATCTCAAATTAAGAACCTCCATATCTGACAGATCCCCAAGGATACCTTTGGCTTTTTTTTTTCCTGAAATTTTCCCCCTTTTTAAATCTGCTGAACCTGAGTATATGCATATCACCCGAGCCAGCTATTCTCACAGTTTACACTCAAAAGAAATGCTTCTATATGCTCATCAAGAGATACATAGGAGACTGACACACACCAGTCCTGTTCATAAGTGCTAAATACTGGGATCAACTGAAACATAACTGGAAGTAAAATGGGTAACTAGCTGGTGGTAAACTCGTACGATGGAGGACTACACAGAAATGAGAGTGGATGAGCTTTGTTATATGCCGCATATGCCAAATCACTGATTAATCTCAGAAACACGAGATTCAACAAAAGGAACTAGATGTAAAAATGCATACAGTTTGAAACCCTGCATGTAAATTTTGATAGTAGACCAGAGCCTGGTGTAGTTAGAGATCTGGACTATGGTTACCCTGGGGGCGTGGGTTACGGGTAGGAGACTGAGCTCCTTCCAAGATCGAGGTATCCATCTGCTCTTTGCCCTGTGTTCTGATAACACATGTGTTTAGCTTATGGAAAACCATTAAGCTACACTTCATGATCATGCACATTCCAGGTTGCATACTATACATCAATAAAATTTGTATTAAAGATTTTTTATTTATATCTATTCTGACAATTCTGACAATTTGCAGGAAACATTTTAGATATGCCATTATTTTTCTGTGTTTTTCCTAATGGGCTATGTGGAAAGAATAGGCTCAATTAAAGACAATAGTTTGGTAAATCCTTCAAAACTAAACATGCAACTCAGCCTTCATAGGCATTTGTCCCCATGAAAGACAGAAGTATGTTCACACCAGAACCTGCATGAAATGCTTAGAGTAGCATTATTCATAATGGTCCAAACTAGCAAAGAGTCACCCTACCTGTCTTTCAGTGGGTGAGTATTTAAACAAGCAATTGTGCATACTATGCTGTGAAATGCTACCCAGCAATAAAAAGTCAGGGAATATTGATACACGCTATAACTTGAATGACTCAAGGGAATTATATGCTAATTGGGAGGAAGCCAATCTCAAAAGGTCACATATGATATGAATCTATCTATGTAACGTTCTTGAAATGACAAGTTATAGAAATGAAAGGATTAATGGTTTCCAGGAATTAGAGAAGGGGCACAGGGGTCAGACAGGAGAGGGGTGTGGTAATAAAAGGTTAGCAAGAGGGACCCTTGAGTTGAGAGAGCTATTTTGTATTTGATGATGGTGGCAGATTCATGAACCTATACATGTGATAAAACAAGGCATAGAACTAAATACATACAAATGACAAGAAGTAAAACAGATGAAATCTGAGTAAGATCAGAGGATTGTATGAAAGCTGGAGTGCTGGCTATGATGCTGTACTACACTCCTACAAGATGTTACTCTTGGGGGAAACTGGATAAAAGGTAGTTGAGATGTCTCTGCATTATTTTTTAGAACAGTCTGTTGATTGACAACGTGCTTAAAGTAAAAAAGTTTAATAACAGTTTTTGATAGAAAGAGGGTGACCTTAAACTTAACACTATGCTAATCTTGGCAGAAACCAATAAAAATATTTTAAGTGGGCAAGAGCCTGCATTTAATGTAAGTCTGTAAAAGGGTAGCCAATGAGGACATTGGCCAATGAACACTGATGACAATGAACATTAGTGCTGTATGTGTATGGTATTAACAAACCCAAACCAAGAATGTGTATTTTTGTGTGAATGTGAATCTGGGTGTTTGAGCATCTGGGGATGAGTTATTCAGAATGAACAGAGGAAACAGAGAAAACTATACTCTGTGGATTCTGGTCCTGTCTACAGGAGTGAATATATTGTTCAGCCAACATAAACACACCCAGGCCAACTGGTAAACATATCTGTTTCATGGGAAAAATGCTTTCATTTGGCTTTTGAAAATTACATTTCTGATTTAAAAAGCAGTAAGAACTTGAGAATTTGGAAACTCAGAAACATAAAAGGAAGCATGTTTAAGCTGACCTTATAAACACTAATTTTTTTTACAATGTTTTATTATATGAACGTCTCCACTTATCCATAGAGGATATATTCCAAGACACACAGTAGATACCTGAAAACAAAGATGGTATCGAATTCCGTACATCATATACTTTTTCCTATATATACATACCTGTGAGAAAGGTTGGGGCTTCCCTGGTGACTCAGAGGAAAGAATCTGTCCGCAATGCAGGAGACCTAGCTTCCGTCCCTGTGTCGGGAAGATGCCCTGGAGAAGGGAATGGCAATCCACTGCAATATTCTTGCCTGGAGAATCCCATGGAGAGAGGAGCCTGGTGGGCTACAGTCCATGGGGTCGCAGAGTCGGATGTGACTGAGCACACACACACGCACATTCTTACCATAGATCTTAGCAACCACAGCATATTATTTTTCCTTATTAAATTGAGAACTTTAACCTTTTCACTTAAAGGAAGCACTTTATGATGTCTCCTTGGTGTATTCCAATTGCTAGCCTCACTAGTCTTGCACTTTGGGGCCATTGTTAACTAAAAGAAGGTGACTAGAACACAAGGACTGTGATACTGCAAGAGGAGACCTAGTAACCAAGAGGGCTCCTGAGTGACCGGCAGGTAGTATTCTCTGGACAGAGAGATGGTTCACGTCACAGGCCAGACAGAGGAGGACAATGAGAGAAGTTATCAGCTCCTTACAATGACGTGCGAGTCGGAACTTTGGCTTTATTTCTGAATTTTCTTTTAATACTTTGGGACCAAAATTGACTGGGAAATTGAAACCATGCAAACTACAGAGAGGGAGGGAACTACTGCATATTTATGTACTTTCATATTATTTTGCAGGCTTCTTTCACTTATTCTCTCATGAGTATTTTTTGATAATAGAAAAAAAAATTAATGGTATTTTTAAATGCTTATGTAATGACTCCCTTTACATAAATATCAGAATTAACCAGTGTTATATTTCTAGAGCTAAGGTGACTTTTTTTTTTTTTCCAAAAAACAAAATTCCCCACTCCTTGAGTGTGGACTGCACAGAGTGATTTCCTTCCAGAGTACAGTAAATTAAAAGAGTAAAATGTGTAAAAACTGTAGAAAGATGACAAACCCCTCCTCAGCCAAGAGACCAAGGGGGACATCAATAGCAATGAGGCACAGTATCTAAACTTGATATGTGATGAAAATGACACTTCACCTCTGTGGTCTTCCTCCCCAAACTGTTAAACTCATTATTGTTCAGTCACTAAGTCACATCCGACTGTTTGTGACTGCAGCACACTAGGCTTCCCTGTCCTTCCCTGTCCTTCACCATCTCCCAGAGTTTGCTCAAACTCATGTCCATTGAGTTGGTGATGTCATCCAATTGCCTCATCCTCTGTTGTCCCCTTCTCTTCCTGCCTTCAGTCTTTCCCAGCATCAGCATCTTTTCCAAAATATCAGCTCTTCATATCAGTTGGCCAAAGTATTGGAGCTTCAGCATCAGTCCTTCCAATGAATATTCAGGGTTGATTTTCTTTAGGATTGATTGGTTTGATCTCCTTGCAGCTCAAGGGACTCTCAAGTCTTCTCCAGCACCACAATTCAAAAACATCAGTTCTTCAGTGCTCAGTCTTCTCTGTGGTCCAGCTCTCACATCTGTACTTAACTACTGGAAAAACCACAGCTCATAATAATGATGGTTTTGTAAAAACCATGACACACATGCAGTGGAGCTTCTTTCTACAAAGCATCTGACCAGTCCTTCTCAAAACTATCCAGGTCAGGACTCCTCTGCTGGTTCAGCCTGGCAATCCAGGGGACATAGTTTCAATCCCTGGTCCAGGAGGATCCCACTTGCTGCAGAGCAGCTAAGCCCAAGCACTACAACTACTGAGCCCACGCCTAGAGTCCATGTCCTACAACAAGAGAAACCACTGCAATTGAGCAGCCCTCATGAAGAATAAGAAGCCCCTGCTTGCCATAAGGAGAGAAAGCCCACACACCGCAACAAAGACCCACCACAGCCCCAAGTAATAATAATTTAAAAACAAACAAACGGAAAAAAAAATCTATCCAGGTCACACAAAAACAGGGCAAGTCTAAAAAATTATCAGAACCAAGAGAAGCCTAAGCAGACAGGTCAACTAAATGTGATGTGGTATCATGGATTGGATCCTGGAACAGAAAAAGGACATTAGATAAAAGCTAAGAAAATTTGTCCATCCTAAAGGAAATCAGTCCTGAAGGTACTTTGGAAGGACTGATGTTGAAGCTGAAACTCCAATACTTTGGCCACCTGATGCGAAGAGCTGACTTATTTGAAAAGACCCTGATGCTGGGAAAGATTGAGGGCGGGAGGAGAAGGGAATGACAGAGGATGAAAAGGTTGGATGGCATCACTGACTCAATGGACATGGGTTTGAATAAGCTCCGGGAGTTGGTGATGGACAGGGAGGCCTGGCGTGTTGCGATCCATAGGGTTGCAAAGAGTCAGACACGGCTAAGTGACTGAACTGAAGAAAATTTGCATAGTGTAGAGTTTAATTAACAGTACTGTGTCAATATTGGTTCATTCACTCTGACAAAGGTACGATATTAATTTAAGAGGTTAACAATAGGGGTAGTGGATGAAGTGTATGAAAACTCTGTAGGATCTTTGCAATTGTTCTCTAAATCAAAAACTTTTCTAAAATCAAAAGCTAATTTAAAAAATAAAGTACTGAAGACTTTTTTTTACATAAATGTTTTTGTTTTTATTTCCTTAATAAAGAAGTCTAGGAAGAATATCACTCAGTCTCAAACTTTGAATTTTTTGCATATTAAAAAAAATTGTGTATAATTGCTTTATGCTGTTGGGTTAGTTTCTGCTGTACAGCAAAGTGAACCAACTATATGTATATATATACCCCTCCCTCCTGAACCACTCTCCCTCCTCCTGCCCTTCTGGGTCATCACAGAGCACTTATTTGAGCTCTCTGTGCTGTAGAGCAGCTTCCCACTAGCTATGTGACACATGCTAACGAACTTTTTACATCTCTTGATATATATTAACAAATCATTTTCCGCACGTTCATGCTTCCTGCACTTGCATTTCATTAAATTGTATAAGTGCATTTATCATCACACTTACAATGCATATGTTCTTTAGAAATAGTATCTACCAGTTATTAGATATTTCAATTTCATCAGCAAAAGAAATGGAGGCCTCAACTTAATTACTGTTTCTCTAATCACTCAGGCTAGCCATCTATTAAAGCCCCTCTTGGACATTTGTGCTTCATAATCTATGAGACCTTGATTCTTTTCTTTTTCTCAAGCTTTTATGTTCAGTTATTAAATCTCTCCAAGCATGTTAAGGCTATTAAATCTTTGTTTCTTTTGCTACAAAATTTTCCATATATGACTTCTAAATGCATTTATCATTCTTTCTAAAGCACAACAATCTTAAATATATGTATGAGATAGTTTATAGAAATCATTTGCTTGATTCTTATGGTTTTGTTCAAACCATACCTCATCCTTAAATTGAGTAAATGTCTACTTATCTTGTTTTAGTTGCATTGGTTTCATTAATATCATTTTCTCTGTAATGTATTTGCAGAGCTTGTAATTAAAGGAGTTAGAGTGTTACTTTTGAACAATGTTCTGCTTTCCCACTGAATCTGCTTCCTGATTTGTTACATAGTAAGTTCATATGGTTGTTTATTTTGTGAATATTTAACTTGTAGATTTGGCAGTGGGGGCGGTGGTTCCAATACTGAAATGCTTTAAATGTTGTAGTTTCGATATATATATATATATATATAAATGATTATAAATAGTATGATTGAATAAATACTAGTTGTTATACTTAGCAACGTTTCTCCGTAACTTTCAGCAATTGTTTTTCTAATGACAACTTTATATTATCAGGTTCCAAAGAATTCACATTATAACATTTTACTACAATAGATTTGCATAAAATCTAAAAAAAGAGGAATTGGCTTATCATGTTCAAGTTCCCATCTGTGGACTTGGTATTTCTCATCATTTTAAAATCTTCTTCTTCCACATCTCTCAGCAAATATATTCAGATTAGCTCAGTTCCGAAGAGTTCCTATTACAATGACTTGCAAGCATTTTTGTTGTGGCTTCTGTTGTGAGTGGAAATTTTTCCCCGCATGTGTTGACTAACTGTTGATTATATAAGACATCTATCAAGTTTTGTACCTTTGTTACTTACATAGATAAAATTGAATTTACATCTTAGTTCCAATAGATTGATTCTCTTGAATTTCTCAGAAAGAAATTCTTATTAAATACAAGACATTCTTATCAAATACAAATACTTTTATATTTTCCTGATATTAACCATAAATATTATTTCTGTTTCGTTTTTATTGCTAGACAGCCCATAAAAGTATTGCATAACAGCTGACATCCTTTGTGGTAAGTTTTGTGAAATTGCTACTGTGTTTTCTAAGTTGTGAGTGATCTTGAATGCTGACAATGCTTTCTAGTTTTTGTTTGTCCTGGAAAGATGGTAAAGCATGAGAGTTTCATGTAATGTCAAACTTTGAAAGAATGTGTCTCTCAAACTGCCAGTTTAAGCGCTGCCAAAGGGCTTATGGCACCTGCCACAGTGCCTTTCTTCAGCATTTTTCTTGCCCCCAGGATGGTCTTCCCTGGATAGTTCCTGTGCTTATTGTTAAGCTAACCTCTACATTACTTCCTTAAAAAAATGACCATTCATGGATGGTCGTTTCTCTCACCCAGTCTAAGACGGGAGCACTTCCTGCCTTATAAATAGATCTAACAATGCGATTAGCACATACATCTGAAATTGTCTGCCCATCTGCTCCTAAACCATAGCCTCTTCAAGAGGAAGCAATTCATATTATTACTAATTTTTGTCTCTAAGAATTGGTTTTACTGACAATTCCAAGGGATGAGTTCTAGCAGAATTACTAAATGAAAAACTATATACACCCACTTAATACTGCTGAGCTACAAATTTCCAGGGACAGCCACAGTGCCTGGCAAAAGGTATTTTTAAACTGTTTCTTGAGCAAAACAGTATCCTGATGATGATATATTAGAATTATGGTCAGTCATAGATACTACATTCCACTTGGTGTATCCCCATTTCCGTAGTTGTTGTTTCTCCTTGCTTACATGGCTTACATCTCTGCGTGATGATTTATTTTACTTTGTATAATGTCCTTAAGGCCCACCCATGCTGTTGCAAATGGCAGGGTTCCTTTTATGGCTTAGTAATATTGCAGTGTGTATGCGTGTGTGTGTATCACACCTTCTTTACCAATGCATCTGCTGATGGGTACTTTAAGTTGGTTCCATATCTTGCCTATTATAAACAATGCTGCGATGAACATAAGAATTCATATCTTTTCTAATTAGTGCTTTTGTTTTGTTCAGATAAATATTCAGGGTAGGCTTACTGGATCGTATAGGGGTCCTAGCTTCCACTTTTTGAGGAACCCCCATTCTGTTTTCCATTGTGGCTGCACCAATTTACATTCCCACCAACAGTGTCTGAGGGTCCCCTTTTTTTCCACATCCTTGATAGCACTTACTTCTTGCCCTTTTAATGATAGCCATTCTGACAGATGAGCAATGATACCTCATTATGGTTTTGGCTTGCATTTCTCTGATGATTAGTGATGATAAGCATCTTTTTATGTGTGTGTTGGTCATCTGTATGTCTTCCTTGGGAAAATGTCTATTCACAGCTTCTGCCCATTTTTTTTTAATCAAATTCTCTTTGCTGTTGATAAGCTATGATTTTGGTTTAATGGATAAGAAAGAGACTCAGAGGTCTTTGTGAATTAGAGACTTTAGAATTGAATCTAGAGCTTTTTCTGACTTCAAACCTTGGCCCTGGAACCTGTCTGCTCTTTACCCATGCCCTGCAGTACATTCTCCACCAAGCCAATGACTGTTGGAGTTTACAGTGTAAATGAGGCCAGAGATGCACTCCTGGAGTGCAGTCTAGAGAACTTAAGTCCTTGAAATGTGCGAATTCACAAATCAAAGGAAAAAAAAAAATTATGCTATCCGCTGGGGTTGTATGGAAACACGATCTACTTCACTCCAAGCAAAAAGCTAAAAAACAGACTAAATAAAGTTCATTTGAGCTTAACCATACAAAAGACTTTCATTTATAAGGCTAAATGATTGTCTCAAATAGTTTAAGAGAATTTCTATTTTAAAATAATCTCTTTTAATCTTAAATACATGTGCAATTATTGGAATAAACTGATTTTCTGAAAGCCTACACTGCAAATTCATATCAGATATTTTAAAACCACTATTATAACTCTGAAAGATCCAAGACTTATCCTGGCCATTAGGAATCGATGTGACACTGGAGTTGGAGAAAGTGTCAGGCAGAGGAAACTTGCTCCCTCAACAAATCATGCTCTGCTTTCATCTAAATTACCAGTAGGAGTGACATGTTCTTATTTCAGCTGATTTTCATATTCTGATATTCTCAATTTAAGCTCATGTCTTATCTGCAACCTGGTTTTAGAACAAGCTGAATTTTCTGCCAATTAACTTAAAAATCCCTAGCAGCCACTAATTTTCAAATTTGTTTCATTTTTCCATGTTCAATTTGGTACTGAATAAGATTTTCTCATGAACTTCTGTAGCAACTATTAGGCACTCAAAGAGCTTTGTTGAAATTTTAAAAATTTGCTCAATTATTTTATCTCACCTATTTTATTAGAAATAAAAATAATATCACTTTTGAGGCCATTTCACATCATTTTACCTCCATGCTTCCTCTGTTTTACATGTGCTACTTTTTTTGTTATATTTCCCGTCTATACTCAGACTGCAACTAATATCCTGTCTACTTAGTTATTACCCTTGTCCTGGCAGAGAATCCTCTTTAGGAACAAAATATGTGTCCTACTCGACCCTACTTATATTCAGTCCCAACCAGCTTTGTCTCTTTCAGTGGAGCTGTGCAAAAATGCTTGTTGTTGTAGTTTAGTCTCTAAGTCATTTTCCACTCCTTTGTGACACATGGACTGTAGCCTGCCTAGCTCCTCTGTCCATGAGTGGGTTGCTATTTCCTTATCCTGGGGATCTTCCTGACCCAAGGATCGAACCCACATCTCGTGCATTGGCAGGTGAATTCTGTACTACTGAGCCACTTGGGAACTTGGGGAAAACAAGGCCCAGGGAAATGCAGGGTATCTTTAAGTATATAAAAGGCTGTCATGCAATAGATGAAATAGCCTCATCCCATGGTTCTGGAGATCTGACCAGGATAGAATTTAAAGGGAAGTAGTTTTTATTTGATTATATGGAAGAAAATATGAGCTGTAAAAAATATAATGTGCTGCCTCTGGAAGTAAAATTTGTCATCACTAATGTTTTCAGCCACTTGGAAAGACTACTTTTCAGAGATTTTTGCATTTATGGAACAGATGAGTCTGAACAGGGCTTCTGCTCTGCTCTTGTTTCTACTTGTCTGTATTTTTCTCTCATTTTCTCTGTCTGCAGATTAAATCTCCCCAGCGGTATGGAATATGGCTGCTTGCAAGCTTAGGCATAATGATGCAATGGAGAAAACCTTTCTTTTTTCCTCAGTGTCTGTATTTCTTCCGTGTAAAAGTCTCAAGCTCTGACTGTTTCTTGAGCTCACTTCTTGAATCAGTTGTTATTGATGGTGGTAGCCTGCCGGGCTCCTTTGTCCATGGGATTCTCCAGACAAGAAAACTGGAGTGGGTTGCCATTTCCTTCTCCAATTGATAGTAGAGTAGTTAATGGTTTCCCTGGTGGCTCAGTTGGTAAAGACTGTGCCTGCAATGCAGGAGACCTGTGTTCAATCCACGTGTCAGAGAAACCTCCTGGAGGAGGACATGGCAACCCCCTCCAGTATTCTTGCCTGGGAAATCCTATGGACAGAGGGGTCTCGTGGGCTACAGTCCATGGGGCCTGTGTCTACTGCAGCTCTTGCATTGCAGGCGGATTCTTTACTGCTGAGCCACCAAGGAAGCCCAATTTCTCCTTAAGAACTTAAGTCAAATACTCATTTGTCCTTTTGGACACCAATAATTCAGAAGCACTACAAGCGTCTGATTTGAAACAATTATAATATTGCTTAAAACACTTTGAGTCTGAGAATGAGTCCCCATCTTTGTTTTACCTGAATTTCTTTTATAAACACTTTAGAGTTTGTACTGCTCTGTGAGCCATACACAGGCTGGATGTAGACGGAAGCCTGAGTGTTTTTCTCTCCAACTCTGAGCTTCTGCTTTGTTTACATACATTGACCCTGGGCCAAATTAGGCAAAACAGTATGCAAGCCATCTGATTATTTCTGTTTGCTCCACTAGGAAATACAGCACTTTGCTTTCAAATGAACAAATGATTAATCAAGACATGACACTGTTTGTGAGAGTTTAGGGCTGTGGCTGACATTTAGCAGATTGAGAATTGAATATGACACAGTGTGAGAAAGCTTGACTTGAAGGTCTCAGGGTTTCTGGTAAGTGGCCAGGTTGAAAGAAGGGCGAAGTGGTTGAGAAAGCTCAAAAGAAATCTGTGAGTTGTATTCAGTGTAGCAGGTTCTGGACTAGAGGGGTTTTTGTGTGTTTTTATTTTTGGCAGGCTGTTAAAGGGGAACATTTTTGAAGAACGTTTTAATTAGCTTTTGCTCTAAAGTACCAAAATGTGTATTTAAGGTACACAAGAGAGCTACCATATTTGTTAATGGTATCAAAGTTGTCGAGGAATATCAGTCATAGGGAATACAGGGTGTATTACTTTATATTAATGGTTGATAATGGTATTAAAAAATACGGAGAGTATTGTGAATATGACATCCAGTTACACATGAAGGCACATAATCTATTTACTGCGTTTGGACCTATTTCTTAATAAAAGAAACTGTTAATCCATTAAAAGAATACCTTTTACTTGGCAATTGATAAATACATAAGCCCTCTTAGGTTCTTATTCTTGCCATTCATTAATATTTTTAAACTCATGCGTTTTAAAATTTTATTTTATATCTACATATATTGATTATTTTTCAAATTTGTTTCCTATTTAGGTTGTTATAGAATATTGAACAGAGTTCCTTGTCCTCTACAGTAGGTCTTTGTTGGTTATCTATTTTAATATAGCAGTCAATCCCACGCATTTGTTGGGAGTGGGGGCTGGAGGTATGGGGGATGGAGTAAGTATGATGTCCTTGGTGATTAGCATTACTAATCATGTCTTTGTTTAAATAAAAAAAAGCCCCAATAATACTTTATTCTTAAAGGCAGAAATAGCAAGGCAAGATGGTGAATTTGCTGTAAAGGTTTTGAATCATTATTTTAGAAGGCATATAAATGTCATCTAGGACTCTGTCTATATAAGCAATATTTTTGTACAATTCTATTTCTCACAGTAATAGACTCAATAGCCTTCAGGTACTATGAGATTCCCACAGGGGCTTCAATGTTCCACTTTCTCATAGGGGTGAGCCTCTCAAAATGACTTTACAATGCTTTCAAGAGAAGGCCTCACACAGACCCTTAAAAATGCCTCGTCTCTTGATATTATATACTGATCTGATCTGAGTTACTCAAGCTTCACCCTTTTATTGCAGGGTAACATGGAAGTCTCTGGAGGTGTGACTTCTGGTAGGTTTAGGACATACTTCATACCAAAGCTGCCAAACACAGTTGTCGTGATCCTAGGGTTTAGTTCTATCGGCATGCATGAGAAGAAAAGCTTGATTCACAGCCTCTGAAATGTGAAGGTTTCAGGGGAATAAAATGGCTCATGCCAGACCCTCTGGCCTGTAGCTGACCTCAGTTTAAGCAAACATGTTATATATAACTCATGGCATAGTATCTGTGATTGGATAATGATAATGAAATATTCTATATCATTTTGTTTGGAATTCCATATAATGTTAAAAGTTTGGTAAGGAATCATAAAGTTGCCCTTAATTGGAAATGCCTGAAAAGTTGAAGAATTCTAATATTTAGTCACACACTAAATTTACCTGAAGATTTTATCATAATTGAAAGCAATGCACACACTGAATTTAGAGCCTTTCTAGTGTAGGAGGGTAATTACAGATACGCACACACACAATTTTACAGTATCTACTTTCTTTTGCTCTGGTCTTATCTGTTCAACATCATATTTGTGACAGTTTCTGAATTACTACGTGTAGTTTATTCTTTGTGTTGTATACTATTCCATTTTGTACAAATATACCAAAATATGCTTATCTCATCTACTATTGATGAGTACTTGGGAAGTGTGTGGTTTGTGCTGCTGGTATATTTTCTTGGTGAGCATCTGTTCACATTTCTGTTGGGCATCTACTTAAGACTGGTGTTGTTGGGTTTTAGCTTGCGCATATGTTCAGCATTAGCAGATCTTCTGTCAACAGGCCACGCATGCAGACCACACAAACTTCCATATTAGATGGTGTAGCAGGATTTCCAGGGTGTCTAAATTGCCACTGCTTAATCTCCTTACTGATTAAATAGATGCATCTGGACCCATCACTTCATGGCAAATAGATGGGAAAGCAGTAAAAACAGTGACAGACTTTATTTTGGGGGGCTCCAAAATCACTGCAGATGGTGACGACAGCCATGAAATTAAAAGACTCTTGCTTCTTGGAAGAAAAGTTATAACCAACCTAGACAGTATATTAAAATGCAAAGACATTACTTTGCCGACAAAGGTCCATCTAGTCAAGGCTATGGTTTTTCCAGTGGTCATGTATGGATGTGAGAGTTGGACTGTGAAGAAAGCTGCGTGCTGAAGAATTGATGCTTTTGAAGTGTGGTGTTGGAGAAGACTCTTGAGAGTCCCTTGGACAACAAGGAGATCCAACTAGTCCATCCTAAAGGAAATCAGTCCTGAATATTCATTGGAAGGACTGATTCAAAAGCTGAAGATCCAATACTTTGGCCACCTGATGCACATAGTTGACTCACTGGAAAAGACCATGAGGTTTGGAAAGACTGAGGGCAGGAGGAGAAAGGGCAGAAGAGAGGGGTGACAGTGGACGATATGGTGGGATGGCGTCACCGAATCAGTGGACATGAGTTTGAGCAAGCTCTGGGAGATGGTGAAGGACAGGGGAGCCTGGTGTGCTGCGGGCCATGGGTTGCAGTTGTTGAGTCACTAAGTTCTGTCTGACTCTGCAACTCTGAGCAGAGTTAAGACATGACTGAGTGACTGAACAACAACAAAAGGAAAAACAAAAATATTTAACTTTCTGGGCTTTCTCTTTCTTTTCCTAAAGACCTGAAATGCAGAAGGCAATGGATCAGTGCACTTATTTCAAGGGAATTAGGCACTGTGATTATATAAGAATATTGCTAACTTTGGACCTTTCACCTTTCTTCGCTAATTTCGTTTTTTTTTTTCTTTTTCCCAGTTGTTTTAAAAATTAAACTGAATGCTTATTTTGTGAGTCAATATGTGAGAGTCTTTTGACATTAAAATATTAATTATTTAATTAAACTTTTTGAGTAGGCACACACTGAAATCCATCAGGCATTCTGATTCCTTGTTCATGGGCTGGGCACAGGCTTTCATGTGACGATTTTGTATTGAGAGGCATTTGAAAGATCATTTGATGTGGCAGAAACTCCCTCATTATTAAACTACCTGAACTCCTATCTGCTTATTGCCCCAAATTCCTGAGCAATTTGGAAGGCAGAATTTGTGGTCTTCAGTGGAAGAGAGAGATTTAACAGGCCCCAGGAGACTGGATGCTGCCTCCAATCATGGATGAAGGTGATGAAATAGACATTTCTTGATGGCATCAGCATGGTGTCATTGGTTTCCTTGAAACCAGTTAGTGAGGCCACAAAAACTTGATAAAAACAAAGAAGAGAAGGGAGTGGAGCTATTAGCTTAGAGAGGATGCAGAAATCATCTCTCCATGTAAAGCATTGTGCAATTAGTAAGAGCTTCTTTGGAAGGTAAGGGATTACAAGCAAGAATTTTAAATGCCTATTTGCAACAGTACAATATTATGCCATTTTGAACATCTCAATTGTATAACTAGGCTCGTGTGTGTGGTGTGTGCTCAACTGCTTCAGTAATGTCCAGCACTTTGCAACTCTATGGACTGTAGCCCACCAGGCTCTTCAGTCCATGAGATTCTTCAGGCAAGAATACTGGAGTGAGCTGCCTGCCCTCCTCCAACGGGTCTTCCCAACCCAGGGATCAAACTAGCATCTCCTGCCTTGCAGGTGGATTCTTTACTGAGCCACCTAGTAAGCCGTTTATAAAGCAAGGTTATTTATCCTCAAATTAACTTTCTAGCCAATAAAGTAAGGCTAAAATAATTTTAGCTTTGGGGGTTTTGTATGAAAAAAGAACAACAAAACAAAATAAAAATAGTTCACCAAATCAATAATTGTCTCTCAAATTATTTTCTACCAACTTTTTTCAGTTGAATTTTAACAAAAAATGTTACTCTATTATATAATATATTTATAAATTCTATTTCTCATTGGACTAATAGTCCTTTCTCTTTGATATTTTAAATAATACTAAATTAGTATATAATTTAAATGTTTGGAATTAATATAATCTATACATATTGAGAAATTTGAATTTTCATGAATCATTTAACAATTACTGAATATATATTAAGTGCTTGGTATTGAAATTTGCAAAGATAAGATCTGATTCCTATACTCATGTGGTAGGAAAAAGATACTAAATAATTTACAAGAGAATAAAAGATTCATATTAAAGTATAAATAAAGAAACATTCAAATAATTACAATGGGTTGGAATAACAGAGAAGCATTTCCAAAAGAGATGATGTTTGAGCTGAATTCTAAAGGAAGAATAGAATTTTTCTACATGATAATGTTTGGAAGATTATTTCAGGTGAAGGATTAAGACACGGTTTTCTGAAAAAGAATGACTTATAGAAGGAATCAAAAGTGGTTAATACGGCTGAAAATGAATGGACATGTAATGACAGATGAGATTCAAATAGTAATTAGTGACCAGGCTGTGAGGGGCTTAAAATGTCAAACTGATGAATTTAAATTTTATTCAATAGACAAGGAGAAATAATTGATGGATTTTTAAGTAGGGGTTATCAGCTGTGTTTTATATCACTTTTAGAAGGAAACATAAAACTTTGGTTGTTAAGTGATGACTAGCTTGTAGGAATGAGAAATAACACAAGGGGAAATGTCAGGAGGCAAGTGTGGTCCTTCAGATGAATGATGCTGGAAGGCCAGTCATTCTAGATGTAAGGAATACAAGGGCCACAAAAGTCCCACCAGAAGAGCTGCTATTCTCGTAGTTCACCCCGAAGTCAGAACCTGAGGCAAAGAGCTACGTTTTCCTAGGAAGCCTATATTCTCATCTTCACATTCCAGCAACGCTGCAGGACTTATACTGCCCAGGCTCACGCTAGCAGCAAAGGGGCCAACTAGATCGAGAATCTTTAAAATCACTAAACAGCTTAGATCAACAGTTCTCACGTGGTAGCAGGTATCAGAACCACCTAGAGGGGCTGTCCCAACACAAGTTGCTTGACTACACCTCCAGAATTTCTGACTCAGTAGATCTGGGGTAGAGTCTGGTGCTGCATCTTATTTTTTTTTAATATAAATTTATTTATTTTAATTGGAGGCTAATTACTTTACAGTATTGTATTGGTTTTGCCATACATCAACTTGAATCCGCCACGGGTGTACACGTGTTCCCCATCCTGAACCCACCTCCCACCCCTCCCTGTACCATCCCTCTGGGTCCTCCCAGTGCACCAGCCCCTAGCAAATGCCCAGGCGAAGCAGATGCTCTTAGTCCTGAGGATGAGAACATGCTGAGAACGACTGGTAGACAAAATTGTGGAGAATGGGAAGCTATGAATTGAAGAAAAAAGCATACACTTCAACAAAAATGCAGGGATATGTTAGAAGAACATTCCTTACAGACTTCTTAATAGAAGAACCAAAAGATCAAATAGCATAAATATCCAAAGTTAGAGGCCTAACTCATTGAATAGCATGTCCATGGCTGCATAGTCATCAAAAACGATGTTGTAGAATAATAGTTAAAGAAACAGCACATTGGTAGAGTGTAAGTTAGCATTGAAACTATAATTCCTTTGAAAAAATGTATCTCTGCTTGTACATATACATATGAAATCACGCGTAGAACAAAAGGCTAGAAAGATAATGACCCCCATGTTAGCAGTGGTCATCTCTGAGTGATAAAACATATGACATATATTTATCTTCCTTAGGTTTGATACATATCTTCCTAGCATGTTAATAAGTACAACTAACTTTAGGCTCACAAAGGTATTTTTAATATTGATGTGGGTATGCATTTGCATTGATATAAAAATGAAGGAAATCAAAGGCAAACAACTGACCTCACAATCACTAAACTCAGGGGAAATAGAAAAGTCATATCCTTTGCCACTTTAAGGACACAGAAAGACCTGAGACAAAATGGAGCCCATTTGGGATGAACTCACCTTCTATCCAGACAGCAGAATGAAGTCCCCAGGAACAACCTTAGGTGAGACAGTTAGAACAAACACTAAGGGTGTGTAGCTTAGATTCATGTTCAGAGGAAATGGAAACAGTTCAGGAAGGGACTAAAGCCACGAGGAATAGGAAACCAGAATCCTTGAAGGAAAAGAGAGACAGTCATGGGAGAGAGAGAGAAAAGGGCAAGCCACGAAATCCTGGGGGAGAATTAAGGTCCTTGTGGCACTTCAAATTGTGTTAGCTTGACTTTCTCACAAGATTGAATTTAGCTGCCAAAAATGAATCTACTTTCTTTTTTTTCAAAATTGTATTAAATTTATTTCAACAGGCTGTCTGAGTTATTCCATTTTGTTACAAGCTGATGAAAATCCATCATCAGCCAATGACAGACCCTCGCCTTTCCCTCACTCCAATTTAAGGTCTGAGCACAAGCAGTTGCAGCATTCATGTCAAAAGCCAGGCGCGTCGCAGCAAGTCTCCCTCTACCGAGATTAAAACCTGTTGTCTGTCTCTACAGCCCAGAGTCAACCACCAGGGAACTTGTTCTCCTGTTGCCTTTCCCAGGGAAGAACCATTCATTCCATCAGAGAGGTATGTCAATGACCCTGAAGGCAGACACACTCTGGCTCTGATCTCACCTGTCCCCACAGACTAATCAGAACCAGACTTGATCTGAACTCGACCTAAAGGTCTCAGGGAAGGGTGATGGTGGCCTGTGACTCATTACCTGAACTGTGCCTTTCCTTGTATGCAGTGGAGACTTATGGACGGATCATTTCCAGAAGTGTACACCCTTCACCTCCCTGCCACGGTCACCATATGGCATTTGCAGTCTGCTCTACCAGAATCTATAAGAAAACGCAGTACTTGGCACTTACCTTGGAAAACCTTGGGTGTGTTGAAATGCGGATAATCTATGCCCACAGAATCAAGTCTCTGGAAGGAGGACCAGGCAATCTGGAAACTGGGAAGACTTCTCAAGTGATTCTGATGCAATTAAATTTTAAATACCATTGACAAAATGACAAAGAATTTAAGTGTCCAGTTGAGACAGCTCTGCAATTTGCTTGTTTTCAGAGTTTGGAAAAAATTACTCTCTCAGAACCTCAGCTTAATCATCTATGAAATCAGGGCCATAATACCTGAACTCCTACAACAATTGTGAAATTTAACTCTCTCTCTCTTTTTCAAACCCACAGCAAATCAATAAGCATCAGTAATTATTATTTATTGTGATAATAATAACACTATGTATATAACAGTTTGGTGAAGACATGAGATAGGTTTTGGAGTCAAACTGAATTCAAATTGCAAATTTAATATCTGTGCCTTACAACAGGGCTCAGGACTATTCCTTTTAAGAAAAATGCATTGATTGAGTGCCTAATGTGTGACAGGTAGTGTTCTAAGCCCTGGGCAGATAGTGATGAATGGGATGTGACCTGAAAGTCGGTCAATAGTGTTGACTCTTTGTGACCCCATGGACTGTATGGACTGTATGGGATTCTCCAGGCCAGAGTACTGGAGTGGGTAGCCTTTCCCTTCTTCAGGAGATCTTCCCAACCCAAGGATCAAACCCTGGTCTCCTGCTTGGCAGGCAGATTCTTTGCTAGCTGAGCCACAAGGTAAGCCCAAGAATACTGGAGTGGGTAGCCTATCCTTTCTCCAGTGGATCTTCCCAACCCAGGAATCTAACCAGGGTCTACTGCATTGCAGGCGGATTCTTTAGCAACTGAGCTATCAGGGAAGCCCTGATGAATGGGATAAATAAGATGTTTACTTAATCTCTTAATCCCAGCTAGTGAGGAAACAAGCAACTCTCAAAACACACACACACACACACACACAGATATTGAAAAGCCTAAGGAGATAATAAAGCAGATAATTTACTAGAAGGCACTATAACTAGATGGGAGATAACTTTGGGTAAAGTAGCCCAGAACATTCCCTAAGGATGTCACATTGGGGCAGATCTCCAATGATAAGGAGGAAGGGGCTACCTGGAAGGAAGTCTGTACATACTCTCAACAGTTTATCACCAGTGACCTTAATCCCGACCACTTGGTGAGTTTCTCCGCCTTGCCAGGTTTCTACTGTGAAAAGTTCCTGTATTCCCCCATTCGTATTCTATGCAAGTGCATGACTAGGTTCTGCCCACGTTCTTCTCACGATATTATCCTAGAAGAAATCTCACTCAAACGACACACAGGCAAGAACAGTCCAACAAGGAAAGGGGTGAATGTAAACCCGGAGAAAAAAGCCTCCCATCCTGATTTATACTTTGGATGCTCTGAAATTTGCCTAACATAAGCATCTTGACTTCATTATCATCATAAAACCTCAGACAAGCTATTTCCTGACCTTATTGAGGCTTGCTAAAGTGGAAATCCTTGTCACTCTTAAGGCTGCTTTATTTCTGTCCATGATTCCCCTGAAATAAGATGTTTCTCCCACGCAGCTGAGCACTTACTCAGGATGTAGTCGGACATACCACAAGTCTGGTCTTTCCCACAGGGGCATGGCCCCCCAGATGAGACATCCAGATGTCACTTGCACGCATGGCCAAAGCCAGGTGAGACAGGCACAGTTAAGAAACGATGAGTAAAATTCACACCAAGCAAAATCTAACCCTGAATGTGCTTCTACATGTTCTCTCATAGTCCCAACCCAGCCCTATAATTTTGCAAAATTTTGAATAGCTTTCCCCCTATTATTGAATTATGTTTTAAAAGTAGTAGATTAATGGTTCTCAAGCTTTATTTCCTGGAAGGAGTAGTTAAAGCATAGATTCCAGAACTTCAGATTCACTCGTTCTGGGGTGCACTGCAAGAAATTACATTTCCAGCAAGTTCTCCACCGAAGTGGGTGCTGCTGGTTCAACAATTATAAGATAAGCACTAAGATAAGCACTGTCCTAGATAAACAATTTGGTTCTAAGCCTTTTTATTTAAAAAAAGAAAAGAAAATTCTGGTTTGGGCATTTTCATGAGTTTAACTTTTCAGAGGCTATAGTTTTCTTAAAAGATACGTGTGACTGGATGGTTTTGGGAAACAGGAGTCGGGGAAAGGAAGGGACTGGTCTCAGTTTAGGACAAGTCTCAGGGCTGATCCAGCATCTGACTTTATTGGGAAAGGGTACCCGGGTGAAGAGCAGTAGGGTCAGGGAACCCAGCAGGACTGCTTTGCCATGGGGCTCTCAGTCTTGAGTTTTGTGGTGTTGGGATTTGTTTCTGGGTTTTCTCAGGCCGATCACTCTTATTCAAGCTCCTTCCTGACGGTGCATACGTTGCTCAGGCAAGATGTCAGCGAGAAGGATTCTGGGAGGTGATCAGACATGTAACGTCTCCATCTGACCTTTCCCAAATTCTTCTGGTTAGTGGTGGCTTGTTAGTTCCGTGTTCCTTACCAGAGCCTCCTGTTGTGAAAAAACTCGCACAAATGATTACTTGGGTGCCTGGCCAGGGTGATCGGTTTCAGTCAATGGACTTTCTCTAACCCAAAGGAGTCACTGTGACCTCTGCCCACTTCTTCAGTGAGAGGAGTCCTCTCTATACCCAGAGGAGAGGAGCATCTTTATCTCTAAAGACGAAGACACAAGAAGGGTCCAAACAGACCGTGTGCGTTTCCCCCGGTTTACCGCAATGACCTCTACCCCTCATCCTGTCCCATTCCTCCCAAATCTGCACCCTTTGTCAAGCTCAGCATGAGTACCCAGGTGTGTTTCTTTGGGTTTTTCTTTCTTAATGGAAACCCCCATATCACACAAAACATGCATCAGATAAATTTCTGTGCCTTTCCGTTGTTAATCTGTCTCATTTTAATTTTCAGATCCAAACTAAGTACCCTCAGAGGATCGAGGGAAACATTTCCTTCCCAACTGTTACAAATGCTTTGCAGTACCAATGCTCTCTCTGCTCCATCCTGTTTCCTCCACTCTCCCAAGTGTGTGGCTCTCCAGAGTATCCTCCAGTATTGCTTTCTGTGTGGAGATGCAGGCTTCAGTGCAGGGATGAAGGCTGATCAGCACTTGAATGGGTGGCGACAGCTTCATGTGTGCTTGTTGGTTGGCGTTTAAGGTTGCGCAAACAGACCCTGAATTCCTGCAACCCTAACAGGAAGCAACAGATTTTAATTAAGTATTAAGAAACTCCTGTTTAAAGATCATCCTACTCTGGCTCAACATAGACTAAAGTCAGAATTCTTAGGTGATGGTAGTATTTTTACACATATTATATCTCCTGATTAAAAAAAAAAAAAGAGTGTGTGCATGTGTGTGCTCAGTCATTTCCAACTCTTTGTGACTCCATGGACTGTAGCCTGCCAGGTTCCTCTGACCATGAGATTCTCCAGGCAAGAATACTGGAGTGGGTTGCCATTTCTCTCTCCAGGAGATCTTCCTGACCCAGGTATCAAACCCATGTCTCCTGTGTCTCCTGCTTCGGCAGGCAGGTTCTTTACTACTGAGCCACCTGGGAGGCCCCATAAAAGAAAATAAATGTTGTATATTTCTATAAATCTCTTCTGTCCACTGCTGGCTTCACTCCGTATAATGATTGAGAAGTTTAATCATCTGCTTTAATTTAAAATAGAGAGTTGATGAGAAACTTTTAAATAACGTATTAGGCAAACTGATTGATTTTTTTAAATAAGAAAAGTATTTTCAAGTTCTGAATAACTTTTGGTGTGTAAATACTCCCCCCTTCATCCAGCAAATATATTTAACGATTCATTTGGATGAAGAATTTTGTTTATGTTTTTTAATTGCATCCATATTTATAATTTGCTTCCCAAAGATTTTTCTGCCAATTAAAAAAGAAGCTGTTTTATATGCCAGCCACTGTGACCTGTGTGTGACCACAAATCTCTCCCTTAAGAAGGAGCTGACCTCTACTGTTCTTTCTTCTTTCTCATTTTTACCCTGAAAGCAAGTGTCACAGCTGGCACTACTCAGCCACAGTAGACTGTGCTAATTAAAACTTATAAATTACATCCATGTGCCATCACCTCTCTCCTGTGAGGCAATCATATTTGTTTGTTATGCTACAGGGGAGTAGGGTTAAAGAGGGCCACCGATTTTGCATAAACACAGACCTAAATGTTTGAAGGCCAGAGAGCATGTACCACAAGTCTTTGTATCCCCCACTGTGTCTTTCCATAACTGGGATAACGTGTGCATCAATACTTGTTGAATGATCTGAATCGTCAAGGGAAGGATCTTTGTACACACTGGATAGTACAGTTTAGGGAGCAAAAGAGGTCTGCTGTAAGAGCACAGGAGACATGTAACTACTGACAACTTGGGGAAGAAAGATTTGATCACACATTTTTCGCATTGCCGCCAACATGGCACTGTGCTGTGGACCCTCCTTCAGCACTTTGCTTACTTTGCTTTAAGTTGAGAAACAGTCATCTAACTGAGGCAAGAGCCCCATGCATGGTTAGTAGTAGAGACCAGTTAGTGCATTTCCTCTCCAACTGAACAGATCCGAAGCACAGAAAGTCCATTGTTTGGCAAAGCATTGGTCAGGGGATGATGGTCTTTAAGATGCAGGGACCTGAACTATATTTAGCTATCTTTTCTAACCTACTCTGACCAGCCAACCAACCATACATAGACTGATATATTTTTACCAAGCATTCATATCAACCTCCTGAATGTTATCTAACAGTAATCCTTAGAGGCACCGCAAATGACCAATTGAGTCTTAAAGGTTGACATGGTTGAAAAAGTAGATAACTCTCCTCTTAGCGCCAATAAGTATGATAAAACTGTTCTTGCACAGAGAATACTGAGCTTTGTTTCCCAAATTGCTTTCAATATAACACTTGCTTAGAAAGACAATAGAAGACAAATATTGAACCTTAAAAAATATCAAATTTTTATTATAAAATTTGTAAGTGGTTTTTAAGTGATTGCTAAAAAGTGATATTCCATGGCCTAAGATTGTTGTTGCGTCTGACTCTTTTGTGACCCCACTGACTGTAGACCGCAGGTTCCTCTGTCCATGGGATTTCCCAGGCAAAAAATACTTGGTGGTTTGCCATTCCTTCTCCAGGGGATCTTCCTTACTCAGGGATCAAACCTGCATCTCTCCTGCCTTGGCAGATGGGTTCTTTACCGTTGAACCACCAGGGAAGCCCCGCGGTTGTGATACACACAGGATAAACATAAGTGGAAGTACTCCAATTAGACTTTTGCTAGAACTTAAAGGGAGAAAAGGCTTGCAGCACTTGTACTAACCAAATCCAGGCAAAACTGTACCAATAATTGGTCAAAATGTGAAGGTTCAGAGAGTTTGCCTGCTTCCATTTGGATTTAATTTTAATTTATTTGAAAATCAACTCTTCCCTGCTCAGATATTTTTCAATGCTTGTTAAGTTAATCTTTTAAGAAAGGATTAACAGATGTTGATAGAAGTATTCCATCAAGGCTAATTTTGAAACACTATCTATCCTATTTGACAAGATTCATATCAGTTGAAGTCCTCTATCAAATCTTCAAATCTAGTGATCACAAGTTACAAAAGCCACCAGAATAACCCACTTGATTTAGCAAATTCTTCATTATGCCACAGCACATTTTCAAAAGTTCATGCAGTGTAGTAGAATCTGTTCTGACCTGGGCTAAGAACTAGTTATAGAAACAAAGGTGAATCACTCGAGCTCTTTTGAAGCCTCTACAACTTCATTGAAAAATTGGGAAGGATAAGAGCTACTCTAAGTCCATTGGCTTATTTTAAGAAATTGATAGATGAGAATACTTGAAACATTGGATGAGATTTGTGAAACTATGCAAGTTTTTGATAATCTAATATTATAGTTTTCTGTAATAGTATAAAACTAGAGAATTTTTATCATCTATGAAAACATACATTTTGTAAATTTTTACTCTATTTCTTACATACATAAAATTTCCTTGCAATCATACTTCTCTGTCTAAACATGAAGCATCCCTGATGCTCTTGATAAGTCAGTGTAAATGAGGTAATAAGACTTGGCTTCATGAAAGCTGAATTACTGAAATTGCCCTTTATTGCAGAAACCACGTAAAGCTTGATGCTCTAAATATTGTAAACATCCTGACGACTTTGAAATATATAACGTTGAATCTATTTACCCCTCCAAATAAAAGCATCAATACATTGTTTTCACAATGCTCACATTCACACCAAAGTGCAAATGTCCATGGAATTTTATGTACTTTTTTGCAACTTTCTGTGTGTCTATGATTACTTCCCAATAGAAAGTTTAGAAACAGAACAAAAACAAAAGCAAAACCTCAAGTGCTTAAAAGAGTGTACCATCTTGAAATAAAGATCAGTATAAACTGGTGAAAATTTTAAATTATTTAATATTTTAATGAGGTACAATTATATTGGGGCTTCCCAGGTGGCTCAGTGGTAAAGATTTCACCTGCCATGCAGGAGATGAAGGTTGGATTTCTGGGTTGGAAAGATCCTGTGGAGAAGGAAGTGGCAATCCACTCCAGTATTTTTGCCTGGGAAATCCCGTGGACAAAGGAGCCTGGTAGGCTGCAGCCATGAAATTAAAGATGCTTACTCCTTGTAAGGAAAGTTATGACCAACCTAGATAGCATATTCAAAAGCAGAGACATTACTTTACCAACAAAGGTCCATCTAG